>NC_132995.1:72279538-72591438 GCF_048564905.1 Vicugna pacos
AGCATGATGAAAACGAGTCTACACAGATTAAAAAAAATTAATTTTTGAGAGATTTATGACCAATTTTAAGGGTTCAGGATATAGTTACACGATTCATATTTTTATTCCTCTGCAAATTTTAAGAGTAGAATTACATTTTTCCATTGAGTAACCATTTTCTCCTTTAAGATGTGATCAGAATAAGTCAAACATTAAGAACGATGTAGGGATACTACGTAAGGAAGGTCAAGATCTTTGACTATTTTACCCTCCTAGTTTTAATGTGAAAGTTTTATTTATTCTTATATTTTAGCAAGTATTCAAAAAAAAATAGGCAAGGTTTGCACGGGATAGGCTATTATAACAGACTTTTGAAGTACGTGTCACCACCATCCAGAACCCCTATACAGTAGCATGAAGGTATTTTCATCGTATTGAAATACAAGAGGAAATTAGTAGCATCTTAAAGTAGATGCACACATATTTGTTGTCATCAAAGAGCATTATTTCCCTGTGAATTACTATTTAACTTCATGAACTGAATGAGTAAACCTGAATTACCCCTCACAGCATCTCTCACGGGATCATCACCGAAGAAGAGCAGAAGAGCCCAGTCACATTTCATTTCACATCAAGTTGGGATTTTCTGATTAATCTTGAGCATCATTATCTTAGGAAAATATTTCAGAAGGAAATATTTTAAAAGAAATGTCATGAAAATAGATTGTGTTGGTTAGAGTTCTGTATAGATACATCCTAAGATTGTATACTTAGTGAGTCATGAGAGAGAGAGAGAGAATGAGCAAGAAAGGAGGAAGGAAGGAAGGAAGGTAGGAAAGCTCTTCCCTAAAGAAAAAATACAAGTTATCTAAGCTATGCAAGTAATTCATCATTTTTCTATTTCCCAAGCACCATAACAGATCTTTTTATGCTCTTTCCTCTTTTGTAAAAGAATCTAGTTTGAACAGGTTTGAACAGTAATGCCCATGAATATTCTATTCTATGCAGACCTATTTTTGAATACAAAACACACACACACAACAGTACATGTAATTTGACCTCTGTAGTTTTATGAGAGAGGCTGTTTCTGATTGGGTAACTCTGCCTCCGTGGTTGCTAGGTAATGAGCTTTTAGGATAAATGCATTTCCTCCTTCCAAATCAATAATCGTACAATGCTAATTTAGAACATGATCTCCATGGTCACCAACAATTACCATGAGAATTTGCTTTTCATGAAACAACATTTGCACAAAACTTGTTCCTGCCAATGTATTCTTGAGTACTTACTATATTTGACATTGGCAGCTGTAGTACCATGGGCTTGCTCTTTGCTGTTGGATCTACTGATTGAAATGCCATTCATTTTGTGCAGATAAAAAATATATGGCTTAGCTGGCTTCTGTTTATTAAGACGTGGCCAAGTAGAAATTTCATTTAACTTCAAGAAGCCCAGATAGCATTTTTCCTTCCATATTTGCTTCTCACAAAAAATTTGAAATTCAGGGATGAATTATAAGACATTCACCTGTGGTTTGGTTAAAAAAAAAAAACTTCAGCTTCTAGAAAGTCCTCTACTACTAACTCCCCACCCCCGCCTTCCCACAAAATACTTGTAACTATGAAAGCAAACTGTTTCATGGATTACTTTAAAAAGAATGTACCCACCCTACATGGAGACCAAAACTCTTAATGGGGGGAGAAAAAGAAAATGGTCTACACAGAGTATCTCAAGTCAACCAGTCCTAGACCAGTTGGTTGAAAGTTTTCCCCATTTAAACAGAGTGATTTTACAAAAGAAAAAGTGAGAGAAGAGAATCATTTGAAAATAGCATAGATCTATCAAAATGGGAGCGTATCTGTACCAGTTTGCAAGGGCCGACATTAATGAATTTCGTCCTGCACACTGCGCGGTTTAAAACAACAGAAATCAATTGCCTGACAGTTCAGGATGCTGGAACTCTGAAATCAAGGGGCGAGCAGGGCTGTGCTGTGTCTGAAAGCTGGAGGGTAGTATCCGTCCTTGTCTCTTTCTAGCGTCTAGTGACTGCCAGCAGCCCTTGGCATTTCTTGGGGCAGCGGAACTCTAATCTCTGCCTTGGATTTCACACGGAGGCCTTTCCTCTTTGTGCGTCTGCGTTGCAATAACCTTCCTCTTACAAGGACGCCACAGTGGGATCTCAACTGAATTACATTCCCAAATAAGTTCACACTCTGAGGTTTGGTAAACCATATTCTGGGTCGACATAAATTTTAGGGAGACACAGTTCAACCCAAAACCGTTAGCTAGACTGGAAGATTACATCATGTGCTACATGGAGTCAAGGACCATCACTGACTCATCTCCATGTTCTCAGCATCTAGTATGAAGTCTAGTACCATGTAGATACTTAATAAATGTTAGTTTAATAGGGTAGACGGATGAATAATGACTCAGCGATGAACAACCAAACAATTGCAAACATAAAGTATCAGCAAATAATACCTTTGCATTGCATTCTATTTCCTGTTATTTATCTTTGCGTTTCTGTTTGGGAATTATCCACTTAGGATTCAAGATTTCCATTGTAACCTGGACCAGAAAGCACTATGAGGCCATCAACCTCTCCTTGGACCCGTATGCCCACACCAGGAGCTCTGAAATAAAACAACAGTGTTCAAGTGTCAATGAAGCTTTTTTCTAGTTTAATCAAACTCTCCCAATCTTCTCTGAAATACTTGAAAATAAAATAGAGCTTCTTATAAAACAGCTTTTCCAATAAAGGAGAAAGACAGGTCAGTAAGCTGTCTTCATTTTATGACAGGCTCTCTTGCTTCTTTATATACTGTTTTTCCAGAAGTCTAGAAAAATGTGTCAGAAGTTTGCTCAGAATTTCCTTGCTTTAGCAGAGCCATGACAGATTATAAGGTTAGCCCTGCCACTTAAGAGAGACATCTCCCTTGTCTTTATTAAATGGAAGGGATGACTGGAGTTCGCATCTTGTGCTATGAGGACACCACTGTGCTCTCGTTTTCCAAAGATGTCTAAGTTTAGCGTCATAATAATGGGCCAAAGGACTAAAAAAAAGAAAATATTGGACATCTCTGTGGTGCTTATTATTCACTCTGGTGAAAAATCCTGGAAATGAATCACAGCCTTAAAAGACAACCACAGGTCAGCAACAAAGAAGGTTTACAGCCATGCTGCCCCCTTAAACCTTTTTCTTGTTCCTGGTCTTTTCTTCTTCTGGAGCTAAGTGGCATTCTCACCCAGACATTAATGAATAGCCTCTGACAGAAGTAAATATCTGAAATTACAACTGCTTATTTATAAAGGTCCAAATTCACGCATCAATTGATAACAATATAGTGTTATTAGAGGAACAGCCATTGTGCCCATTCTCCTGTAACATTTCCTCACCAACTCTAGTACTGAAGCCTGAAATTCCACTGTTAAATTACCAGGTGTTGGGCAATGGTTTTCCCCACCATTGAAAGTGCAAATGTTCCCAGAGAGTGGACCCCATTAAGGGCTTCATTTATAATACTTGATTATGATCCAGAGACAGTATCTTTACAAATTTTAAAAATATTAGAGGTCCAATTACCGTGACTGAGTTTCAAACTCCTATACCTGGGGGAGCTGGGGGAAAACACAGAACCCTGCTGAAATTCGCCAGCAGCAACCTCCCACATCTCTCTACTGCACTCACGTTCCTGCTGTCTCCAGTCATCCCTTCCCCTCTCATATCTCCTCCCCTCTTTTCACTCTCTCCTGATGACCTTGCATTTTACTTCCCTGAGACATTAGAAGTTCTCAGGAATGATGAGAACATGTCCCACCACATCTTCAAATCCATCTGTCTCTGGGCCCCCATCCTCTTCCTCCTCCCCTCTTGTCGCTGTCTGTGGTTCTACTGAAGGCAGTGCTCCCCAGAGCTGCATCCCCACATCCTCTCACCTACTTGAGAGTGTCGTTCAGCAATCGTCCTGACTCCTGCATCAGGAATTTCTCCTATTTGTTTTTTCCTGTCAGCCTAGATATATTTTATAATTTCTACCATTAAAAAAAATAAAACTTTCCTTTGCATACCTTAAATTTACACCAGGTTATGTATCAAATGTATTTTCATAAAATTTTAAAAAAGAAAAATAAAAGTTAAAAACACTTTTCTCGGCTCATGATCCTTCCCCTCCACCACGGGTCCATTTAACTGCTCCTCTTACAGATATCTTTCTTCAAGTGTGACTATACTTGTGGTCTCTACCTTCGTTCACCCTTCGTTCACTCTTGAGCTCACTCCAATCAGTTTCATGTTCACTATGTCACTGCGAAAACTCTTGTCAAGGTTATCAAAGACCTCTCTGCATTACGACATCCAACAGGCAATTTTCAGTTTTATGTTTTATTCCTATGGGCTGCAATTTTACTCTCTGTCTGGAAACACTTTCTTCATGTGACTCCCAGGTTGCTACTCTCCCTCTCTCACTGGCCCTCCCTGAGCTTCTTTTGCTAATTTCCCCTTCCTTTCTCCAATCTCTAAATATTGAGGCTCACCAGGAAACAGATATAAGACGACTCTCTACTTGTATTTCCAGCTCTAAAGTCCATACTTCCACATCCAACTGCCTGTTTGACATTGCTACTTGAGTATCCACTAGGCAATGCAATCTTAACATGTCCAAAGCCACAATCCTCATTTTCTTCTCCAGACCTACCCTGTCTCCAGATTCATGCATCCGGGTAAATATCACCTCTTTTCCTTCAGTCGCTCAGGTTAAAATCCTTGGTTTTATCTTTGACCCCTCCCCTTTCCCTCACACCACACTTCCCCCTCACCTGCACTCTACAGATTTACCCCCTTCTCATGTCAAGTGCTACCATCATCCCTCATTAGGTTTATTTTCGTGGCCTCCTAACTGGTCTCTCTTCCTCTTATTCCCTTCCTCACCATCAGCAGCCAGAGCGATCCTTTCAAACTAAAGTCAGATCTCTTCTCTGTTCCCCAAACCCAGAGGATCCTCATCTCGCTCAGAATAAAAACATTATTTCTCAAATATTAGACTGTAGTCTTGACCTCACCACCTCTTTGAACTCATTTCCTATTTCTGTCTTGTTTTCTCTCCCTGCTTCACTGAGAACTATTTCTTCCCAGCAATCCCACATTTAGGTATATATACAAAGGAAATGAAACAGGATATCAAAGAGATATCTGCACTCCCATATTTATTGCAGCATTATTCACAATAGCCAAGACATGGAACAACCTACGGTCCATCAGTGGATGCACTGATTAAGATGTCACACACACACACACACACACACACACACACACATATATATGCAATGGAGTATTATTCAGTCATGGGAACATAAGGACATCTTATTACTATTTGTGACCACACGGATGACCCTGAGAGATGATGCTAAGAGAAGTAAGAGAGAAAGATAAATACTGTATGATATCACTCATATGTGGAATCTAAACAAGCCTAATTCATAGAAAGAGACTAGAACTGTGGTTACCAGGTGTCAGCCGAGGGGGGGCCGAAGAGGGATCCGAGGAGGTGAGCCGCCCCGACTGGACGGCGGCGCGGGGGAGCCGACGCAGCGCGCGGCATGGAGCGAAACAGCCCTTCACTGCCGTACGAGCGGGTGGCGCGGGCGGGCGGCGGCGCTGAGCACGTTCTTCTAGTTCGACAAGACGGCTCGTCGCCGGCGTGGCACACCTGTCCTTTTTGTATATGTCCTGCCCGCACATGCGAATTGTTCACGATGCTGAGTCACGCTACTGGCGCATGCGTGGTGGGCACGCTGCTGGCGCATGCGTACATTTACCCCTTAGCGGGTGCAAGCTGTTGTGAACTTTGATCTGGGCCCGGCGGCTTGCTCACTTAAGGCTGCAGACACCAGGGAGTGGGAGATTGGGGAAATGGAGAGATGCTGGTTGAAAAGTACAAACTTGCAGTTAGATGAATAATTTCCGTGGGTCTAATATGCAGCATGGTGATTATAGTTAATAAGGCCGTATTATTGTGGGGTATAGCTCAGTGGTAGAGCTCGTGCTTAGAATGCATGAGGTCCTGGGTTCAATCCCTAGTACCTCACCCCAAACAGAAATAAGCAAAAAAAAAAAAAAAAAAAGAAGAAGAAAGAAAGAAAAAAACAAACAATAAAAAACACTGCATTATATACTTGCAAGTTGCTAAGAGTAAATTTTAAATGTTCTCACTCCCAAAAAAGAAACAATAATTATGTGATGTGATGCAGGTATTAGCTCATGTTATGGTGGTAATCATTTTGCAATATGTAAGCATCAAATCAACACATTATACAGCTTAAATTTATGCAATGTTATATGTCAATTATATCTCAATAATGCCAGGAAAAATAAAATACAATAATTAACAATAATTTCTTTGCTTTTCTTTCAATATTTTCACCTCAGGGTCTTTGAGCTTACTATCCCCTGGTCTGAAACACTGATACCCACGTATCCACTCGGCTCTGTCTCTTACTTCTGTTCACGCGGTAACTTACCGGGGGAGGCTCTTCCTTGGCCACTCCATAGAAAGTAGAAACCATTGCCCTGATCTGCTCTTCTCAAACCTCCCAGCACTTATCACTGCTAAATACTTGATAGTTTGTTCATTATCTATCTCTTCTAGGAGTCGATGTCTAAATTCCCTAGACAGGGATTCCTGGCTGTTTTATTCATTATAGTTTGGCTACAGCCTAGAACAATGCCTGGCATATGGTAAGTGTTCAATATGTTTTTTTAAAATGAATGAATGCCTACTTTTTACCAGCTTCACTCCGACGTCTCATAACAATGTCTAATTTCTTCTCATTTTCCTCTAATTTATGAGCTAAACCAGCTGAAGAACCTGCCATCTGCAAGTGATACTCAGAATCCTCCCACAGCCAGAGTTCCTTGAAAACTTCACTCAAAAGTAATAGAAAGCTGTGGAAAATTTTTAATGCATTTCTTTTAGGTTAAAATTAAAATTTTTACTATGCCTACACGGTATGCTTTATTTTAGGGAAAAAGAAAACATTTGTGAAACAAGGCAGGATAAAAAAGAAAAAGCAAGCAAGAAGAATAAGGTGGGAGGAGGGTTAATTAACTGTCAAGTCCGACCTAGTTACCTCACGGGTGATCTATGAGGATCAGATGTGTGTGAAAACACACTGCAAAATACACAGTACTATGCAAATCCAGTTGTTTCATAAAATTCATATTTTCTGGGCTCTTCCTTGCTAATCAAGTTATTTTTTGTTTACATACATTTTTATGAACTTCTTTTAAAAACATGCTGGTGACGTTTTCTACCTGAGTTAAGTGTAGGACGTCATTGCAAACCTCACTGCGTCTTCCTTTCTGTGAAAAAAGATTAGCAAAGATATCCACGTCCTGTGAACATGTGAAATCACAGAAGGAAGGGAAGGGAAGGTTGCAGGTGGAATTAATACTGTTAATTTGCAACCTTTTAAACAGGGAGCCATCTCAATCACCCAGGTGTGCACAATGTAATTACCAGAGTTCTTAAAAGGGGGCGCTGGGGAGGCCCGGCAGGTGGAGCCCATCGAGGAGTGAGTGGTGAAGCTTGCAGGCTTTGGAAGCAGAAGCAGAAGGGGGCCTGGAGCCAAGGAGTGTGGCCAGCTTCTCCAAGCTGTGGGAGGCAGAGAAGCAGGTTCTCCCCTAGAGCTTCCAGAAGGAACGCGGCCCTGCGGACACCTTAATTTTAGCCCAGTGAGACTCGCGTTGGACTTCTGACCCCTAGAAAGGTAAGATAAAAACCCGTCTTGTTTTAAGTCATTGGGTCTGTGGTAATTCGCTACCAGAGCTGCAGAAAACCGACACAAACAGCTTTGCAGCCATGAGTGGGCTCCAGTGTCAGAGAGACCTGAGCCTCCATTCCAGGCCCGCCAACTTCTCCGGACCTTGACGTGTTATCAGTAAGACCAAGATGACAATAGTACGTTCTCCACTGGAATACTGTGAGCTTGGGAAGCTTATGTAAAGACTTAAAACAGGGCCCCCAGCATAGTGACTTGTCAACAATCCTTAGCTGTTAGCTGTGAACCATTTTCCTGTGAACTTTAAGTATGAATTTATTGGCAGAAGTCAAAGGGCTAGTAAAGCAAGCTGTGCATGTTTGGGGATGAAGATAGAATTTAGAGGCAGCAGAAATGAGCTGAGGTTCAAGCTCCCCCAGCAGTGTGGTCTTGAGCAAATCATTTAACTTCCTTCACCTGGAAGCTGAGATAATTAACTGTCTCTCCGTCTCTACAAAGGAATAAAGGCCCAGAAGAATAGAAGTGAAGTAGCAGGAGGGAAAATGTAACGCAGGTGAGATGAGTTAGCACAGCATCCCCGAAGTGTGCCCTACAGACGTCTAGCTCTGCAGGCTGTTCGTAAGTCACTGGAAAGCGTTCCCTGCTTTCCCGAGCTTGGAGAGCGCGGGTTAAACTTCAGCAGACTCCCTTGTCTCAGGCTTCTCCAGCCTTCAGCACATCTGCGTGTGGCGAGAGCACACAGCTTTTCAGGCCTACCTGGCCAGGAGCTCTTTTTTGAATGTAGAGCGTTTGGGGGACTAGAGTCTCTCTGGTCCACCCTTAGGTGACTCCCGGTTGAACACCTGCCCTCTAAAGCAAATTAAAGACAACAGCCTGCAGATGACCATGCAGGGGTGCGGGGTGGGAAATGCCAGGAAGCAAATTTACCAAAGGTGCAAGATGTATGTCAAAGAAAAGAGGAAGCGCCAAAGGGCTTGCTCGACGTCTTTTAGGCTAACACAGTATCACACTTGTGCACAAACGAACAATCCCTGTTCCAGCTCTTCTTGTCCTGATGAGGAAAGTCCCCCTCAGGCAGTTTCATCCTGTCTCCCCACACTTGTCCTTTCTTCTCCTCAACCCTAAAGATGTTCTCTCTCCCCGGCTTCCCCCCTTTATCTGTCTTCCTCTCTATTACCTTCCTACCCAAGTCAGGAAATAATGGTAATTCTACAAAGCATCTGGGTGTTTTTTTTTCTCTCTCTCTCTCTATGGAGAGATGGATAGACTGTAGTAGAAAAGATTTTATTGATATCTCATCACTAAAACGTTTGAAAATCCAGGAATTAATTATCGTTCAGATTTCTCTGGCTTTTGAGGCTTTTTTCCCTCTTTTCTAAAGCCTAAGAGCTTACTATGATCACACCTTAATTATCCTCACCAGCAAATAATCGTGTACTTGAATCTGACTATGATCCTATGTCCCTGGAGTTGAAACTGGAATTTCAGAAGGGAACTTCTTTACATGTAAGAACTCCACGTTCTGCCTCTTTGATTCTCACATGCTGCTCAGCAACTAGGTACTCCTCACTCACTCAGGGTCTGGTGGCTGCCAGGCTTTGAGCATGGTACTGAGAATTCAGAGGTGTAGCTTTGCAGTTACTGGTGGTGCCAGCAATGGTGGGAGTGATAATGTGGTCTCCCTTAAAAGATGACCCTCCTATAAAGGGACAGTGAAGTGGAAGTCCCCACCATTCTAAATCAATGAGTGTGGGACCAGCTTGCAGATGGAGGGTAATTATGATTGTTGGTGAGTGGCTTATTGGACTGGTCATTTGTTCTGGATCAGTGGTTCTAAACTCAAGCTGAACAACAGAGATCTAAAATATTGATGTCTGGGTCCCCAGGCCACTCCATTCTCTTAGAGCCTGGGGAAGAAGGCTGTGCTGCTGAAGGAATCCCAAATTAGTAGGCAACTCAGCTCATAGGATACATTTATCAGAGTTAAATTTATAAATATTGCACATGGTCTCAATACTCAGAGGTAAACATTTACATACCAGATCTTATTAGCAGACAATTGTGAAACCAAATAATGATTTTTTTTCTGCAGAGTTGCACATGTAAGAACAAATACAAATTAAAAATAAGAGGCTTAAATCTCCCTGTTGAAATGAGGGACGAGATTTCCCTCCCCTCCCTTCTCACTGAGCATTTGCTTTAGAAAACTTAGCATTGGAAGTACTTTCTCATCTCTTTGAAGTACATGTAAATCCTTTTGAAGTCTAGATAGGTCTTTTGTCAGCTGGCCTCTTGTCATCTTTTGACCCAGGCATGTCTTTCCGAAGACCAGGGGAGCCATCCCTTTGAAATGCACACGTTTAAGGGAGATAGCACCTCTGTCTTCCAGATTCTGCGGGAGGGTAGGAGCCTAACTTCATTGGGTATTTTGCTCTAAATTGTGAGACTGCCTCCTGTTATAATGAAATGAGGTTTGTTTTTTCTCTAGATAAAGCCAATTAGCTAACATATGGTCTCGCCAGTTACCTGGTAAAGTTAGGATGAACTATGTGTGACAAATGATGTTGAGTCCTTTATTTACTTATTACTCATCTTGAAACACGTATGTAATGGGTTAGGCTGCTTGGCTATATAGAGGCATGAGATGTTTTTTTCTTTGTAATCTCTATTTTGATTGAAGTACACTTGAGTTGCAATACTGTGTTAATTTCATGTGTACAGAATAGTGATTCAGTTTTTTTTAACAGATAGCATTTCATTATAGGTTATTATAAGATATTGGGTATAATGTCCTGTGCTATACAGTAAGTCCTTCTTGCTTATCTATTTTACGTGTAGTTGTTTGCATCTGTTAATCCCATACCCCTAATTTGTCCTCCCCAGGTTTTCCCTTTGGTAACCATAAGTTTGTTTTCTGTATCTGTGAGTCTGTTTTTCTTTTGTATATATATTCATTTTATTATTTTTTAGATTCCACATATGAGTGATCTCATATAGTATTTGTCTTTCTCTATCTGAAATATTTCACTAAGCTTTATATTCTCTAGGTCCATCTATGTTACTGTAAATGGCAGTAAGCCATTCTTTTTAATGGCTGAGTAATAGTCCATTGTACATATGTACCACATCTTCTTAAACCAGTTGTCTATTTAAGGGCGCTTAGGTTGCTTCCATGTCTTGGCTGCTGTAAATAATGCCGCTATGAACATTGGGCTGCATGTATCTTTTAGAAGTAGTGTTCTCATTTTTTCCAGGTATATACTCAGAAATGGGATTGCTGGATCATATGGTAACTCTATTTTCAGTTTTTGTTTTGTTTCTTTTAGGGTGATGTTGCCCTCATAGAATGAATTTGGGAGTGTTCCCTTTTCTTAAATTTTTTGAAATAGTTTGATAAGGATAGGCACGAAGTTTTCTTTATATGTTGGCATAATTCCCCGGTAAAGCCATGGGTCCTCGACTTTTGTTTGCAGGGAGTTTTCTTGTTGTTGTTGTTTGTTTGTTTTACCAATTCTGTTTCACTTCTGGTGATCAGTCTGCTCAAATTGTTTCTTTTTTGACAAAGTCTTGGCAGGCTGTATGGTTGTAAAAATTTGTCCATTTCTTCTAGGTTGTCCTATTTGTTGGCATATAACTGTTCACAGTGTTCTCTTAAGAATTTTTGTATCTCAGTGCTATCATTTGTTAATTCTCCATTTCTTATTAGAGTCCTTTTCTTGTTTCGTACTAGTGAAGCTGGTTAGAGTTTTACTGATTTTGTTTATCTTTATAAAAACCAACTCTTGGTTTCATTGATCTTTTCTATTGTTTTTTTGATCTCTCTTTTATTTCCTCTCTGATCTTTATTATTTCCTTCCTTCTGCTGACTGTGGGCTTTGCTTTTTTGACTCTTTTAAATGGTAGCTTAGGTTGTTTGAGATTTTTCTTGTTTCTTGAGTAAGTCCTATACCACTATGAATGTCCCACTTATAAAATTAATGGGATGCAGCAGAAAGCGTTTCTAAAGTTTTCTTTTTTGTTTGTCTTGGTATTTTCTGATTTCTTCTTTGATTTCATTGTTGACCCATTTGTTTTTTAGTCTCTATGTGTTTGTCCTTTTCCCATTTTTCTTTAGTTGATTTCTGGTTTCATAGTGTTGTAGTCAGAAAAGATGCTTGATATAACTTCTAGCCTCTTAAATTTGTCAAGGCTTGTTTTGTGAGCTAGTATGTGGTCTCTCGTGGAGAATGCTCCACGCACTATTGGAAAGAATGTGTATTCTGCTTTTTGCGGGGTATAGTGTCCTGTAGATATCAGTTAAACCCAACTGCTCTATTGGGTCATTTAGGACCTCTGTTGCCTTATTGATTTTTCTGTCTGGATGATCTGTCCATTGATTTCATTAGGGTGTTAGAGTCTCCTACTATTATTATATTATTGTCAGTTTCTCCCTTTATATCTGTTAGTATTTGCTTTGTATATTTAGTTGCTTCTATATGGGGCATGTATGTTAGTGACTATAATAACCTCTCTTTGTGCTGATCCATTTATCATTATATAATGGCCTCCTTTGTTTTTCATTATAGCCTTTGTTTTCAAGTCTATAATCTTTTTTCTTTTTTTCAAGGGAACTATATTTAATTTCTTTTTTTAACATTTTTTATTGAGTTATAGTCATCTTATAATGTTGTGTCAAATTCCAGTGTAGAGCACAATTTTTTGATATATTCATTGTCACATTTTTTTTCACTGTGAGCTACTGCAAGATCTTGTATGTAGTCTTTTTTTCTGATTTGAGTATTGCTACCCCAGCTTTCTTGTTTCCATTTGTGTGAAACCTCTTCCTTCCCCTCATTTTCAATCTGTGTGTCTTCCACCCTGAAGTGAGTCTTTTGTAGGCAGCATATCAATGGTTCTTGATGTTTATCCAATCAGCTACCCTGCCTTTTGATCAGAGCATTCAGTGCATTGACATTTAAAATACTTATTGATAGGTATATACTTATTGACATTTTATTCTTTGTTTTCCAGTTGTTTTGTAGTTCTTCTTTCTTCATTTCTTTTTGTTTTTATGTTGTAGTTTGGTGGTTTTTCTTTTGTAGTATGCTTGAGTTCACGTCTCGATTTTTGTGAGTGTTTTGTAGGTTTTTGATCTGTGGTTACCCTGGGGTTCATGATGTTGACCCATAACTATATCTACTTGCTTTAAACTGATGATCATTTAAGTTCAAACACATTCTAAAATATCTATATTTTTACTCCCTGCCCACACATTGAGTTTTTGATGCCCTATTTTATATCATCATGCCTATCCTTTTAATGTTTATTGTAATTATAGTTGCTTTTACATTTTTGTGTGTTTTTTAATCTATATACTGGCTTGGCTTATTTAAGTGATCTTTAATCCTTCCTATACCTTTCCTATTGGAATTTTCCCTTTCCCATGGATTCTTGCTTTTCTATTTAGAGAAGACCCTTCAACATTTCTTTTAGGGTAGGTTTAATGTCCTGAATTCTTAGGTTTTGCATGTTTGAGAAATTCTCTCTCTCCTTCTGTTCTAAATGAAACTATCACTGGGTGGACTGTTCAATGTTGCAGGCTCTTCCCTTTCAGGACTTTGAATAAATCATGCCACTCCCTCCTGGCCTGCAAAATTTCTGCAGAGAAATCAGCTGATCGCCTTATAGGGTTTCCTATGTAAATGACTCTTTGTTTTTCTCTTGATAACCTTGGAATTCTCTCTTAGCTCTTCCCATTATAATTATGATATGTCTTGGTGTGGGTCTGTTTGAGTTCGTCTTATCTGGGACCCTCTGTGCATCCTGTACCTAGATATCTGTTTTCTTCTTTAGGTATGGGAAGTTTTCAGCCATAATTTTTGCAAACACTGTTTTTATTTTAATCCCCTTCTCTCTCTCTCCTCCTTCTGGAACTCTATTATGCATAAGTTGGCATGTTTTACATTGTCCCGTAGATCTCATGTTGCTTTCATTTTTTCCCCCAATTTTCTGTCTGCTGTTCTAATTGGGTGATTTCCATTATTCTATCTTCCAGATCATTTATACATCCTTCTGTGTCATTTAGTCAGCTATTCATTACCTCTAGGTTGCTTTTTATCTCAGCAATTTAATTACCTGTTTTTGATTGTATCGTTTTTACAGTTTCTAGTTCTTTGTTACAAAGATCTGTGTTTATATTGATAATCTCAATTCAGATAGCATTTTTATTATCTCCTTTTTGAACTCAACATCTGGTAGACTGATCTGTTTCATTATTTAGTCTTTCAGGGGTTTCTCTTACTCTTTTAATTAGGAGCACTTCCTCTGCCTTTTCATTTTACTCAACCTTCTCGGTCTAAGAATTTAGGAGAAACACTTACCCATTGTGGTCTTGAAGGGCTGTTTTTATGTAGGAGTGTCTCTTTATAGACTGCACACACCCAGTGTCTTTGGTGAGGGCTTGTTTTGATATGGACGCCGGTTACATCTTTCCTCAGGGTGTGCTGGCCACTGTCACCTTGCTAGGGATTGTGGTTGGTATTGGAGGATCTAAAACCTGCACAGTGTGTGAAGCAGGACTTCCTCTCTGGTTTGTGGCTGTCACACCCTGTCTGGGATTGGGGTCTGCTCCCCAGCTGCTGGAGCAGCAGCCTTGAGGGTTGAGCTCAAGCAGGCTCTGTTCTCCTTCAATGTGGGCTTTGCCCCAAAGGACAGGAGGGCTGAAGCAAAGGAGGCTCACACACTCACGGAGGGTGGACGTACCACCTGTGTAGGACGTCACAGCTCCGCCCAGACACAGCCCAAGGTCGTGTCCCTCCCCTTACTGTGACTGTCTCAGGCCTAGTGCATGGCTGTGGTGCCGAGTGGGCGGAGCCGCTGCGCCCTCTAGGCCGGGGCCGGGGGTGGGCGCTTTGTGGCTGCAGGCATTGAGCTGGCTGTGCTACCAGCAGGAAGTCCGGGCTGCCCCTGGGCACTGATTGAGCGAGAGCCACTGCCCCACCTGGACCAGGCCCAGGCCCCGAAGCCTTCTTCTGTGTCCCTAGATCAAGTCCTCTACCAGGGCTAATCTGCCCCAGATCCAGCACCAGCTGTGGTGTGGAATGAGCGAGGCCATGGTCTTTGCCCCGCTCAGCTTGGGGAGCACAGTGAGGTGGCAGCCACCAGCGCAGAGCTCTCTCTCTGCCCTGTTTGTTGGCAAGCCAGCACCCACGCAGTCTTTGCGGGTGGAGCCTAGATTCTCCACCCCTTTCTCCTGCGCCAGAAAGTCTCCCAACAGCCAAGGGGGCTTGTCTTCTCCACAAAGGACCTCAGGACTGGGATGCCCAGTCTGTGGCTAGACCTGCCTGTTCCCCAGGGTGAGGGTCTGTCTGTGTGGACCTTTTCTTCCTTTCAGAGCCCTCACGGGGATGGAGGTCCAGACCCCATGCCTTTTGTCCATCACGCTCAGTTATGAGGAAATCCTTTTTGCAGCTTTGGTTGTGTAGGAGTTCTTCTGACAGGTTCCAGTTAATTTTCCATGAGAATTGTTCCACATGTAGATGTACTTCTGATGTGTTTGTGACAGGGAGGTGAGCTCCATGTCCACCATCCTGATCCCTCCTGTCTTTGCAATCTCTTACCAGATTGCTTGTGATGTATGTCACATTGCAGTTTAATGCTTGTTCAATAAGTTTTCTTTTTATTACCTTTCAGAGAAGTTTTCTGGGTAGGGCAATGATTTTGTTTTAAATTTTATTTCCCCAACACATAAGACTTTAGCCTATTAGAGGCTGTTGGGAGAAATACACCATATTTCTCAATTACAAAGTATCCTTTATTGAAGATATTCCATTATTTTAAATATCATTCCCCCAAAAAACTGCTAACACAATGTTTTCTATCACTTGTAACTTTTGAATGTATTTAAAAGTTCTATTTTAGACTTGCTAGACAAGAATTTTTAGCAAATAGCTCTCTTGTGCATACAAAAAATGAAGAAAATAAAACAAAATAAATGGGTTAAGGTATACCAAAAAAAAAAAAAAAGACTTTAGCCTATTAGAGAGTAAAACTTATTTTCATTCTTATTTCTCACCTCAGACTATCATCAAATATGAATAATTGAGAGATTTTAGTCAGATTTCAAATTTTCTTCAATGTTCACAGATCAGCCTGAAAATTTGAAAACACCCCACGTTACAATCTTGTATTTTAATCTAATCAGAGCTGCAAGAATGTCCAAGAATTCTCAAAAAATATTTGAGAATTTTTGAGAAAAATTGAGAAATTTTGAGAACTTTCTAGCAAAAAAAAAAAAAAGATGTCCGCTTCGGCAATTTAGAGAGCTCATCCTACTCTGAGCACTGCCGACCAACCAGTCAAAGAAATTAGGAATATGGGGGAAATCTTGGAGTTCTTTCCTGCTTTGTGCCCACCTTTGCTCGAGGCATTCCAAGGCCAAGTTGTTCACGAGCAGCGCTGAAGAGCAAGTTGCATCAAGGAAAACGTCTTTCTTCCCCTGCTAACCACCTTGAAGAAGCAAGCCTTCATCTCTAGCCCATTTCATTGAGGCTGTTTTGTAACAGTAAGAGTGTCATTCAACAAGTGTAAAATACTTGTTTCAGAAGATAAGGTTTCTTTTTTTAACACGCAGAGGAGGTTAGAGGGAACCCATGGTTACGCATTGCGATGAAATCACATTATGCCCCGTGGCAGCAAAGCACCCACTAGAAAAGCACAACCCTCCCCCCAAGAGCGATGGGCTCCCCCACGATCAGAACCCCATTTTCGCAAGTAGCACTCGGGGCCCCTGGGCTGATCAGAGGGATGGTTACCTAGAAAGAGGGGCAGGGCACTGAGAGGGCTAGTGTGCACGAAAGCTCCCAGATGGTCAAAACCAGGAAGACTGAACTAGCCCAGGAGACATTTTCCAGGGCTGGGAACCGGGTGGTCCTAGAACAGCAGTGAGAAGGGAGGCTGGGATGTTAGATGGTCTTGGGCGTAACTGCAAACGAGCGGGAGCGTGTTTGCTCAGCACGGCGCCTGGGGTGTAGGAAGTGCTTAATAAATCCTGAGGAATTAAATTAATAAAGATGTCTTTCCTTTTTTTAAAAAAAAGTACAATTTGTATGGTATGTGGCAACCTTGTTTAAATTCATAAGGACAAAGTGAACACAGAACGTGTCTTGGGCTGTACAGCGGCTCTTACTCTTCCCCGAGTATCTGTGTAGATTTGAAACCTTCACTAAGTGCTGGAACTCACTTCCCTGGCGTTCTTACCATAACTGAAATAACTAATTATCTCATACGGATCAGATGTCCTCTGGAAATCTGATCCGACGATCATTTAAACGAGCACACATACCTTATCATTCACCTCCAATTCACTAACGGGTCCGTATTTAGCTCGAATTTGCTGCCTCCTCCCAGCAGCTTTCCAACTCAGCCCAAAAAAGAGCTATCCATTTTCTTTTATAAAGGAATAGTCCCTTGTCTCAAGATTTAAGTAAAAAGCATACAAAATGAAATGTTTACTGGAAAAGATAGGTGTTAGAAGTGCTGCTTGATCTACATTTAAAGTGAAAGCACAAAAACTACACCTTTGATGCAGATATTGATCACTAGAAACAAGTTCTAAATTAAGAATATAGATCATGTCACCTTTTCCTAGATCTTAGTCTGACTCAGAGTCTGGAGAAATTCTCCTACCATCAAATTAAAAAGATGATAGAACCATACACAGGAAAAACTGACAGCAGCACCAATTGGCTCTCTAGCAAAGGCCTGTCTGCCTTGATTAATGTGAAATATCCAATTGATAATGGCTGAAAAATAAATCTGTGGGTGTTGTGATATCTCATGAGATTAACTGAGTAATATCCTCTCTGGGTAAATCTGTACCTCTTCTGATATTTGTGGTTTTACATGGTAATAAAATCTAAGTATAAAAATGAACTGAAAAAAAGATTCGCTTTGAAAACCAGCAACCCCAGGGCAGTAGACAGGCTGTCGGCAGCAGCCAGGGTCATTGCCCCTTTGTTCCTCAGAAGAATCCAGGACCGTGCCAACGAGAAAGCTGTTCCCTGACTCGTAATGGCCTCTCAACCCCACACATAGAGCCCTGGGTGGCTGCCCAGGCTTGGAGCCTGGTCGGACAGAGAGATCTTAGCAGAAGAGGATCTAAAGAGCTCGCGGTCTCCTCCAGAAACCAGCATCCCCACAGTGCCTTACTGGTAAAGTTCTGAGGAGCCACGATTCAAAAGGAAAACTTGCTGATTGATTACATGTAAGGAGACAACTGAGCTCTGTGTGCATTTACTAAATAATTTTGGGAATTAGGGATGAGGCATTTAGCTTGTGCCAGGATGAAAAACCTTTGCATTTGACAGGTGAAAGTGGATATTTCTTTCTTTCTTTTTTTTTTTTAATATTTCTCACTCACTAGTTGTATGGATATATAAATGCTCTGGCTATTTTTTCAGTCAAAATTCATTTAACACCTATACCTCAGAAGTACTTTGTGTTATTTACCTGTTAAAATTTCCCCCCAATCTCTTCTTAGTCCTCACTCTTCTGGATGAAAGAGTAGAAACAACAGGGGCTGTTTCCTCCTGCGGGTAGGGCTGGGGGTGGAGAACACCAAGACAAAAACAAAAATAGGTATCAGGGTTTCTGCTGAATAGATTTCATGGTAAACATTTCTCTCCTATTAAAATATTATTCAAAATCACATTAATAAAACTGCCACAGTCTACCAATTCACCCACTAGGTAATTATGTTATTGCAGTGTTTAATTTTTTATAAACAATTGCAGCATTGCAATCTGCATGTAGCTCTTCTAAAATATACACTGTCATTTCAGCACGTCTCTACTGCCACCAATGCAAGACCAAACCCCTGCCCCTCATCCTTCAGTGTCCTATCACCTTAGGCAACCCAACAGAGGTGATATTATTTCAGGACATATCTGAAAATAACTTCTTCAAAAAGATTTTTTTATATAACTAACCACCTGCATGGCAGGAAAATCACAGGAAGCGAATAACCATCCCTGCATGAGTCACTGTCACCAGCAATCTCACAAGGTAATGAAGCCAATTCCACACTTTGCTGGCAGTCTGTAACTGGAGGGTAAAAAAAAAAAAAAAAAAAAAAAAAAAATCAAAGGGTTTTGATCAGCCTGAAAGTGGAGCCTAGAAGAATTCTTGGATTTAAACAAAGAAGGAAGGCTGAGTTCCCAGAGTTCATTGTTCTCAGCTATTTAATCGTCCTCCTGATTCAGTGCTCATCCAGGTGCATGAAGCACTACTGGGCTTCTGGAGACCAAACTGAGCTCAAACGAAGAAAATCATGACCAAGCAGAGAAAGTCTATGATTAAAGCTGCAGGAGGCTGCAACCCAGAAATTTGAATTTTGAGCTCTGACCAACAAGTTCTTTCAAATGCTCTAAAGAATTCTGGTGATTCTTTCATTGATGAGTAAGTCAGAAAGAGTTCTGTTCAACTGCTGGGATCCTGGAAAATTCAAACCCTTGTCTAGATAGATAGCAATCAGGCTGCAACACCTTGAAATATCAAGTAGATACCAATACATAATTCCGGTAAGAGTATGAATGGGATAAAAAAATCTCTTTCCCTGATGGGCTGGGTAGACTGGAGGACACCCAGAGGTAAACAAGTAGCCTCGTTAGTGCTTACATTCTGTTTTCCCAAAGCCAAATTCAATAAGAGAATTGGTAGAATAAATTTTCCTTCTTGAAGTCTCCCTTCAAGTTTAAGCATTTCAGACAAGAGTCAATAAAAAAATTTAATCTAATTTTTGTGCCAGCAAAGCCCATATAAATCAGCACAAGCCCTGAAAAATTGAAGAGACACTGTTTTTTATTGAATCCATAAATATGAGAACTTAGCACTTAAAGAACAATTTAGGTGATTCTCTTTTTTTTTTTAATAATTAGCGTGATAACAGACAGGGAAATTGAGCCCAAAGGTATAAGAGCCTGATTCAAATCCCAGAAGCAAGAAGTATTTGGGAAGAGAATGTTGCCTAAATAAACTTGACTGAAATATCTGGATCCAAACCTAACAGTTGAATGCATTTTGTTTCAACAGGTTTTGGTTTGAATTTTGGTTCCCTTATATGTGTTCCCAAACCCCAGTGAGAGTCATGGCAAGAGGAAGTTGCTTTTAAATCTATTTTTTTTTTCAAGTGGAACACTGAAGACTTGGAAGTTTGGCAGAGAAGTAGGCAGAGAAGTAGGCAGAGGGGGAAGTTTGAAGTGGTGGCACTCAGAATTCTCACTAAAAGGTTTTTGATCAATTTAATTTGGATTTATATAGAGTTGCCACCTGACTCCCAATAACGCAGCAGGAAGAATATATATATATCAATATAAATTATATTCCTTCCTGCTCTACAAACCACCGCATCATATGCCTTATTTTATTCTAGAAACCACCTCTTGCTTGCTTCCCTGGAAAGCTACCTGAACTGTGGCATGGTAGAAAGCACATTGTGTTCTTCATGGAGATTCAGGCTCTGAAGTTTGTTCTGCCATCAATATCTATGTTCTTGCAACTCCAAGTGCAGTCCACTGAGCATCAGCACTGAGCTCACTTGTAAAATCTCAGATTGCACCCAGACCTACTAAATCACAATCTTCATCTTAACAAGTTCCCCAGGTACTCATGTGTACATTAAGTGTGAGAGACATTATTTTATATAATTTCAGCACACGGATCCTTCCTGTGTTCCATTTCCCCCGTTGGTAGAATGAAAGAAACAAGTAGCCACTAAGATCCTGTCCACAATTTATGATTTACAGCACATGCAAGCCAGAAAACCCCCTTTCTTGGAGATCATTTTGAGTTTCCTGCAGTGCTTCCAGGCAAACTCCATCTACATACGGAGACTGAGATTTAATGAGCTTTTGCTGCCTCTAAGTTTACTTCTTAACTGGAACAAATCAGGCCAAATGTTTAGCTTTATCTTACCCCCAAATAGAACACATTAAAGAGTAAAGGAGAAAGAAAGAGGGGCGCTAACACACATTGAACCTTAATAAACTCTTTAAACTTATATCCAATTTGATCCTACCCACAACCCTAGGAAGTGGATTCTATAAAATATGTTATAGATGAGAATCTCAGGAACCTTAGATAACTTGCTGTGAGTCACAAAATCAAATGACACAACCAGGATTTAAGCTGAAATGTCTCTCATTCCAAATCCCCTGAAAAGCAGAGTTGCTTAGTAATGTGCTGACAAATTCAGTGATATCAGCTGCTTTCATTATTTGTGGTTTCCAGTGCAACTAAGTCATACTGAAGTCATCTAAATCCTAAAAACAAAATCAACACCATAATTATAGACCTGCTTTGCTTCCCCTTCCTCCAAACCACCCTCTCAAATGATACATTGGTTAACTCGATTTTTGAACATATTTTTAGTATGCTATTGGATCACCTTTTTTTTTTAACTTGGTGTATTTAATCCATTTACATTTGTTGTGACTACTGATTTATTTAGACTCATTTATGCCATATTATTTTGTGCTTTCTTTTTTCCATATTTTCTCCTTTGTCCTTTTACTCTCTTCCAGCCTGTTATTCGATAAACATTAATTTGCTCTCACTGTTTTCCTCTCTACCAGTTTAGAGTTATGGCTGATATTTGTGTTCCTTTAGTGTCCATATTAAAATTTCTAGCAATCCTACTTCATGTTTTTCTAACAAAGCCTAAAGTTTTCACTATTTCTCTTACTCCTAAGATATCTTAGTATGTTTTACCCTCCAAACACTGCCCTTCTCTTTTCCTAGGGTATTGTAATTTCCATTAGTTTTAAGATAGTTGGTGATTATTAATGTTAACTTTAGCATCCGTAGTTAATTAGGGTGTATTCCCATTTCAAGGATATCTTCCCTGAGATCTGCTAGTTTACTAGTCCATTAGTTCTCCACTCAGCTACGCTGTACGGGGGCAAACTTACCTAGTACCTGAGAATGGCATCTTGCCTTTACTACGCATGATTGTTTAGCCAGCTATTCAGTTAATGTGTTGAAAGTTATTTTCTCTCTCCATCTACTATTACTTCTGTGAAGCCTGCTCTCGACTTAATTTTCACCACTTTGTAGGTAATATGTCTTTTTTCCCCTATGTTAGCATTTAAGAACTCCTATTTCTTACTGTCCACATTTTTACTACTCTGAGTCTGTGGATTTATTTTTGTTTTTGTATTTCAGTTTGTGGGCTTTTTCTGATTATAAATTTTTAATCTTCAATTCAGAAAAATCGCTATCATTCATTATCTCTTAAAATATTACCTCTCTGCTACTCTTTTTCTATTTATGGCTAGTTTGAGACAAACTAGACCAACTTTAATTCAAATGATGAGGACAGCAAAGGATAATTTCCTCCAATTATCTTGTTCTAGTATTTTTCTTCACCTACCTCCTTAAGTCTCCTACTTCCCCCTGCTCAGATGTCCCAAGCTCTCATCTTTTCTTTGCTTCTTCAGGACCCTTTGGAAAACTAGAAAGGATTTAATATTGGTAATTTGAACTTCTCAACTTACAGGGCATATTTTAATGAGTGAATTTCAGACATTGTATTAACCACTTACTGGAATAGTGAACAGTTTGTAGCTAACAGGAAGTCAAAGATTTTGTTTCCTGTTAAGGAGTTTTATTTAGTAAGCAAATGACGTTGTAGGTTATTCATTCTGAGCAGAACAACTGTAATTTCTCATTAGACCAATTTATTGCACAAGCCATGAAAACACAACAGAGTAAAGAGAGGACTAGAAGGCATAGACTATTATCTGTGTGCCCTAAATCGGGAGTTAGGAAATTGTGCCTGCAGGCCAAACCCAATCCAGTGCCTGATTTTGTAGATAAAATTTAATTGGACCACTTACATACAGTCTGTGGCTGTTTTCATAGCAGCAGAGTTGAAAATTTTCTACACAGACTCTGGCTTGCAAAGTTGAAAATAATGACTATATGACCCATTATATAAAAAGTTTGCTGACCCCTGCCCTGGACAGTCTCCCGACTTTGTTGAGAAGAAAAGTTAATAACTGGCCTGGCCACCCAAGGATGGTCTGAGAGTTTCTCACAAAAGATGAACCTATATCCACATTATCATACCAGCTTCTGAAAGATACACGCTCTCCCCTGCGGAGTCTGGTCCTCAGTCTCCCCCCGTTCATGTGCACATCCACTCCCCTATCAAACCCTTTTTTTTTCTTCCAGCCAAGCTGCTCTTTCCCTCTATCCCCAAACCTTAGTGCCCAGCTCACATACATCATACTGTCCCCCGATTTTACCAATGTCTTATTATACTGTGCCATAACCTCTGTCACCTGCCATATAGCCCTTTGTTCCGTGGGTGACCAGCCAGCCTTCCTCTGATATGTCTTGTACACACTGTATTTTTCTAGTTTCACAGCATCTTAAATTCACTCACTCACCCAGTCTTTCAAACAAAACAACACGTTCCTGCAGTGTCTACTGCTGTGTACCCGGCGCGCTGCTAAGCACAAGGGGACAAAGGAGCACGTGGTCCAAAAGGAGAGGCAAACGGATGAACAAGCAGATGCAATAAATTGTTACAATTGAGTTTCATTTGGGATCAAAAAAGAATATGGGGTCAATCCTACCCGGGAGGAAATGAGGAAACTTGTGAGATGCAAAATCTGTGAGGAGGCTTCTTTTGCTAGTAAAAATATGACGGTGTATGTCCTGAGAAAACTAAACTTTTTATGAATTTGATATAGTAAAATTCATAAAAAATAAAAAGTTATTCTAAGAATGTATCACAAATATGGTTGCCTAACCTGCTTTAAAGTAGTTATAAAAGACAAATGAGGCAACATGAAATTAATTAAATATAAATAGAACGTGATTGATCTCCTGCCCTTAGGAATTCATTAACTCTCGCTGATTGAATTTGAATAAATCAGAATATACAGAGTTACCTTCGGTGGAGTTGGTGCCGGAGTACAGGCTCTACGAGCAGCTGGCAAAGGATCCTTCAGATTAAAAAAATCCATAAAAGAAGCAGTGGGTCAAATAGAGAGGCAAGTAGTTGGATAAGAAATTTATGTTGGTTTTTGATGATGACAAAGAGAAAAAGGAGGAGGAGGTAAGGAAGAAGAGGGAGGGAGGGAGAAATATCTTCCCAGCTGATATGGAAAATCTACTGGAAGATCAAATTTTTAAACATCAGTTCTCAGTTTGACAAAAGAGACACTGACAGTCAGACTGTCTTGATTTGGAAATTGGTCAAGGCACCAGAAGTGACTCTTTGACATCTGTTCTAGCCAACGGGCCAGGAGCCAAAGCTCCCCACCAACTCATTCCTCTGGAGAAAGGTTGGCTGTCTCCCTGCAGGCTGCTGTGGTGGAAAACGGGTGATAAAATCGAGTGACAACAGACACTTAAAAAAAAAAAAAAGCAAGAAAAAGGTTTAAGTGGAGATTCGAAGAATGGGCCCCTTTGAAAGAACCTCAGTTCCGATCTCAGAAAGTTTTCGAGTGGGCCTAAAGCTTCTTGGAATGTTGTGGCTATTCCCGCCCCCACCCCTCCTTGTGTCCAGAATAAAGTTGACATTAGATGATCTTCTAGGTTCATTGTAACTGTGGCTTTATCCAGTGGTTGCATTCTACATCTAGGAAAGCCTGTAAGCCAGAATCTAGCGCAGAAAAGGCACCCAGTGTGGGTCTGTATGGAGAATAGGTCGAGTCATGCAGATGAATAGATGGGACGAAGGCGAAGAAGGAAGCCAGCTTGTCATTCCAGCCAAGTGGGTCAAACACCGTCTCAGGCAAACAGATGCGATGGAATGGATGTGCATTCACTAGTGAGCAACTTGGAGGAAAATAAGTTACTGAACTTCCCTGAGTCTTCATTTCTCATTTGCAAAATCTGAGATGATAATACCAACCTCACTGGGCTGATTTGAGGCATAAGTGAATTACATGTAAAGTGTGTCTCACACTTCTCAGTAGACAGTAGACAGTAGACAGTAGACATTCAACAGGTACCGTTTCACTGCCTGGCACGCCTGTGGTCACTCCTGTCATCCACATCAAAATGTGGTATTTGAAAGGATTCTAGAAATACAAGGGTGCGCTAAGCTGCGTTTCATCAGGCAACATGAGCTCTGTGGGGACACCTGTAAGGAGAAGTCAGCAGACAGCTGAAGCCCTCTAAGGAATGTTCGTGTTCTGCAGTTGACGTTCGTTGCTGAGACCCCTGGTGCTGTCCCTGTCGTGTTTTCTTGTTTTAGCTACTCAGTTAGGGGATTTTAAGGTGACTTAGAGGCAGGGAAGCCTGTGTTTTCTTTTGTTGTTGCTAGTATCTCTTCAGTCTGTTGGCGACTAAGGAAAGCGGTGTCACTGTTCAGGGATGCCTGTGTGGGGAGATTTAAGCCATATCAGTTTCAAAGTGTGTCTATATCAAGAAAATATTGCTTCTTTTAAAAAGACTATTGTAAATCAGATTAAGTGATTTAAATAGGAATAAACCTGTAAGGTTACTAAGGTGCTGATAAGCTTTTACAGCTGTTAGACAAAGAGGGGATGTCTTTTGTATTTTAAAGGAGGATTACAGAGTCAGCATTTATTAAGGTAAAGAGCAGTCACCTAGTGAAAAACCAAATGCGACACTCCCAGGAAGATACGTGACCTTTCCAGAGCTCCAAAAGGACCCCAGTTCTATGCCAACGTGTTTCTTCACTCACGGTGTGGACGTGTCTCAGTGCCTGGATCACTTTCTGTAGCTCTCTCCCTTTGTCAGCAATCAACAGAGGAAACAGGATTTTCTCAAAGGTTTTTTCAGCATCGGAATTGACATGAATATGAGCATTTATCCACTGGATACCCTCCCTCATTGGTTTAGGGTCACCCCCAGCGTTATCAGCTGCTCCCCCACTCCAAGGCTGACGGGCTCTCCAGCACGCCGCTGGGGTGGAAGGGAGCTGTCAGCGCGAGGGCAGCCTGAGCCCCCTCCCGTGCGAGCCTCCGTCACGGCTGCGGCTGCCGTCAGAGCGGCACGAGAGGATGTGACACGGGGCACAAGGGGTGTCTGCTACAGCGCCCTCTGTGGTAGGGTGGCAGGGTTTCAGGAACAAACCTTTCTGCACCGAGGACATGATGTACATTTAACCAGATGGAAAGCACTGAGTGCTTTGCAGGACCCACCCACGGGACACGACCTGCTGTGTCTAATGTCACTGGGGTGGCGGGGGACAGAAGGCGAGACAGGCTCCCACAGCTAGTGAAGTGGCAGAGCCAAAGCAGGCAACATGGAGACCTTGCCTCTGTGTGTTTCCTCTGTGTGCTCTCCCCTCCTGGGGCTCTACCTGGCAAAATGCCCCCACCCCTCAAATCATTGCTCAGACCCCTCTTTCTAGGATGCCGCTCTTGACTGAGATTTTCTTGCTCTTTGAGACCGTATGTGCGTTCAAAGCTGTTGGAGGATGAAGGGAGCTCAAAGTACCCACCAAACTGGAAAGGCATCTTGCCACCAAAACACACAACAGACACTCCATATAATCAATGGACTAGTCATTATAGGATAACATACTTGCAGGATGGGATCAGGGGACAACAGTCCAGAAGCATCCGTAGCTGCTCTCCACTTGGGTGAGGAGCCACTGGGAGAGTCAGACAGTTACCCTAGGGTACGGGGGTAGGTGCTTGGAAACAGGATGTGCGTTCCCAAGTCAAGATTCATGAGTGGGTAGCCAGTCTCATGGGCCCGGGAGCATGTCAGGGAAGATTCTCATCATTGTTTAGGGACTAACAGAGCATAGTGGTCACCTGGTCCTAATGATTCTTAAACAAAATCAACTACAAAGCCCTTGATGACAGAAGGGCTTCACTGCATGGTAGATCCTGCGCTGGGTCAGCAGAGGAGCAAGAGGACCTGTGCAGGCCCAGCATGGCTTCAGTTATGCTCACAGCCACACACAGGCAAATTCCTGCAACACGCAGATCAAGCCTGTGCCACGCTCTTCCACATTTGAGTTCAAGTCTGTCTGTCTTCCTGGTGTTCTTTCTGTTCACATGCATGTTCAGGTTCTCCCTTGTTTTAGTCTGTCCACCCCTCTCTTCCCAACCCACCCCCACCCCCCGACTCCTCCAGCTAGATGTGATGTCTTGTTCTGTGGTCCTTTTCACTTCCTATCTCGTAGCTATTTATGGGCCTGTTTTATCTCCTCTCTCAGATGATAAATCCTCAACGGAAGGATCCAGATCCCATTGTTCCATATGCCTCCTGTATTTAGCACATGGCATGGCTTAGAGTAGATACTCAATAATGTTTACTGGCTAAATAAACAGACTGAATTGTAAGCTCTTTACAGATAGAAGTTGCGGAAACTTCTGTGTGTGCTCTCCACACTGCCTCGTGCAGCATTAGACATGTGGCTGAGATTGCGAGGTGCTGGCCAGACCTCATTTCCCCTCCCTCTGCCCCGATCTAGACTGGCTGTCTAGCCTTCCTTGCAGTCAGGTGGGGCCGCGTGCCTGAGGGGTGCTGGTCGTGGGAATGTGAGCGATGTGTGCCACCTCTCGACTGGTTCCTAAGCCTTCAGCAGAGTCCTCTGTGCTATTACTCTTCCTTCATTTAGAAAGTCCATCAGAAGATGCCACCACCCTGGAGGAAGTGGAACACACATACAGAGACTGTAGGCAACAGACTTGCCTCATCTCCTCTGACCCTCATTATATGGAACACGAGTGAGGATTAAACTTTTGATAGGCCCTGAGGTTTGTAGTTACTTCTGACAGCACTCAGCCTCCCTGGTCCAATACAGACAATTGACAGATATTTTTAAACTGACTTTATTAACTCTAGTTGGAGGTCATAATGCCGTATTTGAGTTTAAGACATCATCAAATGAAAGACACATCATTATTTTATGTTCCGTTAAGAAAAAATGAAGGCTGCCAATCAAGTCATGACAACCTGTCCCAATTTAGGGGAGATAAGTTGTGCAAAATGTGAATCTCAGAATCAGTGAGTTAGCATCACAATAATTCATGTGGAAAATAATTCTACAATTTATGAAGTGTTTTAGTGAAATGGTCAACCCATTTTTGCAACATGAATTCATTGCTTCTTTTTTGCTTAACTTTACGCTTGGTCCTCAATGTCAATAAGATGTAGTCTCTGCCCGCATGGAGAGCACAGTCTAGTAAGAGACTCACAATTAAAAATAATTAAAATTCAGCTCAGTGCGCATGAGAATAGCTAATAAATATGGTGCATACTGTGTACTGACGCTGTGAATGACCCATGTTTCTGGCTCACGTCACTCTCCTGGGGGCAGCAGCGTTTTGCCCTATTTACCACCACGCTGCCCGGCCAGCATCCTGACGGAGTTCAGTCTGCACAGTCCGGCAGCAGCGCTGTGAAGGGCGTGACTAAGGGTGGGATGGGGGTCGGCTGGACAAGGAGGTACAACACAAGGGACAAAGGCCATGTAACAGAGAAGATGAGGCTTCAACCATGCCTTGGGACTGAAGTGTCTGCCGGGGCCAGGCAAGCATTCCAGGGTGAGGGAAGCGTGTGTACAGAGCCAAAAGGCGACGGATGTTCGTAAGAGACTGGTGTATGTTGTCTTGAAGGGATGGAAAGATGAGTCCGGAAAGAGGATGGTGAACCATTCACAGTTTTGTGTGGGAGGTTCAAGTGCTTGGACCAGTTCCTTGGGATGGCAGACATTTTAGAGAGATTTTAGGGAGCAGTGGATGTGGGCGTGGCTATTACCAAAATAAGGTCAACACGGCAATTTAAAAAAATTAATTTTTAAAACTGTATTTATAGGCATTCAGTTCAAATTAACAAAGAAATAGGATCCTTTATGTCTTGGTATCACTCGATCAACAGGAATAAAAGATAGTGAGATCCATTAAGATGGCCAAAACTTCTAGAACATTTGTTACTGAAGTTCATTTGAATTGATTTCATATTACACATGCATAAAAAGATAATTTTCTATTCCCTTTGTGGTTTTGTGAGTTATTACCTTAAGAAGGCGTTACGGCAATCATTCATGAGTCCTTTCAGTTCACTTATTACCTCTGGAATATTTTCTTTTAAAAATACTGCTAGGAGCAATTTTAGCCAGACCAAGTTCCAAGCTGTAAGAGGCAGCTCTCTTACATGCACAGTAAGTACTTTTTCTGAAAATTTTGTGTTATAGATTCGTAATTCACAGGGGGCTGCCCCTGTTAATATGCACTCACAGCTCCATGCAGCCCTAGGAACCATTATTAGGTTAAGAATAATGTAAAGACACTCAAACTTACCCTGTATCATCACACATATGACTGAGTGTGTGACATTGGGAATAGCAGTCACAGCACACAGCACAATGGTAGGTTAAGGACAACGTGGAGGTGTAAACTAAATGCACATTAAGAATACACAAAACTCTGCTGAATTTTAATCGTCCTTGTTCATAGGACACGGAGCTCTAACGACTCTCAAAATGCGTGTGATTTGAATGAGCCGTCTTTATTCCGTTCCCTTTAAACCCTTGGTGTGAGTTAATCAGCTTGGACGGGCTCATTCCTAGTGATAAAAGTGACGAAAGCTCGCTCACACGTAGAGGAACGTGTGGCACATCGTGAACAAACAAAGTGAATCATCTCTAACCTGCTCACTGAAGACACGCTCCCCACGTCCGGAGCTTAATCAGAAAGTCGTATGAATTCAGAAGGGACTCGCTGATTGAATCTCCCCTTCTGAAAGCTCGTCTCCAAAGGACTTGCGTGCAGAGGAGTTACAGCTAAGTAAGGATGCTGCCAAAGTTACTCTCAAGGTGTGAAGGAGAGATCTTCACTGTTGTTCTGATGCTAAATTTAAGAAATAATAGTAGCAGTGACCGTAGCTAGTGAAACCCCGTCACTTGCCCTCATCTCAGTCACGTCAGGAGCTCTTTCCTGTGATCTGGCGAGGGGAGCGTTGCAGAGGAAAGCATGAGGCCTGTTACCAGGAATCGCGTGATTCCTCCTAAATTTCTTCCGAAGCTGGTCACAAGAATGTGAATTTCCAATGAGTAGCTAAGACGCCTTCTGTTCTGATGGAGTGGAACCTGTGTGATCTCTCTCTCTTTTTCAGATTTAAAACATCTAGCTTGGTGACTGGCTTTCAGAGGAGTGAGAGAGTATCTGACCCGTGTTCATATGAACACACATTACATCTTCAGAGGCCTCCGTCCAGCCATCGTAGACCGTGTGGCTCTGGTTTTGTCTGCTTCTTCTGATAAACGCCCACTTTCCTTCGGGAACCATTGCTTCCTGGTCCCACTTGGGGTTGTTGATCCCAGTGTCCTTCCCTCACGTGGTCAGTGGCGAGTCCAAGCCTCGCCAAGGATGCCAGGCAAACTGGGGCCTTGTCATTAACAGAGGGAGAGGAACTTGACCCAAGCAGGGCGGAAGGTCTCCTGCAAGGGTTCCGGAACTGATGGGAAAGACAGCTGTTACCCGCTGGGAGTGCAGAAGTCGCCAAGAGTCGCTAGCTATGTAGGAAGTTTGAGGTTTCCAATGACCATTTTGCCCACCTTGTGCACAGGACTGATCACTAAAATAACCCCAAAGGGAAATGACAGTGTGAGCGAGAGAGTCATGCCAACATCATTTGAGCTCTTGGCCACTGCCGTGAATGAAGTCAGCTGCATCTCTGGACTTCCCTTGGAAGTGAGCCCATGAAGATTCTTCTATCCTTAAGTTATCTTGAGCTGGGTTCCTGTAAGTTGAAAGAGAAAGAGAATCTTAAACATAGTTGGCTTTTTTTTTTAAAGTCACTCAGCCTCCACTCACCATTTTCCCAACAGCACTGGGTTGAATTCCCCTGGAACACCTGTTTCCAGTTCCCAGTCATGGTGCTTCGAGTGGGCCTCCACCTTCAGCTACAGGCATGGCCGACTGGAGCATCAGATGCCCTTGAACCACTGTGATTGGTTCACGAATGGGAATGTACCCCAGTCAGAGCCAATGAGGCAGAATTTCGGAAAAGAGACTCTATTTGGATTCTATCTCTCACTGGATTTGAACTTTGGAGACGCTGAGCATTGAGTTGACAGGGACTCCCATGCTAGGCCCGATTGGGAAGCTGGCAAATCAGAAAGGAGAGCAGAGAAGTGGAGAGAGAACGCACTAACGTATCATTTGCTCCCCTGAGACCCTAGATCTACCTGTATCGGAATCTGTATTCTGCTTTTAGATTTGCAGTCAGACATTTTTCTTGTTTAGTGAAATCTGCTTGAGTTTGGTTTTTAATTTTGGTCACTTGTCATTGGTCACTGGTCATTCTAATATGCTGACAATTATTTAATAAGTAGGTTACCTAGTTGGTATAATATTTATAGATTTCGATTGATTTTGTCTTTCCATTACTGGAAGGAAGTGGTTCTGTGGCCTTTTCACTAGTCTCAGAGGTACCTGGGAACACGGTCCTGCAAATCCTCATGTAACTCTAATGGAAGGATGTTAGGAGGATGCTTCTAAATGAGAATCCAGCCAAAGACTGTGTACTGGACCAAGATGCTATACCTTACTGGCAAGATTGTTTATCAAATAATGAATAACTTTAATTGGTGAGAATCAGCTACACTAAAGAATAAAAGCTTGAGTTATAATTCTGAGGGAGTCTCAGTGACTGGCTAGTCATGAAAGACAAAAGGATAGAGAGGCTTCCCTAAACTGAGGTTGTCTCCATCTCCTCCCTGTCACTGCATTCCAGCTGCAGAGGGAGAGGGACCTCAGAAAGTGTGCCCCGGAGGCATGGGACCTTCACTCTGCTGGTCCATTCACGCTTTTATTGTATCCTCTAGCCTTTTCTAGTGCTAAGCAGTGCTGGGTGAAGCCAGTGGTGTCTTCTGAGTTTGTCAGTCTAAACCCAAGGTCAGTGTTGCCATAAAGCAGAGAGGGCGTGGCGGTTATGGAACAGAATTGCCTCCAAAGCTTGGAGGCTAACAAACATTATGAGAAGAAAGATCTATCTTTGAAAATGTCATAGATTTCAAGGAAAAACTTAAGTAAATTATATTGTATATATTTGTATAAATTTTATTGTATATTTTTTCCATTTGTGTGTACACATACACACAGACTTCAACCAACCCCTAATTCTGTTGATTATTCCAAACATTCTCTTTTCCACGTGCTGTCTTTCATATATTCCTCCTTATCAAATAGCAATTTTGGTGGAATTTTTTCTTACTCAAAAGTCTCAACTTCTGTGTATTTTCCTTTGCCTCCTAACTTTATCATTCCAGCCCAAGACCCCTTCTGGACCCCAGATATGTGTTTCCAGTGTGCCTCTCCACATGGATGTCCTCGTCAGGATCTAAAATTCAACATTTCCTACCTCAGCCCCTAAAGCAATGTGGTGTAACAATAGCAAAAGATGCAGTATTTCAATTCAAGCAACCCTAGATAGAAATCTTGCCCTCCCACCACTCAGTAACTGTGAACTTATTAATAACTTATCAATAACAGTTATTTAACCTCTCTTGGCCTCAGTTTTGTGGTCTGGAAAATGGAGATAAAAAATACCTATCTCACAACATTGCTGCAAGTGTTGGAATGAGTACTGTCAGTACTGGGGCAAATGTTTCCTTTCTACTCCTCCTCTTACTTCAATGGATGTGAATCATTCCAATGCCTCTTCCTAGAATGAAAAGGAAAATCAAGGACCATGTCCTCCATCTCTCCACTCTTCACTCGTTTCCCTGCAAAAGCAGAGATGCACTCTGAACGGTGAATTCAGAAGGACTAGAAGCCGCGCAAGTCAGTGCCTTCTAGGTTCTTTCTCTTTCAGAACTGCCTGCTTTTAGAAAAGGTTTGTTGTTGATTTGTTCCCAGCCCCGTGGTAAGCGCCTACAATTGTCCAGTTTCACTAGTGGATAAATCTATTTGATTCAGGTGAAAAATATGAGTAAGCCCCTTGGCCAGAGAGTTTGACCTGCACGAGACTGACTCCTGTGTCCTATTCTTCAAATGGTTTCCAAATTTGGGAGAGAAATAAGAATACTATTTCTTGACCCCCTAAACCCCAACAGTTACGGAAAGTGCCCAGCACGTTCTAGCTCATACTGAGAGCTCAAAAATTGTCCAGGTCCTTTCTCCGTGAGCACCGGCTGCTGCCCACACTCCCTACTTCAGATTCTCAAGCATGAGACTCAGCTGACTTTCTAATCTTCTTTCTCTCCCTCGTTTTCATGTCTAGGTATTTACCCAGCGGGTCTGTTCTACTGTACTGATTTGCCTTGGGTCTACCCTGCTCACTCTGTATCCCTCACTTTGATTGTCTTGGTTCATTAGCCAGTCATTTTACTCCTAGGTTAGTTCAATACATGGGGAACTGAACTTGCTGCCCGACAGTGCACCCTTCATACTGCAATGAGAGTGATCTAATAGATGATGCAAACTGCATCCCTTTTCCAAAGAGCTTAGTCTATTCCAATTTTCCTTTCCAGTCTCATGTTCTATTATTTCCCACCATCTCAATACACACACACACACACACACACACACACACACACACACCCTATACACTGTTTGCATGCATACACCCCATGTTGGGATAACTGCCCCAGTTCATCACTGCCTGAGACCATGAGGGTAATTCAGGGTAATTCTGAGGATTGCTCATGTCAGCCTAAATAAAGAGGTAAACTGCGGCAAGCTTGTATTATTAAAAACTTAGTTTATTTGGGAATAGCAGAGAAATTGCAATTTGGTAGCACATGCTGGAGTAAGCTACAGGTGCATCCCTTGCGGGTTTGGGGCGGGCCGTATTTATGCACACAGAGTGCAAAGAGAAGGGAGTCCAGCCAGAGGCCGAGCAGTAAGCTCATTGGCTTAGTAAGCTTGCGGAGGGGTTCTTGGTGGATGTTCATTGGGCAGGGGATAAGTCTCGGTCTTCTGTAAACCAGGCATTTACAAGAAGTCAGGTTCTTAGTTCCTAAGTTCTGTTCTTTTGAGGGTACATGTGTGAGATCCTCCAGTTTCATTTTAGATTGAAATCCTTTCATATTCAGCAGACCTACCCTAAGCTATATGCTCTAACTTGGCATATATCAGTAATAAAAGTTCCGTTTTCCATCTGCTATTCTATTGTCTTATTTGACAGTTTGTTCCAAAACCAAGGTAGAGAAGAGAAAGGCTATATAATTGGCCACTTTTCCAAACACCTCAACACTCCTGTGCCCAAAATATACACCTGTCTGTACCCTTGACATTCTCTGTCTTACCTTCAAAACCCAGTCCTAACAGCCCCGCCCCTGCAAAGCCTGTCCTGACAACCAGACGTACTCGAGTTTAGGAGTGCTAAGTCCGTCTCCTTCCTTTCAATTCAAATCAATATGTAATAGACACATGACTCAAAGTAGAGGTCAAAGTAGCCATGTTATTAATGGTAAAACTGGACTGGAGAACTCAGCAGAGCCTCTTACGACCGCTCCCTGCACAGACACACTCGAGCATGCACACTAGTCACCAGTGAAAACAGAAGACTCAGCTCCCTCACCCTTGCCCAGAACCCTATCCATGGAGGGGTTAACCTTGCAAAAACTGAAAACAAAGCCTGTCACTTCCAAGGACAACAGTCCAGGAAATCAAGTGTCTGGATCAGACGTAAATAAAAACACATTTATCAACGCCCAGGAAATAAGTGAGACGCAGGGACTATCGGTCTCACCGCTTCACCGGTTAGTTGGCTCCGTTAAGGGGGAGGAGAGGGAAGAAGCTGCCTCTCACAACTTCAAGTCCGATGTTGGAGCACATTCCTTCTGTATGGATAAAGATGGGAATCAGAAAAAAAAAATTGTCTCCCCTTATATCCCTGTGATACTGTGATTTATAATAAATATATTGTTTGGTCCTTGTCTCCATTCCTGGCTCAGAGTTCCTAAAACCACTGGAATTTCCTGAAAGAGAGCGGAAAGGTGTCTTTTACGTTAATTAAGTGACTTTTGGAAAGCCCCTAGGGACCCTACAGATGCGGACTTGTTACCAGAGGAACCAACCTTATTAGAGGAACTTTCAGCCCCACTCCTGAGCTCCAGCGAGTAGCGAGGGGCTGAGGGTTCAATCATCAAGGACCAGTGATTTAATTAATCACGCCTATGTAATGAAGCCTCCATAAACCCCCAAAGGACAGGGTTCAGAGAGCTTCTGGGCTGGTGAACATTCAGGGAGAGTGCTGCCCCCTTCCCACATACCTCGTCTGATGCGTCTCTCCCTTCTGGTTGTTTCTGAGTTCTATCCTTTTATAATCTGGTAAACATGAGTAAACTTTCTCTGAGCTTTGCGAGCTGCTCCAGCAAACTCCATAGCCAGCTGGTGGGCCAGAAGCACAGGCAACACCTGGGTTGGCAGCTGACATCTGAAGAGGGGGTGAGGGAGGGCGTTCTTTTAGGACTGAGCCTCTAACCTGTGGGATCCGGCGTGAACTCCAGTTAGCATCAGAATTGAATTGTAAGACGCTCAGCCAGCGTGGGAGATCTGCTTGATGGTGCCGAAAGAGCACACATCATAATTCCCCAATTTAATTTTCTTAACCCTCTACTCTCCTGAGCTCCCCAAGAAATCTAGACATACCGCTCTTAGTAGACTTATTTTGCTATGTATGTGTCTATTGATGTGTGCTCCTAAAATACTGTTTGTTTTAAACACAAGTATTTGTCTGTGTCCCAATGCCTGGCATATAGTAGGTTCTCAGTATATTTACTGGCTGAATGGATGAAGTGGAATCACAGAATCCGATACATAGGAAAGGATGTTAAAAGTCATCTACCTCAGTTTTCCAGCCAAAGCCAAGAATCGTACATCTAGTCTCTGTTTAAGTATTTCTGTGGGTAAGATCTCAACTTTACAAGTTGTATGTAGACATAGAGAATATTAAAAATCACCTCTATGCACTCAAAAGGACACAACATCATTTCTTTGGTATTCTTGTCAAAAAGGCATAGGTTTATTCTAAGCGTGAGGGAACATCATGTGAACACCAGCTTGAGGGCTAGTCCACAAAATAACTGATCAGTCCTCTTCAACAGTGTCCAAGTCATGAAGGACAAAGAAAGAAGAGGAAATGTCACAGGCTGGAGGAGACTCAGGAGATGAGAACCAAATGCAATGTGGGATCTTGGAACAGAATAAAGACATTAATGGGAAGATGGGTGAAATTAAAATAAGGTACAGTCAACTGGAAAAAATACACAGCATGAGAGTTGTGAGTTAAGTTTTGCCTGGGGCAAAATGAGGACTGTAGCCCGGGAGGCAGCGTCTCAGACGGCTCTGAGGAGCCGCTCTGTTACACGCGATCTTGGGGGAGGGCACGTGCGGTCAGGCGCACCGGCAGAGGCTTGCTGCTGGTCACGAGCAGCCAATGTCTCCTTCAGTGATTTTCGTGCCCTTCTAGATATGAGAAGATGCAAGAATTTAGGCTCCTAAAATCTCCTGAAAATGACTGACTAGCTGCAGGCCTCTTCTGCCAGTGCTTCCCAGAGCCCAGAGCGCCTCGTTCCTGACCTCCACCCGGAACTCCTTTCAGGGTGTGTTGAAAGTCAGTGACTGCAGCGGTTTGACTTAATCCTTGTAGAGGCAGATGGCAAGTGCCGATTTTTAGTTGGCAGTAGGAAGTATAAAAAAGGCATGGAGTTTAGTTGGTGGTATTAAACCATGACAGTTTCTTGGCTTTGAACTCCATGATGGTTACTGAGGTGTTAACATTAGGGAAGAGAGGTAAGGGCTAGACAGGTTCTCTCTGTACCTTCTCTGCAAGTTTGCCACAAACCTAAAATGAATTCGGTGGGGAGGGCATAGCTCAGTGGTAGAGCGTGTACTTAGTGTGTGTGAGGTCCTGGGTTCAATCTCCAGTACCTCCATTAAAAAAAAAAAAAGAATTTAAAAAATAATAAAATAAAATGAACTCAAACTTCTAAAGATCACTTTTAAAACACATGAGAGAGTGGGTTTACAATAGTGGGAAATCTTACCAATCCTTTGGTCTACTGAGCACAACAGTGACAGCCATAAAATTATATCGGTTCGTAATGACACTGTCAGGTGTCATGAGAAACAGCCGAATGTCGATCGTTAACCAGCAAACAGGGTACGAATATTTCAGTAGTTCATTGTCACTAACCAGTCTGTCTCCTTGCATGGCTCTGATGCTAGATTTAAAACAGCTCTCTTATCTTTGGGATTAACTTCTTATTGTGAAAAGGCAGGCAGCATGGTAGCAAAAACACCTGAAATGGCCCTCCAGGCATCTTCAGTCTTCCTTCATCTCTTTCCCAAGAGTCCTCACTCCTTACCTGCTAGCCTTGTGTTCAAGTTACACTTCAATTCCTCTGCACAGTGTCTCTGTGTTACCACCGCCCATCTAATGGGCTTCATAAAGACAGAAGGCACTTCACACAGAAAGATGAGGGCCTCTCGTTGGAGCTGTGGGCGAGGCTCTGGGTTTATGGGTTCACACCAGGGGAGTTTGGTAAATATGGTGTTGATTCTCCAGTTCTCACAATATCAGTAAATGAAAAAAAATCTTAGAACATCAGTAAACCTCTGAGCAATATTAGTTATTTCAATTTTATTAGAGTCTAGGGTAACACTAAATCTAACTGAAAACTACTCTTGGGGAGGAAGAAATTTTCCCCTACCCCTTCTAGGTTTTTCCTGGCTAGTCTAAGAATTAGATCGACAGGAGACAGATTAACAGGAGAAAATCACATACAATTTTAATAACATGAATACATAGGAGAAATTCAAGAGAACTGAGTAACTCACCAAAATGGCTAAAACTCTCACCTTAAGTAACTTCAGCTAAAGATAGAAGAGAAGGTTGCGGGTAGTGGTTTGGGATTTCAAATGGCAGGAAGGTATCTGACAAGGAGATAAAAGAGTAAAGGTTTCGTAAACATTGTCTCCTGGGCCAGGCGGAGACAATGGGACACGGTGAAATTTAACAGACAGACTTTGCTAGCTTCCTCCCGGTCCACACACCTAGTTGATACAATACTTATCCATGGTGTTGGCCCCCTTCCTGGAACAGGTCCTCCATCTACATTCTTTAGGCAGTTAAGGGGTGGGTCAAAGCTTCTTCCTGGGACTTTTGGGCCTTGATTGTTTTCAGCTTGAAATAATCCTCGTGCCAATGAGACATCTGGGGGTGGCAAATCTTGTTCTCCGACACGACGGTGCTCTATCCCAGATCATTGCATCTGATGCTTCTTCACACCTTTACTAAGAACCTGGTTATGTCCCCAGTAGGCCTCTCCTGCCCACCTCACCACACCCTCCGAGCCTCAGCTGTGTATTTCTCCAGCCAGTGCTCAGTGACTGGTTCTGCATGGGCCACGCAGATTCAGGAAGGAGCGTTTCAACAGCACGGGTTCCAGGTCCTTGCTGCGTGCCTTGGCCTCGTGCTCTGGGTTGAATCCAGGAATCTGTCCAGTATCCACACCTGTGCAACCCATGGGTTAATCCCCCGTGGGCTGAACCTTTGACTAATGGAGACAGAGACCAACAGACACTACCAGTAACACAAGGTGCTGAGGACACTCCATGCTGCTTCTCAGCTGTCTGACGGGATTCACTAGCCAGTCACCCACGGCGGAGACCGACCCCGTACCACATCCTTGAAATGGCTCTCCCTTCTTCCTTGCTTCAGACTCCACTCCCTGGAGTCACATTCTGAAGAAGTACAAGCCCCAAGCTCCACTTTGTGAGGAACCTGGGTGAAGACAGCATCCCTGCAAATTGCAATTAAAATATCCCATGTCAGGGAAAAAGCCAAAAACTAGCAACAGAAGCATAAAACGAAACTTCTAAAAGAACATGTGCTAGAGTCTGTGGAGGTTTTCCACTAAATCTATCACTGAGATTTATGCATTAATAAACATGTCCTTAGATTTCATATATTCTGTGGGCAATTAAGAATAATAGAGAATACCAAAAAACACTATGGAGGAGAAAAAAGAAAACCTTGATCCAGCTGCAGTGTTTGCCCTTTGCTATGCGATGCACGGTGGCCTTCCCCAAACCAGCTGACTCAACAGCACGTTGCTTCCTGCTTCCCGCGCTCTTGCTGCTTTCTACGTCTGGTGGGAGAAGTGTGTGCCACCAGGAAGCCGTCTTCCCTGTTCTAAACTTGTGTTGAGAGAGCCTGACCTCAGGAAAATAGCCATCGCAGCCCAGCAGACCCACCCTGGATGACAGAGTTGCTAGAAACTGAATGTAGGTACTGTATGATTCACTCTGGCCTTAGGACCTAAATCTGAGAGGAGAAATTTCCCATCAACTAGCAGAAAGAAAAGGTGGCCCCATGTTGACAAACACATGAGACCTAGAGAGTGTTCTCCCCATCCAAGGAAGAGTAGACAACACCTTCTACTCTTAGAGTAGAAAAGGAAAAGCATGTTGAAAACTCAAAAAAACGCATGTAGGAAACATAAGACTGTTTTTGAATAATATTCCTCTGATGCCGTCATGGCACCAGTGCCAGAAACATAATGAAAAATATAATGAGATAAAATCAAAGACAAAAATGATGCTGCAGGCAATAAAAAAGGATTTTAATGAGTCCTAAAATGTAATTCAGAGGTTTTTAAATTAGGCAATAAAAAGCAAAGTTGACATTGCGTAAAATCAAATCTTTGAAGAGATGATCCAGCTCACAGTGCCCTCCTGGAATTCAAAAAGAGTGAATATGATAAAGATAGGGGATGACGTGCTAGATACCAGCTAACACGTGCAGATGGCCCAAAGAAAAGAATCTGAAACTTAGAACCCTTGAGGAGGCAGCGTCAGCTAGTGGCTGACTGCTTTTGATTTTTCCCTTCCGGGTTTGTTGAGATATAGCTGACATGTACTCTGTAAGTTTAAGGCGTACAGCATCGTTGATTTGGTATTACGGCATATGTCATTTGATTTACATACATCTCGGAACGATTACCACAAGAAGTTTAGTAAATACCCACTGTCTCATACAGAGACAAAAGAAAAGAAAAAGAAAAAAGGTTTCTCCCTTGGGATGAGAACTCTCAGGAGCGTCATATGTAACACAGAGCGGTGTTAGTTATGTTAATCATGTTGTACGTTACATCCCTAGTACTTACTTATCTTGTAACTGGAAGTTTGTACCTTTTGACCACCTTCATCCAATTCTGCCTCAGCTCATCCTCTGCCTCTGGTTACCACAAACCTGATCTTTTTTTCTATGAGTGTATTTTTGAAGCGTAATTGACCTACAACACTGTGAGTTCCCGGTGCGCAACACAGGGATTCAGTACTTCTGCACATTGTGAAATGATCGCCAGGACGAGCCTGGTTTCCCTCGGTAACCACAGGGAGCTCTGGCATCGCTATTGATTATACTCCCCCTACTGTACATGTCATACTAGTGATTTGCTCGTTTTATAACTGGAAGTTTGCACCTCTTCCTCTAACCTGTTTGAGTGCTTCTGGCTTGGAGTGAGGCCTCTGGGGTTCAAACTCCCTCCTGTTTAGCTGTGAGAGCGTTGGAAAGTTGATTAACACTGAGCTTCAGTTTGCTTATTTTTAAGATGAGAAGAATAGGAGCCATTGTTAAGATTAAGTTAGGTAGCACGTGACTCATTTAGTGTAGGCATTTCAAGCACTCAGTGAGTGACTGTTACCAGCACCGTCATCATCAAACCCAGAGATCAAATCCACGTTCAAAGAAATTTTTCCTGAGGTCAAAAGAAAACACGCAGCGTATAAATCACTATGTTCTAGACATGGTTAATAAAAAAACAATGCACACCTGGCTGTAGCCAGGCTATTAAAGCTAATTGTAAGATAACAACAACACAAAAATCCTACAAACACCAAAGCTGCTGACGCCGAACGAAAACCAGGCTAGCCTCCAACTTTTCCTGCAACACGAAATACCCAAAGACAATAAAACAAAACGACATTCGCAAATTGTGCCACTTATAAATCTCTGTAGAAGAAATGAATGTTCTTGCTTACTAAGAGAAAATCAAAACCAAGAGAGCTATTGTGGGAAAATTGTATTAAAACCAATTAGTGCAACTTCCGCAGATACATTTACAATATTTATACACACACATAATGCTTCTACGTCCTAGTCCTCAAAGATCACCCTGGGAAGAAGCAGCAGAGTGATGGCTAAATCTTCCAGTTTATGAGCACAGGATGTCTTCCGTTTATTTGTATGCTTTGTAACTTCTTTCAGCAACGTTTTGTTGTTTTCAGTGTACCAGTCTTTCACCTCCTTGATTAAGTTTACTCCGAAGTATTTTATTATTATCGATACTATTATAAATGGAATTGTTTTCTAAATTTCCTTTTTGGATTGTTCATTTTTGGGGTTTTAAAAATGTGCTGATATTTGCATGTTGACTTTGTATCCTGCAGCTTTGCTGAGCTTAATTAATTAGTTCTAACAGTTTTTCAGTGGAATCTTTAGAATTTTCTGCATGTAAGATCATGGCATCTACCAGCAGATAAAATTACTTCTTAGTTTTTGATCTGGATGTCTTTCTCTTGTCTAATTGCTCTTTCTAGAACTTCCAGGACTAGACTGAACAGAAGTGGCAAACGTAGGCATCCTTGTCTTGTTCCTGATCTTGGAGGAAAAGCCTTCAGTTTCTTGCCATTGAGAATGTTGTTAGCTGCGGGCGTTCATACACAGCCTTTATTATGTTGAGGTACTATCCTTCTATTCCTAGTTTGGTGAGTGTTTTTATCATAAAAAGGTGTTTAATTTTCTCAAATGCTTTTCTCTGAATCTTTTGAGATCACCGTGTGATTTTTTAAATCCTTCATTCTGTTAATGTAGTGTATCATATTGATTGGCTTTCTCATGTTGAACCATCCTTGTGCCCCAGGGATACATCCCGCTTGTTAATGAGGTATAATCTGTTTAGTGGACTGTTGAATTCAGTTTGCGAGTGTTTGCTGAGGACTTTAACATCTATGTTCATCAGGGATATTGGTCTGTAGTTTTCCTTTCTTGTTATGTCTCTGTCTGACTTTGGTGTCAGAATAATTCTGGCCTCATAGAAGGAGTTCAGAAGTATTTTCTCCTCTTCAACTTTTGGAAGGATTTGAGAAGAGTTGGTATTAATTCTTCTTTAAATGTTGGCAGAACTGTCCCGTGAAGCCCTCTTTTCCTGGGCTTTTTTTTGTGGGAGGTTTTTATTACTGACCCAGTCTCCTTACTGTTACAGATCTGCTCAGATTCCCCACGGCTTCATGATTTCGTCTTGTTTCTGGTAATTTACTAGATTACCCAATTTGTTGTCATATATAAGAGTTCAGAGTATTCTCTTACAATTCTTTTTTATTTCTAAGGCATCAGTGGAAATATTTTATCTTTTATTTTTTATTTTATTTATTTGAGGCTGTCTCTTTTTTTCCTTAGTCTAGCTCAGTTTGTCAATTTTGTTAATCTTTTCAAAAACCCAACTCTTAATTTTGTTGGTTTTTCTATTGTTTTTCTATTCTTCATTTCATTTATTTCTGATTTCACCTTTATTGATTTTTTTATTATGCTAATTTTAGGTTTATTTTATTCTTTTTCAATTTTATTGAGGTATAAAGTTAGGTTGTTTGACTTTTTTTTTACATTGGCATTTACACTATAAACTTGTCTCCTGGTACCGCTTTTGCTGTATCCTGTAAGTTTCGGTCCGTTGTGTTTTTAGTTCATTTGTCTCAAGATATTTTCTAATTTTCCTTTTGATTTCTTTTTGACCCATTGCTTGTACAGAAGTGCGTTGTTTACTTTATACCTATTTGTGAATTTTCTAGTTTTCCTGCTGCTGTTGATTTCTAGTTTCATGTCATTGTGATAAGGAAAGATTCTTGGTATGATTTAAATGTTCTTAAATTTGCTATCACTTACCTTGTTACCTAGCACGTGATCTATATTGGAGAATGTTCCATGTGCCCTTGAGAAAAGTGTGTATTCTCCTTCTGGTGAACAGAATGTTCTCTGTATGTCTGTTAGGTCAATTTGATCTAAAGTGTAGTTCAAGTCAGCTCTTTATTGATTTTCTGTCTGGATGCTCTATCCATTATTGAAATCTATTATTATTGTGTTGCTGTCTGTTTCTGCTTTCAGTTCTGTCAGTGTTAACTTCATATATTGGGGTTCTCTGATGTTGGATATGTGTGTGTGTGTGTGTCACACACACACACACATATATTGTTAATATCTTTCTGTTGAATTGACCTTTTCTAATGACAGTTGACCCTTGAATGACATGGGTTTGAACTGTTCAGTTCCACGTATATGCAGATGTTTTTAATAGTAAATATTCCAGTGCTATGTATCATTGGTTGAATCCACAGATGTGGAGGAACTGCAGATACAGAAGGCCAGCTATGAGATATGCAGATTAACCCCCATGTTGTTCAAGGATAAATGTATATTATGTTCTCCTCTGTCTCTTGTGACACTTTCTGGCTTGAAGTCTGTTTTGTCTGTTGTAAATACAGCTGCTTCTGCTGCCTTTTGGTCACCATTTATATGCAGTGTCATCATCTGTGCTTCCACTTTCAGCATATGTCTGTCCTTAAATCTGAAGTCTCTTGTAGACAGCGTATAATTGAATCATGATTTTTTGTTCATTCAGTTTCTCTGTCTTTTGACTGAGGAGTTCAATCCATTTACATTTAAAGTAATTACTGGTAAGGAAGGACTTACTACTGCCATTTTGTTCATTTTTTCTTGTCTTGTAGATTGTTTGTCCCTCTTCTCTCTTGCTGTCTTCCTTTGTGTTCATTAATTATTTTGTAATGACATCCTTTTGATTCTTTTTTCATTTTCTTTCTTTTTTTTTTTTGGTACATCTTCTATAGGTATTTTTTTATGTGTGGTTACCATGGGGTTTATATAAAACATATTATAACAGTCTATTTTAAGCTGATAATAACAACTTGAATTTCAAATATTTTATTTTACAAATCTAATTTTTCTTTTTTATTTGTGGGGTTTTTTTTTGTCATGGGCATGTATTATTTTAATAATTAAACAATAAAGCAATCTTTATTTACAAAATGTAAAGTGACAGCCACATGAGCAAACCTTGAGGAGGATTGCACAGGTAGGAAACAGGCCATCTTTGTGGCTCCTTTCCCCTACAGAAAGTCCGAGGAGTGATTTAAGTCTTAAGCAGAAGTTAAAAGGGAAATTAAAAACTAGAACTATTTCCACAAGTACTAACAAAGAATAGGAAAGATCCAGAGAAGAAGAGAGAGATGAGGGAAAACACAAAGAAAAAACACAGGGAGTTTTTCTCTGTCTGCTTGTATTGACAGAGGAGATTATGGAAGAACATTATTTCTGGAGGTTCACTGCCCTAAATGAGACAAATGGTCCTGTGGAATCACAAGGCTGTATCAGGCTTCTAAGAACTGATCACTTCTATTTGGTTGAAGTGGCTGGAATTCTACAAACTAGAACACAAACAGGAGATTTTTAGAAGTTCTAGCTCCTGAGTTCTTTAAGGCTTTAATTTGATTCAAATTGTATTAAATAGGTACCAGTTTCAATCACTTAGTTTCAGAAGATGAAAAATGAGTAAACTTAATGGTTACTATACATTTCATCATTTTAAATAATCACAAAGGTTACCAAAATTTCTGTTTCCTGAGAAATATGTAATATACCCACAGACAGGCCATCAGAGACAAACAAGATAAAACAAAACAAAAATTTTAAACCCACATTTGTAGCCCTTTACATGGATACCTTGAAAGTTGCCCCACACACTCTCATGTTTTCAGAATGATGTATCAGGTCTAAGCTCTGTGCATATGACAGCCACTTGGTCAAGAAGCATTATCTTCCCCTACCTTATGTTTGAGGAATATAGGTCATAGTTCTGAAAATGGAGAATCACAGACATCTTTCCTCAAGAATCTGTACAAGAGATTTGTAAAACTGACTATGACATTCTGTTGGCTATTTTATCCCAGAATTATCTTAACATCCAGGTGAAATTGAATTAATCTTATCAGCCTAACTAATCTAGATAAAAGATGTAGCAGAAAAGTGAAACATTCACACAATCAAATGCTTTATAATAATTTGTCTTAAGACAAGTTTCAATATGGTGTTTCAGCTACTCAGCAACCCAAAGCCAATTTAAAAATACACTAGATGTGTATTATGTGACAAAAAAGAAAAACCCAGCAAGCTTTTAGCCTGGGAAATTAAGAGGGAGATAGAACACAACCTGATATTTTCAATTAACACTCTGTATGTTTCCTCAGTCCCATGACCTGCCCGAAATTAATGAGACCTTTCCTATGTGCTGCCTCAATTTGTATGACTCAGTCCAGAGTGTGAGAAAGAATAGAGTGCACAACGTCTTCTCTCTGGTCATTGGCACTGATGTAAATATCACAAAGTCATGAAATAACAAACATGAAAATTCATAAAACATCCCTGTGGGGATTGCACAAAAGAAGTCTGGATTCAGGTGGATTAAGCGAGAAGCTTATTTAAAAGATTGTCTTTCACCCAGACCAAATCATCATAATGGCTATGATTAATTCTTTTTTACTAAATAACTTCTGTGCACCCCATCCCAAAATACAATGCCTGTTGCAGATTTCTCATAGCCCCCAGGAGAAAAAAAAAAACAACCTATTGATCAGTGTTTTTGTTCAATTCTAATTCTAAATGGAAAGGTACTTGCACGAGTTTAAATCCCCCATGTCCACATTGTATGCACAAAAAATCAGAGAGGGTTATTAAAATAGACTCTCTTCTGATAATCTCTATAGATGCTTTAATCATACATTCTGTGTTTTTAAACCAACATCTCAGTTCTTGCCACATCTTTTGAAGCTGGCAGGGGGTGGGAAGGATGGAGAGAGATGACCATAATTGAATCTGAAGTTGATTTTGTGAAGTCTGTCGAACCTGAGCCAAAAAAGGAAAACAAAACACACTTCACATGATAATATAATTCAGAAAAATAATCTTGTTTTTAACACCCCTACTTTAGAAAGAATAAAACACTGTTTTTCTATTTATCCACTTGTATTTCTGGTGTAATTCATCAAAAAGACTTTATGGACAGCTATGAGAAGAACTGTTCTTATCTATATTTGAGCATCAGATCCGAGTGATATTTCTATTCCTGTAACACTCGCATTACTGGGCAGGAGGCTCACCACTGCTTCACCTTATTCATGTGCGTATGACACAGTTCGATGTGGTGGTAAACCATACTGTGAGATGTGTAGGAAAACAGAACATAAAGAGAATGCCAAAGCAAGGTGCAGAAAAAGTTTGAACTGATGTCCAGAAGAAGACAGGATCTGTGAAGTGGAGAGACAGAGAATGCCTATTAGATTGTGGAAGCTGAAAGAGAGCAAGTTCTCTTGTGATGTGAGGGGCTCCACACCATCTCTGGCTGAGTTTGGCAAAATAATCCTTGAGGAAATTATCACACTGCTTCCTATTTTCCTTACACATTCACCCCCCTATCCTCCCCACCCTCCAGCAGTTCAATCTTTCTCACTACAAGCTGTGTCCCATCTATTCCCTTTCCTTCCAACTTAAAATATTTTTTTCCACTGGTTAATAATAGTTTTCTACTTCATTTTAATGGCCTTCTGCTTACCAACCCTAGCATCCTTTCCTTTTTATGTCGACAATCTAAACAAATGTCCCCAATTCTTGATCTCTGTTTTCATCATAATTTCCCATAATCTGACTCTTGCCTATGCCAGCATCACCAGTGACCTCTCCTGTTTGCCAAAGCCCATGATTTTCTATCAGTCAGTATCCTTGAGTTTTTTGTTGTTGTTGCTGAATGTATTTGATACTAGATGTCCTGGAAACATTCTCCCCCTTGGCATCTTAACTTTCATTATCCACATCCAATCCTATAAGTAATCCAACTCTGTATCTTCTTCTCATTTTAATAGAAATAGTTACTATGATGATTATAAAAATAAAAAACAATATTTCATGGCAGTTTGGTATATACAATACTTGCCTATTTCCTTGCCTTAATTGATTCTCCAAAACTCTAGCCCCGTTGGCTTACTTCCACACTTTTCAACCATAAAACTGTTGAGATTAGATTCCAAAGCTACCTCTCCAGTTCGAGCCTCCTACTTCTCCTCTAGTTTCTTGTTTCAGACTATTTGCAAAACATTTCTTCTTGGAAATTTGCTTACAGGCTCAAATTCAAAACGTTTAAATTAAACATATTTTCCCCCTTTTACCATTTTATTCTGTCTCTGGATTTGGAGCTGCCAGTGCGGTGGCTGGTGACATGACAAAGGCAAATCAGGCAAGAAAAAGCCCCATCTGCTTCTTTCCCATTCATTTTCCTTCATCCCTGCCCTGAGATAAGGGCTATTAAGCACAGAATGGCAGGCAAGGAGGATGAACATGTCCCAAATAGCTGAGATTAAGCCAACGCAAGTGGGCTTGATCCTCAAAGTAAACAAACAAATTAGCTTGGTAAACAGAGTTCGGGGTGGATAGCTTGACAGGCAGATAGGCCTAGAATTGGCTTTTAACAAATTAAATGGAGTTTCTAAGGTGAATGGGGAGATTTTAAGAGGACTGAAGCATCAGGTAAAACCTCACACTTAGAGAGTAGTGGTTTATGTTTGATTCAAACTGACTGGGAGGGTCACCAAGGCTAAAACCAGGACAAAGTGCAGTGAAAATCTGTGCCAGCAGGAACTGAACAGCTGTGAGAACGCAAACACGTATGTACACTTCGAAATTAGTCCAAGTCCTCTATTAAGGTAGGGCCTATAGAGAATACGAGGCTAGAAAAAACCACCTAGCCAGCCTGGGGCAGGGACTCAGATTTCCTGGCCATGGAAAGCGCTCTAATGCCAAGAAATGGGTCCGACAAGTTACTTGCCATGGGTGTCCCTGCTCCCGTAATAGACTTTGTTATCTACCTAGAGGATCCGGAATGATCTGCCTGTGGTGTAGACGTGTGCTTTTCTTGCTTGTTCTCCCAAAGTGGAACTTTTGTTTTAATTCTCTTGTTTTCCTTTACAATTCAATATTAGCTGGGTTAGTTCTGAGTGAGTTTTTTATTTAGTCTCTAAATTGTATAATCATGAAGAAAATGGTAAACTGAGGCATCTTTAGACCCGTATGTGTGGGAAGAAGGGGTTATGTATATTGGGCGGTCAGGTGATGAAATGTGGTAGATACCTATTAAAATATCTCCCAAAACCCCTTTCAAAAATGTTCCTAATCCACAGAGGAGGACTCTAGGAAGGCATGTGGCTGTTACGTGACCCATCTGCCTCATCACAGTGGAGCAGAACAGGAGCTGAAACACTGTTGGACACACAGTCAAACATACACACAGAAATACACATGCACATTGTTTTTAAAGGGTACTACAGACTCCATGAAGAAGTGGTGTGAATGTGTCTGTAACCTGTGTCTAGTGCAATGCTCAGTCAATAATAGGTATTTAACGAACAGTGTTTGGACCACTTGGGCATTTCAGGAGGAGGGACAGCACGGGCAGGTATAAAGGCAGTGAAGGAGGAGCACGTGGGCTCTGTGTTGGAGCACTGAGTAGTAGCTCCTGGATGGATGGATGGTAGGGTTGATGAAGGGGAGGAGAAAGGAAGGTCCAACTTCCAGAGGCTACTGCCTTAATAAAGAAATTGGGCATTATAAACCATGAAATCCAACATTTTAAAAGGTGAAAGATTTCTTAGTTTCTGTTACTTCTCCAAGTTTATCTCAAGCTGTCTATATTATAAAAGCCTTAAAATGCTAAAGGCCTGTGTTCTTATGTCCAGAAACACTGAGAAAGGGAAGAACCTAGACCATGTCCTGTCTGCAATCACTCTTTGAGGCAGTGGTGGAAAAGTATATTAGAGAGAATGAAAAGGAACAGATAAAATAGAAAATGGAGTAGGCTAAACCCCTATGGCTAATGAAAATAAAAAGGCTGAGCTTGAAGACCTCTGAGCCTGAAAAGTCATCCTGAGGCTTGACAATATGAAGGTCCCTTTTGGGCAGGGATCAGCAGATGGAATTTCTGGTCCAAAAGCTCCAGAGCAAAAGAGGTCTAGATTTAAAGTCACCTACTCTACTGTGGAAGTGGAAGGGGTCCCAAGCAATAGGGTAGAGAGAGAAAATGAAGCAAAGGGGACTGAGATAGAACCTATATTCAAGGGGTTGGCAAAAATGAAGAGCAACACACACACACACACACACACACACAGAGTCACCTTCAGAAATAGGAGAAGTTATGCAGGTACAGGATGTAAGGACAAAGAATATTCCAGGATGGAAGAAATGGTCAAGTACCAAAGACTGCCCCAGAGAAGTTAAAGGAGGACAAGGAGATAAGGACCGAGAACGGTCAAGGTGAAGGTCTTTGGCATAACCCTGTTTCTGGCACAAGAGGAAAGTCAGTGAGAGGTTGTGTGGGTGGATTAAGGTGCAGGGTTTATGGGATACCACAGGTCTTGCACAGGGATGCACAGTTCTCTTGGCTTCTTGAAGGAGTCAGATAAATAGAGGCAAGAATCTTAATTAATGTCAAAAATGTTTATGACTCCCTGGTGATCATAGAATTTAAGTATTTCATCTTAAGCCTGATCTATCAGGCTCTCTTCAAGGGAACCCCAATTTCTCCCTTCTCAGTCTTACATTTTTCACTCTTATGGGAACTATTGACTGCATCCTAAAGGAACTACTGACTTTTTCAAAAAGTAACTTGCGTTTTCCCACCCCTAAGTCTGTGATCTCACTGACCAATCCAAAGTATCCCCCATTTCAACTCCACTCATCCTCTAAGGTCTGGCTTTAATTTAGCGCCTTCGAGAGCTATTTGGTGTAGAAACTAAGAGCACATGGGCTGCACAGCCTGACTGACTGGCTTCCTGCGTACTTGTTGCACAGCCTTCATCAAGAAGCTTCACGTCTGCTTCAGTTTCTTCATCTGTAAGATGGGAATGGTCGTGCCTTCCTCTTAGCGTTCTTGTAAGGCTTATATGAGATAACATGCATAGAACACTTAGAACAGTGCCTGGCATATCATGCACTTTCAATAAATCTTACCTCTTATTAAGCGTGAAGCCTTTTTTTTTAATCACACTATTCAGAAGCTGTCTTGCCTGCCTTTTTGGCTCTTTTAAGCAAGGCGGTTTAGTCTATTTAGCTGGATGTTAGGTTTCACTGCTTGGGCCTTTCAGTTATTGTTCCCTTTGCCCGTGTTTGCTTTCCCTTCTCAGTTGGATTATAAGTTCTGTAAGGAGAGAGGCTATGTCTCATGATCCTTACCCCTTCATACCTAGACTATTTCCTTGTTATACATGAGTGCTTAAAAATATTTAGATGACATATTTCTAAGAAAGTCATCTGTAAAATTCAAAGAGAAACTTATTAAGGAACTGTTTGCATAATTATCTAGGTACAAAGATTCTTGAACATCTAAGAATACTTTATTCAAATATTCAGATCTGTAATATAATTAACCTTCACAAAACTAATAACAAATCAAACCTGTGTGTGTGTGTGTGTGTGTATCGTTGAAACACTAGGAGCCCAGAACATCAGAGAAACAAGCTTCAAATCTTATTTTCCTCTTGGCTACTTCTCAATAAATACTACTTGAATTAATCTTTACCCACTGGGGAAGGCAATATATATTAGCAGACTTTATTCCATCATTGAAATGTCATGAGGGAAAACAGTACTTACATAGGTCGGATGGGACATAAAGATATTGCTGGGTGCAGTCTTAGGTCAGCTGGGTGTCAAAGCGGGCACAGGGCTGCACGTGGGCGGAAACCGGTGAACAGCTCTGCCTAAGCCTCCCCCATGGTCAGGAGACTTGCGGGTGGGAAGCTCTATGACCTCATGGAGAAGGAAGCCCAGAGCCTCAGCTGTTGCCTCTTCTCTTCACCTCCCAGCGCAGCAGTTCTGACCTTTACAGCAACCTTGCAAATTATAGAGATGAATAAATGGAGGCTGAGACTTAAGTAATATCCCTAAACACATCTTGGTGTAGGTTGTACCCAAAACTGTCAGATTCCAAATCCACTCTCTTTCCCCTGAACAATTACACTCTGCTCCCCTGAAGTCTTGGGCTTTTCTAACGTTTAACATCGCTAGTAACGTCGCCAAACAGGAGAAGCTTGAGTTATCAAAGTTTGGATATGCCCCCATCATGGTCTTGTGAAATCAGATCTAAATTGAAGGTGATTATGATAATAAAGTCCTTACTGTGCTCGTGGTAGCCACATGCCTGGCGCTGAGAATGTTAGAAGTGCTATTCACACTTTAAGGACATTGTTTAATTAATCCTCATAATCCATGGGGAAAGCACACACTACCTCTATTTTATAGATGAGGAAGTTCAGGCTCGCAAGTGGAAGATGGAGAGCCAGAAACTGCTATGTAGTCTGCTGGTCTCAGAAACTAGGTTCTTAACCAAAGCCATTCTGCACACACAGTCAGGAAACTGACTACAGTCTCTGCAAAGCTGAAGGACATCTATCCTTCTCTTTAGAGTGAAGTTTCCTTTTGTGATAGGACGAGTGTCCACAAACATTTGTAATTGCTGAGTTACAGGTATGATGGTTAATCTCAGAGAACCACCTTCTTTCCTACTTTCGAACTTGGCTTCTATTTTTCCAAAGATGTTCAAGCAAAAAATAGTCATCCAAACTGAGTTCAAGATAAAGGTGATTCAGGGAGCTAGAAAAAGCCCCTTGAGTGGAAAGTGCAGCAGACCCTGGCTGCTTCCTGGCCGAACACCACTTCAGCTTAAGCATCAAGGCACGCGGCGGGAGCCAAAGTCAAGAAACAAGAGGGAAGCCCGCCTCTGCGTGAGAGCCTGTATACAGCGATGATTTCCTTGGCATTTGCCAGAAGTTTATACTCAGACCCAGTAGTAGTTAGTCTGCGTTAGTCAATTTTCTACCTATTGAGTTTATAATAGCTGTATTAGTGCAATTATAGGGTGACAACTCCCTAGAAACTATAGCTGCAGAGGAAAACTCTTCCTTCATCTCCAGATATTGCTGAGAAGTAATTAAAACCTTATGCCTTTGTACACATAAAGCATCCGGACACTAGTCGACACGCTGTACAAGGAGACTACAACATGCAAACCCCAAAATAAATTTACCAGGAATCAATTAACCGAATGATCAAACAGAACATCACCAGTAATGAGACAGACTGACATCCAGGGCCTCTCGATGTCCTGCTCCTGACCAAAATGTAAACAAAATGTGAGCCTAACTCTCATTATGAAGAAGCGATCAGACCAATGCAAACTGAAGTACACGCTGCAAAATAACTGGCCTGGACCAAAAAAAGTGTGTGTAGGTAGGGAGGGTAATAGCTCAATGGTAGAGTGTGCCCTTAACATGCATGAGGTCCTGGGTTCAATCCCCAGTTCCTCCATTAAATGAACAAACAAACAAACTACCCCCCAACCAAGTATGGAAGTTATTTATAAATTATATTTCAACTTGTGAAATTAATTTTCCATCAGCCATCATTTCAAAATGGTGAACTGTACTCTCAATGGACGAGAAAATGTAATCAGCTGATCTAACGACATAGAAAATTCCAAAAATCACACATTTAAAGGAAAAGTAGATACACTGAGAAAATATTAACACCATTTAAAATAAATCACAAAATGTAACTATGACTTTAAATTGTGTAGCAGAAACTCTTCCCCAGCATTGTTCGGCTTATGCAAAGGAAAAATATCCTAGTATATAGGTAAGCATTGCAACTCCTGTTTGGTGATCTCTACATCCAGATAAGACAAAGCTCCTATTAACCAGCATTCAATCTCATAAAGCCCTCAGAGAGAGGGGATGCAGTGCTACCCATGAGCTGGTGTGTGTTTACCTATCTTGCTTCATTTCCCATGACTTCAATCCACAACCCTTAAATGTTATACCTCTATTATAAGAATGATGATAAACACCTTTATAAGCCTTGTTACATTTGCACTTGGGTTTACTGACTTCTACCTGTTTGTCAGCTGGGTAAATCCCTAATAGTTCTTCAACTCTAGGTCCAAATATAAACTTCTCTGACACTGTCTCCAAATGGCTTCAGCACACTGAAGTGGTCCTTCACTGGGCCTCCACTACACACACAAATTCCTCCATCCTGCCAACAAACACAGTATGTCACAATTACTTGTTGATCTGGCTCCTCACCAAGTGTAAGTTTAGGGACTGTGCCTTTTCTTCATGGCTATTAATATTGCTACTTATTGACTACATAGTGTGTAACAAAATAAATGAATGAATGAATGAATGAGGTGCCCCAAATCATACAACTAATAATTAGCCAGGGTTAGAACCCAAGTTCCCTGATTCCAAAGCCTACGTTGTGTTATCGTATTCAAAACATTCAAAGTGAATGAATGAATGAGTAAAATTAGAAAATTAGTGTCAGGGAGAAGGAATGATGAAATTTATTTTCTAGTTTGCTTTGATTTAACTATTACTTTATTAATCAGAAAATTATCCATCAAATAAGAAAATCAGAGGCATACAACCAGGTCAAAGTTTGAGTTATTTTAGGCATTAAATCCATTAATGAAAAAGATAACATTGAAGGATCACAGAGTTTCTCATTTAACTAAATGTAAAGCTCCTGTATCAATTATTTTATATTAACTTGTTCTAAAGAAAATTATTCATTAAATAGAAATGTTTTAAGTTCTCTATTACTTACTAGTTTTATTTCCAAGTAAACTTTATTGGTTATAGTATGCATACCATGAAAAGAACTCATTGTAACAGTGACATTTCTGTGCTCTGAGTTCACCTTCCTTTTGTCACAGTATGGAAAGTGTAACTGGACAGAAGTCTAATCTCACCTGTTTATTTTAAGGGGCGCAGTCCTGTTCTCCCTGTTATGCAATGTCTACAAACCATTGTTCAGTACATTCTGTCCAGTGTTCCAGATGTTTACAGTGAGCAAGCATTTCAAGTACTAGTTATTTTGTCATGGCCAGACCATAGAAGTAAGTGGAAATTTTGAGAATTTCTAAAATAAAAAAGCCTTTGGGCGTAAGCTTCCTTAAATCCAGTTTCCTTTACCTTATAGAACTCAGTGAGCGCTCATATTCAGAATGACTCAGAAGCACTATAATATTCTAAATTATTTCAAATAAGCTACATTAAGTATTATAGTTATTTTTTTAAGAGTGAGTAAAATCACATTAAAATATTTCTGAGGGTGAAATCACTTTTTGGTTGTTTGAGTTCAGCAGAAAACTGTATTCATTTGCTCATTCCATTACCTGAGTATTCTGGTAAATTATGTGTTTTACTACCATTATATTGTTACTAACATTTTGATCGTTTACATTTTCCAGGCTTAGCATGTAGATGCTTTATTTTTCATTTACCCAGGGCTGTATGTGACTATTAAAATGTACATTTCATGTTTTTGGAAAGTTGTTTTGAGGACAAGTTCTGATTTATTCTTCTCTGTAACAAGGCAAGGAACACTGTTAAAGGGGAAAAAAAAAAAGGAGTCTCAATTATTTCCCCAAGTAGATAATTGTCCATAGTGAGTTTCCTGAAAGAGCTGTACCTGGACATAAGAAAGAAGAAAGCTCAAATCATGCCAAAATGAAAAACTGAATCAGCGCTCGAGGAGGCAAAAATGGCCTCCTCAGACCTCAATACAGCACTTGGCCTAGTTTTTTCCTTAAGATTTCGTTCCTGGCTCCCCGTTTGTCGCTTCTGTAATGGGCTTTTAAATGACTTTTTTCTTCGGGAAGGTAGCATTTATCATGATGGTAGAAGGAGCCCCGGGACGGGGCCTGGGACGGCTGGGTTACGGCCTTGCTCGCTGTGTGCGCCTGTGAGCTGCGCTACTCGTGGGAAGTTATTTGCCTTGTCTGAGGTTTGGAACAGAACAGGAGGTTTCTTCATTCTGTTTTCCTAGTGCTTGTTTGTTTTAGCAGTGGGTTTTTTTTTTTTAAGCTGGAGAGTACCATGTCTAAAATAATATTTCACAAAAGTACACACATAAAAGAAATGAAAGTGATCTTCTCTGATGGATGGGAAAGCTTGAAGGCTCTCCAGCAACTCATCCTCTTCCACTGGCCCCTGAGAGTTATTAACAGAAGCCCAGGGCTCCAGGAGAAGAGTGCTTGAAAAAGTTTCTGTGACATTTCCTTCACTCCATACAGTACAAATGGCAGGAATTTCTTGTTTCCTATGGCTGAATAATATTTCATTATATGTATGTCTGTGTGTGTGTGTGTGTGTGTGTGTGTGTATGACAATTTCTTTATCCAGTCATCTGTCAATAGACACTTGGTTGCTTCCATACCTTGGTTTGTAAACAATGCTTCTATGGACATGGAGGTGCAAAAATCTCTTTGACATAGTGATTTCATTTCCTGTGGATGTATTCCCAGGAGTGCGATTGCTGAATCATATGCTAGTTTTATTTTTAATATTTGAAGAATTTCCATACAGGTTTCCATAATGGCTTCACCAATTTACAATCCCACCAATAGTATACAAGGGCTTCCTTTTCTCCACAGTCTTGTCAACATTTGTTCTATCTTGTCTTTTGATGCTAGCCATTCTAGCAGATAGGAGGTAATATTTCGTTGGGATTTTGATTTGCGTTTCCCTAATGATTGGCAATGTTGAGCATCTTTTCATGCATCTGTTATATCTTCTTTGTAAAAGTGCCCTTTTTAAAATTGGATTATTTGGGGGTTTTTTTGCTGTTGAGTTTGTGAGGTTTCTTAGATATTAAGCCCTTTTTGGATATATGGTTTGCAAATAGTTTTCCCATTTAATGGCTCATCTTTTCATTTTGTTGATTGTTTCTTTGCTGTGCAGAAGCTTTTAGTCTGATGTGGTCCCACTTGTTTATTTTTTGCTTTGTTGCTTGTGCTTTTGGTGTCATATCAAAAAGGTCATCATCCAGACACAGGTCAAGGACCTTTTATCCTTTTTTCCTCTAGGTGTTTTATGGTTTCTGGTCTTACGTTTCAGTTTTTATTTCATGTTTTAATTTTTGTGAGTGAAGTAAGATAACAGCCTAGTATTATTCTATTTTAAGACTATTTATTGAAGAGACTGTCTTTTCTCCACTCGATAGTCTTGGCTCCTTTGTCAGATATTAGTTGACAGTTTATGCTTGGGTTTATCTCTGGGCTCTTGACTCTGTTCAGTTGGTCCATGTGTCTTTTTCCCCCCAGAACCATACTGTTTTGATTCCTATAGCTTTATGGAATAGTTTGAAATCAGGAAATGTGATGCCTTTTGTTCTTCTTCCTCATGACACATTTTGCTTTTACTCAGATTGCTTTGGCTGTTCAGGGTCTTTAATGGCTCCATACAAATTTTAGGATGACTTTTTCTACTTCTGTAAAAATCGCCACTGGACTCTCGATAGGGATTGCATTGAATCTACAGGTGGCTTCAGTAGTATTGACATCGTAAAAATACTAACTCTTTCAATCCATAAACGTGGGATACTTTCCCACTTACTTGTCTTCTTTGATTTCTTTCATCAATGTCTTGGAGTTTTCAGAGTAGAAATCTTTTACCCCCTTGGTTAAATTTATTCCTAGGTATTTTATTATTTTTGGTACTATTGTAAATGGGGTTGTTTTCTTTATTTCTTTTTCAGGTATTTCATTGTTAGTATATAGAAATGCTTTGGTTTTTGTATGTTAGCTTTGTTTCCTGAAACTTTACTGAATTTGTTTTTTAAAACTAACGGGGTTTGGGTGGCATATTTAGAATTTTCTATGTATAGAATCATGTCGTCTGCAAATAAGAGCAATTTTACTTCCTTTTCAATTCTAATGCCTTTTATTTCTTCTGTTGTTTTCCTGTTCTTTGTATTTATTTCTCCCAATCTATATTATTCTTTCCCTTCTGCTAATTTTGGGCTCAGTTTATTCTTCTTTTTCTACCTCCATAGAGTTAAGTGGTTTATTTGAGATCCTTCTTGTTTCTTTAACACAGGTGTTTATTGCTATGAACTTCCCTCTTAGAAACGGTTACAGGTTCACTTTGGCAGAAACAATTCTCCACCAGTCACTGCAGTTTGGTTTTCTGGGTGTGTCTTCTGGTAACGCTTTAGGAAGATGTGTCTTGCTATCAAGGTCTATTTTTCTGTGAGGCCACTGTCTGAGCTCTGACGTCAGTGGGAAGGGGCGTTGGGGAAGTTGCTGCTGGCTGAGCGCAGTTGAACAGGACTGCTGGCTGGGCTCCCTGCCCACGCAAGGGTGTAGGAAGAGCGGTGCATCTGATTGGGTTCTCTGGTAAGGCTTCCTAGAAGTCAGAGCTGGGCACCGTACTCAGCAGTAGATGGTGCTATGAATTAGCTTCTCTGCTCTGGAGGGCATGGCCCCAGGGCCTGTGTACAACTTGTTTGGAAACCTGAACTGGGCAAACCTGTGCCCTGAATTCCCGGGCCACATGAGGCCGCTGAGCTCGCCCTGCGGAAGGGGAAAGCCCCGGGCTGTGCCCTCCGTTCACGTGCCACTGGCAGCGGGGCTGCTGAGCGCGCTTCCCAGGCGCTCTGGTTAGGCTCGCCGGTTGTGTGGGCTGAAGCCTGTTCAGCAATGGGTGGGGCTATGAATTTGCCTCCCTGCTCAGACTGAGCGTGAATACTGTCTCCAAGACTGCTAAGGCTTTTCATTTGTGGCCTTGACTCAAGCTGGCTGGCACCCCGAGTTCCCTAACCAAGCAAGACCACTGGCTTTGCTCTGCAGATGATCAGCCCTGCCTACCATACTCCCTGCTCAAGCACCGCTGGGCTATGCAGCTTCCAGGTGTTCTGAGCAGTCATTTGGGTCAGGCGGGGCTGGGAGCCGCTCAGCAGTGGGCTAGGCCATGAATCAGCTTCCCTGCCTGGGTGGGGGCAGGCCTGGTCGCAAGGCCAGCCAAGCTCTTTGTTGGAGGACCCAAATCAGACAGACCTGTATCCTGCCAAGTTCCCTGATCAGACTGAGCCCGTGTCTTGGCTCTGCAGATAAGCAAAGCCATTGGTAGGGACAGTACCTGGGTGCTCCTGCCCGTTTCCCCTTCTCCGCACAGTCAGACTCCCGGTAATCGAGCCCCACAGGAGCCCCTGCAATCCCTGTGAGGCAAGTCGAGAGCGGAGGTCCCCAGCCCGTGACCGCAGTACTAGGGGGGCTCAATGTCTGTCCTGGACTCTTTCCTCACTGGAGGAACTGCAGGCTCCGGGATCTCGGCGTGGGGCTGCACCAGCCTCGGGGAGGGCAACGCAGTCAACGTGTGGCCACTCCTCTTACCATTCTGCTGTAGCCTCTCTTGATCTCTGAAGTGCAAGGTGGTACTTCAGCCTCTCCCTCATGTTCGAGGATTCTCTCAGTGGCATCTTGCCCATGAATAGTGGTTAGTTTTCCCCTTGTGAGGAGGAGTAATGTCAGGAACGAGCTACGTCACCATCATGGTGACGTCACTCCTAGCGTAAGAAAACTTACCTCCCTGAACTTCAATTTCTTTTCTGCCAAATGGGGCTGTGAATGAAATCCACTTCATAATTAAAATGTTATGTGAGGATGCTTGGTAAACCATCAAATGCCATTCAAGTGTTGGCTCTGTTTTGGTTTTTTTTTGTTTGTTTTTTTTGTTTTGTTTTTTGATGCTGTGGCTCGGATACAAATGGCTCTTACTAATAAGTAAGAAAAGCAGGCTATGAGATGAAAGGGGAATTATGAGGATGTGATTAGGAGTATCGACTACTGAGATAAAGATTGCTGGGTGGAGAAAGTCTTTGGGAAACTTCTGAAAGGGCGCTAGATAGTGAAAAATACGGTATAACTCTGTGGGTGAGAGCAATGCTTTGGACCAGATTGTCTGGGCTTGGATCCTGAACCCACTACTTACTATCAGTGTGACTTCCCTGAACCCCGCTTTCCTCATTTGTAAAGGGAAGGAACTTAGAGAGTTATATGAGGATTAACTGAGCTAACAGACCTGAAGTTACTTAAAAGTACTCAGTAAATGTTTGGTATCTGATGAGATACTAAACATTATTTATCATAATTCTATAAAAATAATCCTGATCTTTCTCTGAAGTTTCATAGTTAAAAGAAGTGATATTCTACCACTAACATACGCCATTCTAAGAAATAATTTTGTAAATAATGCCTTTAAGAGATATCTAAGGAATCTTTTAAAACATGTATTTTTATTAGCAATTTTAAGGATTTTTTTGCATTCAGCTGTAAAATACTATAAACCCAAACACTGTAACAGACACAGTTCACTGTTTTATAGTCCTAAATATCAAGCGATACAAATTTCTTATCTTTTAAACATACTATACAGAACAAAACACCATTCAAAGAAGTTGCAAATATTTGCATTACTTTAAAAATATTTTACAAACTTTTGCTTAAAAAATTTACTGAAACAACAAATATTTGCCTTAAAACAACAAAAAAATAATTTTTATATATTATAATAATAATGAATGGATCTCTCCTTTTCTCCCTTAGCTGACAAGGATAACTTCTCACAGAGGTAGTATGGTTGAAGAGACATTTGGAATGACAGGTACATTTCAGCCAGGTTGCCCCAGTGCTTTAGCTTGTCACTCATGCTTTAGCTTGGTAAAAGCATTCTCTTCACTGAGAAGATGTTGCTTTGGCAAAGGGATTAGTCTACCCAACAAGTAACGAGTTAGAACTCACTCTTTAAAAGCACAGGGTTCTGAGGAAACAAACACGCTGCAGCTATGGTATGTTCAAATACACTAAAAGGGAATGTTAAAAGATTGAAAACCTGGTGTTACCTGAGCCTCAGGAAGGAGCAGAGCTGCAGTTTACTCTCCAAGCTTCATCTCACAGCTTTTCCACAGGGCAACATCTATGTCGATTAAGGGATTAACCCTTCAGCTCAAAAACTAGACATGATAGGTTCAAACTTAATCCCATCCCCTTGATTGGTTCAGGGCATGTGTGCTAATTCCAGCCAATAATAAAGATTTGCTAGACTCTTCACAGTCAGTTTTCCTTTACTCTAAAAAGGGAGCCATCTCTCTCTTCTGCCCAGTTTGGTTCCATTGCTACTGGCAGCCATCTAGCTGCCATATTGAGAAGGAGCTAAATCACTTTGAGTTAATTCATATTACTTACAGACAGAAGTGGACTAACAGATACAGAAAGTATGTTATACAAAACTCTTTGTATCTGAGGCTACGAGGTGTTTTATGGTTAAAAGGATTCTGAAAGAGAAAGCAACGTTATAATAAAAGTATTCTAATAAAGTCAGATGAAGTTACATGTCAGTTTTGACTCCACTGCTTACAAACTCTATGACCTTGGACAAATTACTAAACATCTCTGAATGTCAGTTTCCTCATCTATGATATAGCTACCTTGTCTATTTCAAATGAAGATACCTATACTTCAACAAAAATAAAGGATTCTTATTAAAGGAGTAGTGCACAGCAATGTAAATAAATTCTGCTTTTTTAATGCTTCTCCTAGAAACAGTTATCTCTAGCCATATCTGATGTTCAGAAATTTCTGTATGGTGACAATCCATACAGCATGCACTAATTTAAATACATTCTAGCAGGACAGGATTTTGTGAAGGGGCAAGGTGACTTTGAATAGACTGCTGAAGGCACAGCGCTCTCTAAATTACATCGTGTGAAAACGTAAAGGATGTTTCAGACAAAATAAATCATGTTGGTGGATTTCAATACGTCTCTATAATTAACATGCCAGGGGACTTCATTAGGTGATTATGTTACCCCTGTGAAATATTACTTGATTAAAAATATAATTCTGAAACTGTAATACATAACCTGAATGCTTTGGGCAGATAGAATTACTTTCCTCCAGGACCTCAAGATACTTGACAAACATTTATTCACCTCTGCTTTGCCTCTGTAAGCCAGGTCAGGGTTTTTGTTTTATGGATGAGAAAACTAAGATCCGTGGAATATTTGGGAGACTTGGTTATGACAGTCCATGTGCTTCCAACATTGAAAGGGAGGTGATTTTATAAAGTTTCTTACATCCGTTTCCTATCAATCTACCATCCTGTGTTCGGTATAAATATTCCAGAATTATTCAGGTACAGAAAGATACCTTTCTAAAGTGTCAGTGTTGAGATTCTGTCATGGGCCGAATTGTGTCCCCCTAAAATTCAGTACTGAAGTCCTAACTCCCAGGACTTTAGAAGATGAATCTGTTTGAAGATGGGGACTTCAAAGAGGTGATTTAGTTTTTAACTTCATTTTATGAGGTAATTGGGGTGGGCCCTGATCCAGTATGGTTAGTGTCCTTGTAAGAAGAGGAGATAGGGACTCAGACACTTACAGAGGGTACAAAGCCTACAGGAGTTTGGATCTGAGAACAGAGGAGGTAACATTCTGCAAGTCCCGCCTTTGCCCTGGATTCTTGTCAGCTGAAGGAGTAATTCCGAAGTCTAATGACGGCTATGACTCAGGCAGCTGAGTAAGACTTGATCGTCTGAACTCACCGATTCTAACCCTAGTCAGCTTCCACCTTGTTCTTAGCACCCAACTCAGGCTGCACTTTGTGACTTGCAGCTGTAGGAAGTCCCAGGGACGGGAGTCCTGATATGGGACCTGTCACTCGTGAGCTGGATTGTCATGGGGTCAGTTGACTTCTGGTCTCAGTTTCTTTATCTGTACAGTGAGTGAGGGAACTGTGACAACAGCTTCAAGTTCACTCTGGCTCTTGGATTTTTGGTTCTAACACACAGATAATGATAGTTTAAGGGAAAGAAAAAATTTTAGCAAACTATAGCTTATGATCCAAATCCAGCCCACTGCCTCTTTTTGCACAACTCATGAGCTAAGAATGTCTTTACATTTTTAAATGGACTTTTAAAAATCAAATGAAGGATATTTCTATCAAGTGCTTTACAATATGTCATGCACTATACAAAATCTTTGCATTTTTACTTTATTTAATCTTTAGAACATCCCTCTGAAGTACTTTTCATTACATAGATGAGCAAACTGAAGTAAGTCGTCAAAGATCACACAGCTTCTGAATTTCAGTTCTGCTGGATTAATACTCAGGGCATTTTACCCAAGAGCCTTTGCTCCAAACCTGCCTCCCCACTTCGAAAAGAGTCCAACGCTATGAGGTTAGTACATTGAGTGCCAAGAGAGCGGTGCTAGCAACACATTCTGGAGTGTTCCCTGGAGAAAAGATCATTGTGTTTCAGAGAAGTGAGGGAAGGCTGTGGAGGAGAGCGAGGCCATGTTTCTACCAGACGACAGGGAACACTAGCTTTGAAACCCAATTAAGCAGAATGCTACCCCCCGACTCCTGCAAAGAACTCCATTCTTCTCATTAATAGACCCATATTATTTAAAAATGTATTCAAAAATTATTATAGTAACTGTTATATTGATTAATAATATTTAATTAATTTAATTTTTTTTTAGTGTGTGCACATTTGTTTTCTCTCCTTTATATAAATGCCTAATATCCTAGATTTTTGCCTCCTGGTGAAATTTGCTACTTTACAGAATAGTTTGTCAACCTCTGTTCTGGAATATTAAAGTATGAAAATAAATTTGGGTGATTGGAAAGATTATCGTAACCATTAATGTGAGCCTTTCTCTCCTTTATTAGCAAGTTGTTCCCAGTAAAATTAGGTATACTTCAGCTATCATGATGCTAATTATATTTTAGTTTTTAATACATCATTGTAAGTTCAAGAAATGATTATTGTTTGAATGGCAGAAATAAAAATGTCTTTTGAATGATGGCAAAATGGAATAAATGAGTGTGCAAAGAGGCATCATACAGGGACTGTTTTAACCAGATATTCATGTTTTGTTCCTGTGGCCACAGCCCATGCAATGATAACTGGTAACATTCTGTAGACGAAACGGGTGAAGATGAGAGAAATCTTAACGCAAAGCGCCACGGACCCAAGATGGGTATGCTACACCTTCTCCTTGGGTTTTTGTTAGTTTATTTTGTTTCTTATTCATTTATCCACATTCCCTCATATGGAAATTTCTCCAGCACACACTCTTGATCTGCATAAAAACATTGCCATTATTTGTGTGAAATTAAATGCAAATCAGAAACTGAGCATGAGTAATTCCTGTTACTTTTGCTAGGTACTTATGGTCCAATGAGCTGAGAATTTTTAGTCTTGAGCTCTCTGTCTGATTGACCGAAGGCCCCTCAAAATGTTCAAAATCTGTTCCACAGAAACACTAACACATTGCAATTTCTCTAAGTGTTGAAAACCGGATTCAGAATTTTTACACAACTGTGCTATTTCGGTGACTCTGCTCTCCCCATATTCAGTGGTGCATAAAACCCCCAAGGGGCAAATAACAGCAAAATGAAAAGCCTGGGTGTTCTGTCATCTCTTCAGACTCAACGTGGGTGAAACTCAGTCCTAGCTCCTCGCCAAGCTAATAGACTATCCTACTGTCTGCTGTATTTCTCACAAATAGTGCTAAAATCCACTCCAGGAATAAAACCTCAGTCTTTTTTTTTTTTTTTTTCCTTTATAGCTTCAACAACTAAACAGTCACTGAACTTGCTTACATTTATCATGGACCTACTACAGGCTTTAACATCTAATTGCCCCATGCATATACTTTACTTCTAATTGCCATCATACTCTTTCAAAGTGTTTTTATAATCTAAGAAAACATCTTAGGCTCAGAGAGATTAAATACACTGCATGTATGTATCTACAAAGTGCTAGAGTCTGGATTAAAATCCAGTGTGTTTGACTGTGAAACTTTGCTCTTCCCAGAGCTCTCCTATCCTTCGGCTCACTTCTGTTCCAGACACCCCCACGGGCTGCCTCAGGTCCGATCAGTCCCCTCTCGCCAGCCTCCCCAGCTCCGGTGCCTCCCCAACCAACTGCCTGCCCCCTCCTGCTGTTCCTGCCCTTTCAGCAGTATGAACGGGGGAGAGAGCTCTCTGAAAACTTCCCTAACTGACTCAAGGAACAAGATCCCTCCTTTTGAACATTATTATTTTAATATTAGCTTAATAATAGTAGTCTCTATATAAGGACTAATGTGTCCTCATAGAAAATTGTATCACCTCTTTTCCTATTAGAGTCAAAGATTTTGGCAGGCAGGAATCTATACTGAACACACAAAAATTCAACACATATTTTTCCGTTCCCTTAAAGAATGTATTTGGTTGTTTCTTTCTTTCTTTCTCTTTTTTCCCGAAGTGGTTGTTTTCCCCTTCCTGAAAGTCAACAAGGCATTAAGGGAAAGATAGCAACAGAAGGACCTGACCAAGAGAGAACTTCTTTATAAATGTGTGTTTGCTTGGCAAGAGGAGACAGTTCGGCTTCTCCTGCGGAGACCTGTGCATCATTCTGAACAGCATTCAAATGCCTGTCGTTGCTCAGTCTCCCATCTTATTGCCGTCTTTGTTAAAGGCAGGGCACCAGGGAGTTCAAGGTGAGGTTTTACCCAGATGGTGCAAAGCAACACTCTGTCCCCTCTTGTATTTTCAAAGATCACTTTATATTGTCTGCACATCTCAAAAGAGCACTGTCCTTCCCTTCGCTGTGGCACTGCGCTGTGAACTCCTATTCAATTTGTTATCCACCGTCCTCCCCAAATCTCACTCAGCATGACAGCTTCCTGAGTAATGCCCCCATAATTTGAATCTGTGCCGAGAGTTATTTCTCTCAGGTGCATATATTATCTTGCATGTCTTTATACTAAACCTCATCTCACTTTTGTTCAACCAGTGCCCTGAATTATCTGTGTCCTGCTGGGTTTGTAATATGTCATCGTCTTTATCTCGCCTACCTGCAAGCTTTGTGCTGTTTGCAAATTTGGTCAATATCGCGTTGACCTTCTTTCCAAGGTCAGGCTGTAAATAGCACTGGATGGTGATGGTGGGCTCAGGCTCACACCCTAATGGAGCGCACAGGACCCACGTCCTAATCCCTGCTACCCTGGTGATAACCGCCCTTTGTGTCCTCTTTGTAAGCGGTTCCCGTTTATCCACCCACTCTCATTGTCCTCTGGACAATGGTTATCTGATCTCTCTGTGAGTTGTGTGTGATCCGGAGTCAAGTGCCCTGGGGAAAAAAGAAAAGCATCAGGCCTATTGAAAGCACCAAGGTGGAAAGGGCAAAGCGGAATACAATGTCCAAACTTTTTCTAATCTCTCAAATACAGATATGATAGGGACAAACACCATTTAGTTAAGAGCTGAAGGCCGCCTTAGCCACCACTTCACGTGTTAGCGGTTTTCACCCTCCTCTCTGCTTTTGAACCCAACACCTGTACTGTCTTTTCTTAGGATCCCTCCTGGGACTTACGTGAAGCTGAATGTTTATTTACGTGTCATTTCCAAATGTGTTTACCTGTGATCACCACTTCATCTCAGGTTTATTTCAAATCATTTGTTAAACTTTCAAACCCAGCTCAAATGCTCCTCCCTTGTGGTGTTTGGACTCCAAAGAGAGCAGCTAATGTGTGACTCAGAATTCCCTGAATGGGAAGCAGAGCTCTGGTCTGGGGTCAGCGGCCGGAGGGGTCACAGACAACGGGCAGTGACTCAGTACTGCCGTGACCTGGATTCATCATTTCATCAATCAGTCGTTTCATCAATCAATGCATCTTCATCCTTACTTCTCCCCTGCCATTAAGCTGAATTTTGTGGTGTTTTTAAAATTTTGTTTTCATTTCATTTTATTTTTTTTCCTTTCAGGCTTATTGAGATAGAATTGACATATGTACTGTGTATGTTTAAGTTGCACAGCACAATGGACGACTTCACTGTGTTGTGACACGATTATCACAAGTTGAGTGAACATCCATCATCTCATATGGGTACAAAAAGGTGTTTCTTTTCTTGTGTTAAGAACTATTAGGACTTACTCTCTCAGCAGCTTTCAAGTAAGCCACGCACGGGGCTAACTGTAGTCACTGTGTTACACGTAAGGTCGCTAGTACTTCGTGATCTCATAACTGGGAGTTTGCACCTTTTGACACCTTCATCCAATCCCCCCACCTGCTGCCCCCTACCTCTGGTAACCACAATTCTGATCTCTTTTGGGGGGTTTTGTGGGGGAGAGGTTATTTTAGATTCCACATATATGTGAGATAATACAATATTTGTCTTTCTCTGTCTGACTGATTTCACTCAGCATAATGCCCTCAGGGTCCAGTGATGTTGCCCCAAATGGCAGGATTTTATTCTTTTATGGCTGAAAAGTATTCCATCATGTGCGTGCATGTGACGTGCATGTGTGTGCGTGTGTGTGAGATATAACTTAGGCTGTTTCCATATCTTGGTTATTGTAAATAATCCTGCAAGGAACATGTGGGGTGCAAATAACTTCAACACAGTGATCTCATCTCCTTTGGATGTATACTCAGAAATAGAATTGATTGTTCTATTTTTAATTTTTTTAAGGAATTCCATGCTGTTTTCCACAGTGGCTACACCAATTTACAGTCCTACAGGGTTTTTAACACAAGGGTCCCCTTTTCTCCACATCCTTGCCAGCACTTATTAATCTCTCGGCTTTTTTTGACGACAGCCATTCTAACAGGTGTGAGGTGGTATCTTGTTTTAATGTGCATTTCCCTGATGAGTAGTGATGTTGAGTACCTTTTCTTGTATTTGTTGGTCATTTGAATGTCTTCTTTGGAAAAATGTCTGTTCAGTTCATTTGCTCATTTTTAAATTGGGTTATTTGCTTTTGCTCTACTGATTTTTTAAGTACTTTTAGATATTTCATCTCTATGGAGATTATCTTTATTCTAATTTTTGACAAAAGAAATGGCTCTTATTTCTACCTTTATTCCCCCTTTAACTTCTACCTCTCTGGCATCTCCATGAACACTCTCTTTCTTTAGACTTTTTAAAGAAATGTTTTAATTTTCAATTTTTTGTGGTTGTGGAGGTAATTAGGTTTATTTATTTAACGGAGGCACTGGGGATTGAACCCAGGACCTCATGTGTGCTAAGTGAGCACTCTACCACTGAGCTATGCGTTCCCCACCAGTAACTGTTTTGATAGAAATGCACCCCTAAGTGAGAGCTATCAGTGTGCCTGGCATATGCAGAAAAGTTGAGGAATTTCTCAACAGGTGTCATAAAATTCCGATTCCTTCTACTCTGGAACATGGGACAATCTGGAATCAGTGTCGGTTCACTGCCAAAAAGTTTTCCACTCCAGTGTTAGACACCAGAAATCACAGGGCTAAAAACATCAGTCTACCCCTCAGCCATGGGGGCTTGCTTCCCAGGGGACATTTGGCCATGTTTGGGGGCATTTTTGTTGTCACAACTTGGGAGAGGGCGACTGGCACGTAGTAGGTGGAGACCAGCAGTGCCACTGAACATCTTATAGGACGCAGGACAGGCCCACACCTCGAAACGTCAGTAACGTCAGGGGCCAGAACCCTGGTCTGCATCACACAACTCCAAGCAAAGAAAGCGCCGTAGAAGACAAGTAAAGTGACTCCACACACCTCAGCTGCCTGGGTCTCAGTGCCTTGCAGTCAACTTGAGATATTTTCCCCAACGCATATTCCCCTCTCCACCCAACTCCAGTTTGTCTATTAATCCCAGTTCTGACCTCTGTGGAAAAAACAGACACCACTGCTCTCTACATGGTCACAATCCTTTCTTAGCAATGAAGCCTCATTAAGAGTCCATTAATTTCCATTTCTTGAGATGGAGGACCTCTTACAGAAATCGTTTCTGTTCCCTTTCTCCCTTCTGACTCCCATGGAAGCTTTGGGGTTTTTATGCCATCCTTGGACCAAAGTCCCCTAACTCATGGCCATCCCAAGGCTGTTCAGTGAGTGAATATCTGCTAAGGGGTGGAGGGGCTCGTTGGTGAGAAAAGAAGGAAGTGGAAGAGATTGAGGAGGGGGTGGGGTGGGGAGCAAGGAAAGAGAAGGACTGCTGGGTCAGACAGGGCATCTCATTTCCTTCTCATCTGGTAATGAATTTACGGAATTTCTCTTTTCCAGCCAAGTGCAACGTGCATCAAGTCACCCGCTTGGTGGTCTCACACCTTCATGGTAAGTCTGATCCCCAATTAATTTTCTGCCTCATGCAAATATCTGATTAGTGATGCTGGTGTCACTTTCCGTAATGCTGCCAAGCAGTGCCAGCCACCGACCTCTCCAAGGAGCCCAGCATCGCGCTCTGAGGTCTGATGGCCCAGCGGCGCCCCCAGTAGGTGCGTGGCCTGAGGTTCGGAGCCAGAAGGGGCGCCGGTGCCGTCGAGGGGAGGGGCTGCTCTGCTGCTCCCTCCGACTGTGAACGCAGCCCTCCTTCCCTTCCTCCTGTAGAAAGAAAACTTTTGCTTCCTGTCATCTTGTAACAGCCATTGACATCTCCTCCCGCGATGTACCCCTGCAGTTCTCAGTAGCCTGTTTAAGGATTGCTTCCAAACGGTACAAAAATAATGGATTTTGTTGGGTGTTGGGATCCACGTGTGGACCGAGTAGCACTGGGAGTCACTGTACACTCCTTAAGCTGGAGTCAGAGCCAGACTTTGCGGTGGTCTAAGAGAGGAGAGATCAATCTTGTATTCCGGATAAGGGTATCTGATTGGTTGACTGGTTTTTGTTTATTTTTTTTTGCCGAGGAAACATTCCTGGTCCCTGCTGTTCAGATTTTAGGAAGCTAGACAACTAACAAAAGTGATCTATCCCTCCCTTCTGGACTGTTCCTGCACTTGCAGGTTAGGTGCCCCTCTGCAAACACAGAGAGCGGTACGTAATCTATAAACAAACATATTTCATATGTGCCAGTCTTTTGTATTAACCAGGTTGTCGATCATGGTTCAATTCAGTGAACATGTATGAGTGTCCGTTGCACCGGGCACCACGCAAACTGAACCACACAGACTGGCTGCGACCCAGCGGTTACTGGGGGCCGTCAACGAAGCAGGCGCTCCGTGGAGTCTTCAAACGTGCTATCGGTAGTCCTCCTAATAACCTCACAGAGAAGGACTTCTTTCTTCTCTTACAAAAATACAGCGCCGTCACCTTCCCTAGGAGAGTCATCCGAAGCTGAGTGTGTCGAAGCTGAGCGCGACAGACTTGCGTGGGCTGGACTCTCTGTCTGTAAACTCTGATGTGCAAAAGACCACGTCCGATCTGGCAAATCTCTGCGCAGCTTTCTTCCCGCTGCCGCCGCGGCCATGCTGCGGGCAACGATGTTGCTCAAACCCTGCGGCACTTGGTTTCGTGAAATCGCCCGGAGATGCCGCCGCTCCGTGCGCGGGGGCTCCGCGTGGGCTCCGGGCCGCGTGGCCCCTCCCCCCGGGGTGCGGTGCCGCCTCCCGCGCCCTCGGGCGCACCGCACGCGCTGCTCCAAGACGGCTGCATCTCCCGGCCGCATCCCCCCCGGTGCCCACTCGGTCCTCATTTCCGCTCCAGCTCCTTCTTCCCCAGAGTAGAGAATGTGTCTCTGGTGGCTCCGTCTGTGCGGGGGGAAAACTGCTTTTATGCTTCATGATTTTCCTCAAACCTGTGGCCTCTCTTCCCCTGAGGGCCTGAGGCTTTTAAAAATCAAAGGGCAAGGATGGACTTTTTTGTCTTTGGTTTTCTGCTTTCCCCAAGAAAAGAGTGCCTGAGACCACTTACTGCGGAGAGTAAATGCCGTGGCTGACTGAATACGGGGAAGGCACGGGGTAAGAGGGGAGAGAGGTTATGCTTGCTATTTTGAAAGGGTAGGAATTATTCAGGTAGACAAGGAAGGGGTTCCAGGCTGATGGGACATAATGTATAAAAAGGCATCAGAAAAGCACATGGCAGGTGGTTTGGAATAGATGAGGGGCAGCCTGTAAGGGGAGGGACAAGAGATGGGCGGGGGGCGGGGGACTCTGGGAGCAGTGGGTGGAAAGGTTTCCAACTCAAGATGGGAAATAATACAAAGGGCTTTTCGGTGAGGAGGTTGTTACAGACTGAATGTTTGTTTCCCCCCAAATTCGTATCTGGAAGCCCTAACCCCTAATGAGATGGTGTTTAGAGGTGGGGCCCTTGGGGAATAATTAGGTTTAGATGAGGTCATGAGGGTGGGGCCCCCATGAAGGAATAGGTGCCCGCATAGGAAGAGGCCCAGAGCTTCCTCTCTCGGCCACGTGAGGACACAGCAAGGAGGCAGACCCCTGCAAGCCAGGAAGAGGGCTCTCACCAGAGCCCCGCTATGCAGGCCCCTCAGATGGCACCATCTCAGAATGCCAGCCCCAGAACTGCTGTTTCACCCGCCCAGTCTTGGAATCTTATTACAGCGTCCTGAGCTCCGACCGAGGCAATGAAGACACCTGTGGTTAGGAAGCTTGTCCCAGCGCCATTAGACAGAAACCAGGCACCGTCTTCTGGGTTCTCCCGGTCTCCGGGCTGAAGCACAGAGAAGGCAGTCCATGGCTGTTCACAGAGAGAGGGCAGAGTTTCCAGATGAGCAGAGCTGCCAGTAAAACAGTCATGTTCTTTATGCCAACCTGATCGTAACATAGGTGTGTGGGCTTGAGAATAACACACCGGAAGGGAAACTTTGACACTAACTCCTTTAAATTCTATGTTGTGTTTATCTCCTTCACAAATGTCTGTGGTAGTTTTTAGGCTCTTTTATTTTAAATGATGGTGATTATCCCCAATTTGACTTTTCAAATTAAAGAAATTGAAATGTAGCAAATCCCTAATCAGGGTAGGGTTTGTTTAAAGAGCATTTGAGTGCCTAAGTGCTTAGATCAGTCGATGGGAGATTTTTCCCAGTATTGTGTACTCATTTTTAATTAAAAAACAAAACCCTGATTAGTTGCTTACCACGTGTACACAACTAATTCAGAAAGGGTGTAGATGGAATTACGAAAGAATGGCGGAGGATGGATTCTACTATGTATGGGTTGCAGTTAATATAAAGCCCCATTTTTCTTTCTTTTTCTTTCTCTTTGAGATTGGGTTTTATTATCCAATTTATAATACTCTTATCTGAAAGAGTTAGTCCATGAAAATGGACGGAATCAAACTGTTCTTCCTATAAAGAGGGGCAATTTTTAAATTTCAGTGAAATAGACCTTATTAAGGGATTGTTGCAGCGGTGAGAAGGAATAACTGATGTAGGCCAGCAAACTCTGCAAACGCCTGGCAGAGGAGGCTGGGAATCAGTGTTCCCTTCCTTGGCAGAGGCCTATTTTGTATGATTTCAAAAAGGGGTAACTCATCTTCCCTCCAGATTGAAGCCTCCAACTGTCTGATTTTAAGACAGGTACTTAAAATTACAACCACTGGATAGAAATACTTTTAATTTTACAGTTGAAATACAACAACAAATGCAAACAGAATTCCTTTTCTGGAAAAACAAAACACAATGAAATTTATACTATAGTGTTAATGATTGATATCTGACATTGTGATGAGAGTACATTTTGATAGGAGGAAGAAAAAGGGAGCAAAGTTATCAGGTACTTAAAGGTGACGAAATCCACAGACGAAGGGTTTTGTTGTTTGTTTAGATCTCAAAAACAATTAGCTAAAACGTGGAAGACTAAGACTGACATTTTTCACCAGTTTGTTGGGAACGTGTCAATCATCAAAAGCACAAAGGCCTTCAGAAACTACATTTCCCTTCAATATAATAAATAATTTGTGTTGAAGCTTTAAACTGTTGGCTGTGTCCCTGTCTCTAATCCAGTTATCAGTCCCAGAGTCACAATTCACTGGTGTGATACAATCAGTTATGAGCTGTTGTAAGTAATTTGTCACTTTTAATAAATTCCAAGGTATAGGGACACCTGGATTTTTCATAAACATTAGACCAGAATCAAGATTATACTGCTGTAATAACCTGAGTTTCACTCACAACTCCATGTGGTCTCTGGAGTGAAAAAGAAAAAGGTGGACTTAGAACTAGGCTGCCAAGAATTGCATGTAAATGGCACCCAATTTGATCCTTACCAGACCCTATGATCCGGGTGTAACCATGAGGATGTGATGCACTTATAAGGGCCATCTCTAATGCACTTATACGAGCCATGACAGAAAAAAGTTGGAAAGCCATTGATCGAGTGTCACCCAAATCAAAAACGAGCTATCCTCGAAGTCCAGGTTGTTTACCTCAAGGCAGGCAGACCCAAGTCCAGATCAGACAGGGACCCCCGGGGCCACATCCACTTCTTGACCTAGTCAGTAAATACAGAGACAAAGCAGAAGGCGGCTTTATACTTAAAACTTGGAAGACCGCTTGGCTTTTCCTCTGGCTCTGATGAATCGCATAGCTATTTTCCTTAATCAAGTTCCAGGGTCTGAGAAAAGCAACTTAAAGCAGAGTCTGAAGACAGGCTAACACATGAATGGAAAGGTTGAAGAGTTGAGAGAGAGAGCGTCGCATGAGATAAAGTGAATAAATAACTAAAGTAACCACCAGGCTCCCACTCAGCCGGCTGGCCTGCACCGTGGCTCTCAGCTGCCTGGGCCCAGGGACCCCGCAAATACAGGGGAATTTAATTACGCGTGGAAGATGGGCTCTCAAGGGCTATGTTCTGAGAATTTTTAATGTTCTTGCAAAATTTTTGGAATCGTGGTTCTAAAACCGCATATGGTGTTCCCAAATAAACTGGATACACAATGTCTACTGTGTTTTCATGATGCATCAGTGTAGCGGCTGCATCAAAAAGGGAAGTGGGGTGTGTTTGGCATGACTTACTCATAATTAACAAGGTTGATTCCCATTCATTGTGCTTCCTTTTCTAAGTATTTGTAAGCATGTTTTAAAAAGCAAACCCAGTCTAGAACATCGGCCTGCATTGCCATTAAGCTCAACTGCTTGTAGTTTGAAAAATGTCACCCTTCTCCCCCTTTTTCTGAAAACCAGGACTAGAGCTTCATTTGGGGTCCCTCCCCAGGATTTCTGATTTCTTCAAAAATCATTTGAGGGTCGTCCCTGTAAGTTCTGAGAGTGATCTGAGACGAAGTTCCCCACCAGGACACCTCAACCTCGCCTTCCTTCACGGCCTGATGCCCTCTTACATATGTATGTCCAGCGTGCTCTTTTCTGCTGAAGATCATTTTCTCTGAGAGGAAATGACAGTGTGAGCTTAATGGTTCTTTGCCGCGTGTCTCTCACGGGTAAGACTCGAAGCGCAGGTTCCTCTCTTCGCTCTCTCAACCTTCTGAGAGACGAAACTGCCAATAGAACAAGTCGAGGATTTATGTCGTCCTGTTTCTTTAAATAGGTATTTCTTTTTCGAGGCCGGAAGCAGCCTGAAGGTTTAGACAGTACACTGTAATTCCCCCTCCAGCCTCTAAAAGTCGTGGTGCTTAGCAGAGTTCCTGTACGGAAGAGACTCTCACTTGGGGCTGAACTGCTCTGTTTTATAGAGTTGCATGTGAGTGGGAAATGTGAAGGGCGATTGTCCTAGGTGTTCAGAGCCTCACCCCAGTCTCTCCCTGACCTTGTCCAGGGGGTCAGGGATCGCCTAGGCTACGGAGGATTTCTGACTCAGAGCGCTGAGGGGAACACGGTCTTTTTTCCCAGAGAAGGTCATCTATCCATGACGTGGTTCAGTACGTGTGTGCGTTCTTGATTCTTATTCCTGCGTGAATAAAGCAATCCGTGCCAAGAAAGACCTTGTAATTCGCGAGCACTCTGTGTTAGGTGCCCAGAGATCCTCTCTGGCCTTTTTCATTCTTCCTCTAGCAGTCGCTGTTTCTTCCAAGGATGCACAAAGTTGGCTACTAAGGTTAGACAGGTCTGCAAAGTTAGGCCAGATGTTCTTCTCCAAAGTGCTTCCATCCCTAAAAGTCCGCGCATCCATAAGGAACTTGGGAAACTCTTCTGCTGCTCAGGAAATGCTAAGACGCTGTGCCAGTGGGAGAGCGCCCTGCTAGGGCCTGGCAGCGTGCTCGCTGCTTCTCCTGCAGCTGCGCGCGGGAGACACACGCGTGTCATATTTGCTTGGATGACTTACAAGCACCTTAAAGGCAAAAGGTCCAAAACCAAACTCATTTCCTCCCCAATAAGCCCAGTCCCTCTCCTGCATTCCCAGCTCAGTGACCGGTTCCTTCATCCACCAAGACACTCCGAAGAGAAACCTGACAGCGATTTCTAGTATTTCCGTCTTTCTCGCCACCCGACCCACTTCCTCCCCAAGGCAGTGAGTCATCAGGTCCTGTATATTCTTTCTGCCTAACTGCTGTAATCTACCCACGTGGACTACTCTCTCGCCTGGTAACTGTGACAGCCTCCTGAGTACAGTCCTACCTGCAGTTATCCTTCACCTTCCAATACTCAGCTTCAGGACCACTTCCTCCAGGCAGGCTTCCTAGACTCAGCAGTCTGATTTCAGTACACTTTAAGGATACATGTCAGGGCACTTACCTTCTGTGTTGAGTGGTGGCTCCCTGTGTCCCATCCATCACCTCCTGAGTTCCTTTAGTGGAGGCAGCCTGGCTTTCCAGTCCCAACATCCATGAGAACACTTTTAGACTGAGCAAATGAGGTGGTGCTTGTTTTGAGATTCTTCTGACTGTAGATTCTTACTAGTAGCTGAAATCTTTTCTGTTCGAAAAGCTCCCCTTCCCTTCATGACTAGAGTCTAGAGCCTTAGGCGATGCCAGAGAGCCCATCTGAGTCAACTCCCGGGATGCAGACTGAGGCTGCCCAGCTGCCTAGCACACGCCCGAGCTCTCAGTGGCAGCAGTGAGACCACAAAGAAGAGATGCTCTCTAGTGGGAAAAAGGAGAGAGTGCCCAGAGTTGGTGAAAACACAGGCCAGAAACGGGGCCCTGGTCCATCCGGCAACGTGCACAACAGTCCCCTAGAGGAGGAAAGGCGCCTCTACCAGGAAGGGCAGGGGGAGCGGGGAAGCAGAGATGTCAGTGTTACCCGTGGGGACGCGAGAGAGGGCTGGGGAAGCAGCCGCCAGACAGCAAATGGAGTGCACCCTGCCAGCCTCTCTGCTTAATGGAGGCGATGCAGACAGTCCCCAGTCTGGCAGAGAAAGAACCAGATGGGGGCGTGGTAAAGCTGACCCCAGCCCCTTACACACACACACACACACACACACACACACACACACACACACACACACACACACACACACAATCACCTGGCATCTTGAGGCTGCAGGTGAGGAGTGCGAGACGGCTGACAGCTGCAGAGGCCTCACCCACAGAAACAGCGAGCAGAGATGGCCCTTCTCGGAGAAACAGCAGATGTAGGAGCGGGTGGCCCTGGGTGGCACCCGAACCCCAGAGGATTACTGTTCTTGCCTACAGATCCCTTTCCAAGAGCCACGCCACCGTGTCTGGCTGTCATCAGTGAAGCGTCTGCTCCCTACCAGCCATGTGGTGAGTGTCTGCTGGCTAAGTTGACCCCCACCCCCACCCCCCGGGACAAACCCCTTCGATCAGAAATTTTGTTTGGTTTCAGCTCAGGGAGACGGATCACAGAGAGGCTTCTGGGAGTCAATAAGGAAATGTTAATAGATTTACTCTCGCTGGGGAGGCCCGTACCAGTGTTTTAATCAGCTTGTGGCTGCTTAATTAACATTGTTGGCATTATTTCTGCTACTGTTAGCAAAATGTAAATATTGAAATGGTGTGTATTTTTCACGGAGCAGGAGAACTGGGCGCACGGAACTTGAGGCAAAATCTGGCTGCATCTGAATCCCAGCCCTCGGAAAACACCCTCTTGAGCTTTTGACAAATTTCTTAACTTCCTGACTTCTCTATCTCAGTTTCTTCACTCATAAAAGAGAGACCATGCAAATATTTCTACTGGGGGCTATAAAGATTCGTCGCCAACTATCCAGAAGAATTTTTTGCAGATGAGAATGGGCCAATGTTGCGTTTTCTCCCATGAGCGAAAGGGCTGGGCGGGGACAGGACACCAGGGGATGGGGCATCACGAACGCGAATGGTTCTCCATACTTGGCGCTCACTCGGTCTTAGCTGCTCAGGGCATATTCAGTATTTCCGCTCACAGACCATGATGAGCGATGGAATGTTCCAGAGATTAAGCTAAATAAAGATAACGTTGTTGGCTGAGAGCTGTTTATTTTCAAACCAGCTAACATCCAGGTGAAGCTGTTAAATCTCTTCAGATCCCAGCTTTCTGGCTTAAACTTCTACATTCAAACTGTCCACAAGTCAGGAAAAGAGACACTGCAGAAAATAAGGGTTTGGGGCCTCACAGAGCGAGCGGTCCTCAGGGGGAAGCACACTCGTTCGTGTCAGTCGAGGAGAAGGGAGTTTGCAGCGTCTTGGCGAGACTGCGCGGAGGCTGGCCCTTCTTCCCGGGCTCCGGGCCTTACTCGGAGCTCAGACGCTGCGCTGGTCCACTGAGCAAGGACCCACCGCCACAGGCTGCGGGAGATGCGCGGGGCTGGAGGGCGAAGGCTGCAACTTCCTACACTGGCTTTAATAGTGAAAAATTACCTTCCCTCTGTGTCCTCTGTCATCCTCCCTTCCAGGTTTGCCTCGGGCTTCCATTTTGAATTTAGCCCCAAAGTGCTAGCTTTTGCAGGAGGTGGAAAGATGACTAAACTCGGGGCTCTATGTCTAGCGGCCCCCCCCCCCCCCCCACCGAAGAGCGCCGGCGGGACCTCTGTGTCCCGGCCGGTGACAGCGGGAGGCCGCGGGGGCGCACAGCACAGCGGGGCACGCGCAGGCTTCCGCCCTTCGGGGTGCGTCCCACGCAGCTGGCGCGCCTGGGACGGGTTACTGAGCTGCTCTCCGGGTCCTCGCCAGCAAGGCCGGACTGGGCTGGTCATGCGGGTCCTGTGAGGATGAAACGACCGTGTATATACATCACTCGGAACTGGCAGGGCCCTTGTTAGGGGTCCGTTAGAGGCTAGCTGCCGCGGGCATCTGCGTCCTCGTCACCCTCCAGGCTGCCCTGCGCTTGTGTGAAGCCCAGGCGAGTGTAGATGTTCATGGCCGACTACACAGAACTGCGGGAATGTGAGTTACACGTACTTTAAATAGAAGGTCCGGTCCTGAGAGTCTGAGGCACCCCAGACGGTGCCGTCGGAGCGGCTCTCAGCTTGACGCAGGACACGCCACCGGGCTTGGGAAGGGCTCGTTTGTTCAGCAGACGGGCCCGGGCTCAGGGCCGCTGCCCGTCCCGCCGCGGTGCCACCTGCCGGGAGACTTCCACCAGCTTCGCCGGGACCGCGTCTGCTCTCCAGGGCGTCGTGGCTCCCACCGCCTTGCCGGGCCATCTGCGCAGCCAAGGGGGCCCCTGTGCCCTGGGCGAGCGGCGGGCTTGCTGCGTGGGAAGCCTGCAGGTGGTCCGGGGGGTGAAGGGGGGGTGGGTGACGCGAGGTGGGACGTGCAGGGGGGGCTCGGGGTCTGCGGCCGGGGCTGCTCTGCCGGCGGCCGGCCTGGGCCGGGCGCGAGCCGCCCAGAGCAGAAATGAACGGGGGGGGGGGGGGGTCTCAGGAGCAAGGGAAGGACAAAGGCAAACAGCAGGCGGCCCTTTTTACCGGCAGCACAGGGACGAACTTCAGTCTGTCCACCCAGGGCAGGAAGAAACGCAACTCTGCCGTCCTCTCACTGCGCTAGTTCCTGCGCGCCTGTTTCCACGTGGCAGCGATGGCCCCCAGCCACCCCAGTCCCAGTCTCTGTGACTCACACACACACCCCTGCAGCAGCCGTCTACAGCTCCCGGGGTGCAGACGCCCCATCGTGGTCACAGAGCAGCCCTGACAGCCCGATTCCCATCTCTTACCTTGCTCGGCTTTGTTTTATTTTTCTCCACTGCGCTTGTCACATTTGCTTTCTGTAGAAGATGCTTATTGTCTGTCTTCCCCCACGAGAATGGAAGCCCCATGAGGACGTGGTTGAGAATCGAGACCCTGTGACTGCGGTGCCTGTGACCACCCACACGGCCTGCCTTAGTTGTCTGCGACAGAGAGCCTGCGCCCAGAAAGGGCAGCGCTGGAAGGCAACAAATAACTCCACTGTTTACCTCAGGAAATTCCCTCAGAACAATTTATCAAAGGCAGCGACCTGCTCACCTGCACAGTTTGCTTGTCAGCCATGGTTTGCTTAGAAAGACTCCCTGTGAGACTCTCCCGCCTCGGTGCTGGCCCGTCCTGACAGGCTCCGGCCCGGTCTCAGTCAGCACCACCCAGCTCTCCACTCTGAAGGGCCCTCCTTAAGCCGCTTGAGCTCATGACCCCAGAGTCCTGCAGCATTTTACTTTCAGCTTTTTTCTGAGACACTCTTCAAACTCCGCCAAGGTGGCGTTCTCCCCTTACCTTCGCAGTTTCCAGTCAATGCCCTTTGCTTTATTAATAGGTTGTCTGCTGATATTTTGGGGAAAATCAACATTGTTTTGTTTCATTCTGTTTTCTTCTGCCTAGATCAATAATAGAAAAGATAACAGATGCTGTGTGCAAATTTGTAGAATGGATGAATGAGCAAAGGAATGGATGCAGGGTCTCCACCCTCCAGTTCCTGCAATTTGTTGAGGGGAGTACACATCTGGCACCTGGCTGGTGGTGCAGGTTCTCAGTCCAGACGGCCTCTGTCATGCCATCAGTCATCCCTTTGGGTCCTTGGCCACTGGATCCTGAAGGATGCTGATGGGCCCGTCCTTTGCTCTTGGATGTTCTCGGGGCTCCTCCAAGCCCTGAGGGTTCTTGGTTATTTCTGTATCGTCATCATTCCGCTGCTTCCGTGCCGCACACAGCTGCAAAAAACTCACTAGGGCTGTCTCGGCTTTTTCTCGATCTTTCTGCCACTTGGAGTTGCACGGGGAGCTGCCCGATGCCTTTGACGGTGCTGTGCTGTGCTGGTGGCCCCTTCTCCTACTCCCACACGACACGCCGCACTTCTGCTTGGGAAACTAGAACTTGCCAATGCCCTAGGGCAAGCGTTGGCAGGGATCTTCTCTGAAGGGCTCCATAGTAAATATTTTAGGCTATGCAAGCCTTAAGGTGTCTATGGCAACGATTCAACTCTGCCATTGTAACATGAAAGCAGTCGCAGGTAATACACAAATGGATGGTATGTGTTTACAGCAGCAGGCAGCTGGCCTCTGGGACCTCAGGGTGCTCTGGCCCGGTGCTCCGTTCTCCTAAGGAATGGAAGATAGGCCTTCCCTACTCTTAGGTCCACAGATGTATCAAGGTTCGATCACTTCCCCCCACGCCTCAGCCCACGGTGGGGGACAGGATGTATAGCTTCTACTCAGCCCTTCTAACATTCTAACCTCTTTACTTTCCCTTTAACCATTTCTTTCTCCCAAGATAAAGTCTAGGGGATGAGAAAAAGCTGGCTTTGACAAATGACATTTTTTCCCCAAAATCTTATTTTATTTTTGTACCTCAGCTTGAATGCCAGGAATTTGACTCTCTTATCTATTCTTCTTGTGGCAACAAGGCATTATTTGTCCAATTGGGAGAAAGTAAAAAAATAATGGGATATTCCAGAAAGAAAGATCAGCTGATGTTTGAAAATATCATTAGCTTTTTATTATCAGGTGATTCTTCGGGAGAAGGGGGAAGGGAGAGAGAAAAGGCTCGGGCGGCCACCCGTGGGGTGGCTGGGGGAGCGCACCGGGACAGTGGGGTCCGCTCGGGCTCCCACGTCCCCTGGGATGGACGTCGATGTGAGCCGCTGTGTGGCAGGCCCTTCACTCACTCGGTCAGGCGAGGGCCAGCACGTAGGCTTCTGCCACTCACACTGAAGAACACTTGTAGGTGGAAGTTACAGACCAGAAAAGAAGCTGGACTCTTCCTGGGGGTGGTGTCAGAAGGCAAGAGGCTGGCAGAAGCTCTGGGATGACGTTGTCGAGACCCTCTGCCCATTTTCTTCAGGACTGGAAACTGGATAGTGATGAATGAGCAGTGCGATAAAATCAGCAGAGAGGTTTAGCCTGGAAGAAATGCTTGTGAATTTAACCATGGCAGAGGGAGTCTTGCCACGGTTCTCAAACAGGTGTTCCCAAAGTTATGTCATACACGTGGCTGAAGATACCACATGCGTTTAATGTTACGCATCAGAGAGAGGCTCCCATGTAGAATCGGCCACAGTAGTTCCTCCTCTAAAAATGCCTGGCTTCCTGCCTGGAGGTGAAGAACGCCCCTCGCATTCACATAGTGCCTTCTGATTTCCAGGGGGCTTCCTTTTCGATGCCCCTTGCACAAAAGTATCTCAGAATAGGGGACAGAGACACATACAAATGGGTCAAAGGTCTGGGATAAAAAAAGGAACAAGATTAAATTGGGTAGTATTTTCCCAAATGACTGTTACAGAAGCCGCTCTGGAGGGTGGGGTAGGCTGTAAGGAGAGAAAGCTGGAGGGGGCACCTCAGAAAGAAAGCGTGAAGGAGAGGGCTTGCAGGGGGTGGTGAGAGCAGAGGCAGAGGGACATTTCATCTGATGCGATTGTGGGACAATTAGAGAAGAAAATGAGTATAATTTTAGATCAAGGAAGAGATCCAAGTCCCAAAGGAGCTGGACGTGCAGCTCTGCATTTTTATGTCTGAGAACTTGTGTGTGAGAAGTTAAGAGGTGGTGACATGTGACGTGGACAGCGTAGCTTTTAACCCCATTTGCCCTTTGCCTTCACCTTTGGTTTTATTTTCCTTATGCTATCATTTATATGCTATATCCTTAGGCACTGCCTTTAACCCTTTCTGGGGCAAGATGTAGTAAAAATAAACACACACCATGTGCTCTGTTCTGGCCGTAACCAACACTCATTGCCCCGTTTGCCTTGACTCCTTCTGAAAGTGGGTGTAAATCAGGGGTTCTCATCCTGTGTCCCGCGAAGTCCTGGTGGTTATTGTAAGAAGTCTGCAGACTTTGAAAGTATACAAACACTGGCTGAAGTGGTACTGAAATATTTTTAATTACATGTGGTCAATAAAGTAGCAGATCCATTTAAAATCGGAGGTTTCCACTACTTTGTGCTCTCAATCAAAAGGTACTAAGAGGAAGGATTTTCATGAAATCACGATTGTTTTTGACATAATGAAAGGTCCTCAAACCCAAAAAGACTGGAGAGATTTTGTAGGAATGGTTAGCCCTGTTGGAAAAGCACAGCGTTTTTTTCTCTTTATGGATATTTAGAGAATATGTATCAAAATAGATGAATATATTAAAGGTCCCAGTGGAAATTTCTATAGAAAATAATTTTAGAGGATTAATTTAGTGGGCAGGTCACTCTCTTTTGTGTATGTGGGACTCAGGAAATTAAGAGAGTGGCGAAGGCATCGGTTTTATCAAGATCATGTGAGTATGATGTAAGATTTGTAAGCTGACCAATGGAATTCAAGGCAGGATGCCAGCACCCATGGCGCTCAAAGACCTTGCCAGGGAAATGAGCATGGATGGCCTTAGGGAAGATGGTCTCTGCCCTCGGCTTCCAAGTACTTCTTCAAGCCTGGTTTGCCTGAGGACCTGCCTGGGTTCATAAAAAACCCTTTGCCCTTTACTAAATAATGCACACCTCTCCTGCATATTCAATATTACTGTGATTTATTGTTGGAGGTTTGAAAATCCGACTGTGGTAGCCCTGTCTAGGTTCTTGGCTCACAGAAACTATGACACTTAATAGGACTTGTTTTAAGCTGCTAATCTTGTGGCCATTTTTCTCATATTTTGGTTACAAATGCTGATGGAGGTGCAGTCAATAAGAAGGACAGAAATATTTGGGAAAAGGAGGAATGAAAATGCAAAGTGAGAGAGTAAAAGGAAAATTTAAAAATGTTAAATGTTAAAGAAAAGCTTTGCAAATCAATTTTAGGTGAAAGATGGTGAGTGTCCAATGAACATGGGTTTCAAATACCATTAGTTTTATTTTAAAGTAACATATAGTTTTATTCTTAAAAAATTTATAATATTCTGGGAATTAAATCATTTATTTAAATTTATCATTCAAATTTATAATAAAATTTTAGATGTCAATTTTAAGTATACCAAGGGATACACACCTTTCAAAATTGTTTAAGGAGGCATATGAGCAAAAAATACTGAAGGCCATAGTTAACAAGCTTTTTATAGTCGAGGCTGTCTGTGTGTTGTTCGTGTACTGCCTCTAGGATCTAATGCAATGCCCAAGACATGGTATACATCTCATAAATTTTTGGAAGTAAGATTCTTTTTACAGAAAATCTGCTACTAGAAGGAAACGCAGAAAAGTCCTTTTTGGTGGAAAAAATTCATAACATAAAAGAAATCGTAGCACAGATCAAGGTGGTAAGCTTTTCCTTTAGGAAATTTCCCTGTTCTTAGTCTGTGTGCTTAGGACTGCGGGGGTGGAGCGCGTGCGCCAATCCTGGCCAGTCAGACACCAGACTCCCCGGCTGCCGCGCTGGCTCGGAGGTGGGCACGCAGCCCCAGCCTGTCTGGTCAGGGCAATTCTGTGCCCTGATCCCAGCGATTATCTCATGAGCTGGCAGGTGACTCAAGCGGAGGCACCAGGCGAACTTCTGAGATTTGAGGGGTTATAGGAAGGGAAGTTCTGCATCTGCAAAACTGGGATAAGGGCGTACTCTTGAGAAGATGCTAGCAGATTAAATGCAGTGACGCATGTAAACTACTCGAGTCGTAAACTTGGGAGTCAGAGAGCCATTCATGATGCACGTTAATGGTTTGGTGAGAGACGTTTCTGTGGAACGTTGGTGGCAGAAATCGGACTGCAGTTGACGGAAGGGGATTCAGTCCCGTGGGATAGTGTAGGTTACACCTGTGAGCAGTGTGACCGTGAAGGGGGAGTGAGAGTCGGTCACAGAAAGGGGTATGAGGTCAGGAGTGTGTGCGTGTGTGCGTGTGTGCGTGTGTGTGTTCTATGCAATTTGAATTTGTTTATAGACCGAGACGGAATCCAAAGGGACAATTCAGAGATGAGAGAGCAGTTCACAAATGAGTTTCTTGAATCAAGTTCACAAAGGAGTTTCTTGAATCAATGCCGGAAGGGGGCATTGAGAGGAATTATTATTGAACAGCTTGGGCCTCTGCTCTGAGACTCCATAGACGGGCATATGTGATGGTTCTGTTGACAAGAAGAGGCTGAGAGTTTTCACTTGATGATTTCTGTTTTGATTTAAAGTTTGTCTGACAGTGGGGAAGGATCACTTTTTTTTCTCTAATTCAATGGAAATTTTAATTTTTTAATTTAAAAAATTAGCTTTATTGAGATACAATTGACAAAGTTATAAGATATTTAAAGTGTGCATTGTGGTGATGTGATATACACTTGTCCCTCTGTGTCCGTGGGGGATTGGTTCCAGGACCCCCATAGATACCAAAATCTGAGGTGCTCGGGTCCTTTATATAAAATGATGTAGTCTTTGCATATGCTCCCATATACTTTATTTTATTTTTTGGGGGGAGGATTGGGGAGGTACTTGGGTTTAGTTTATTTATTTTTAGAGGCGGTACTGGGGATTGAGCCCAGGACCTTGTGTGTGCTAAGTATGTGCTCTACCACTTGGTCTGTAACCTCCTTCCCCACCATATACTTTAATTCAACTCTAGACGACTTATAATAACTAACACAATGTAAATACTACGTAAATAGTTGTAAATACAATTCAAATGCTATGTAAATAGTTGCCAGTATGTGGCAAATTCAAGTTTTGTCTTTTGGAACTTTCTGGATTTTATTTTCCTAATATTTCTGTTGTACAGTTCGTTGATTTCTGCAGATGTGGAATCCACAAATCAGGAAGGTTGACTGTGCATTGTGAGAGGATTCTCTCCATCTAGTTGACATATTTATCACCTCACGTTTTTATCTGTGTGTGTGTGTGTGTGTGTGTGGTTTTTTGGGGTTGGGTAAGAACATTTAAATTCTGCTCTTTTGGCAAATTTCAATTATACAATACAGTGTTACCAACTATAGTCACCATGTTTTACATTAGTTCCTCAGACCTTATCCATCTTACAGCTGAAAGTTTATATCCTTTACCAACCTCTCCTTACGTCCTCCACCCCCGGCAACCTGGCAGCCACTGTCTACTCTGTTTCTATGGGTCTGACTTTGTTTGTTGTTGTTGTTTTTAGATTCCACATATAACTGATGCCATGTAGTATCTGTCTTTCTCTGTCTGGCTTACTTCACTTAGGGCAATGCCCTCAGAGTCCATCCATATCCACGTGGTCACAAATGGCAGAATGTCTTTCTTTCTCGTGGCTGAATAAGATTTCATTATATATATAATCCATTCATCTGTTGACAGATGCTCAGGTGCTCAGGTTGTTTCCATCTCGTGCCTATATGAATAGAGCTACAGTGAACATAGCAGTGCAGGCATCGTGTAGGTACCCTATTTTCATTTGCTCTGGACATATACACAGAAGTGGGTTTGTGATATCACATAGTAGTTCTATTTTCAATTTTTTAAGGAAACTCTATACTGTTTTCCATAGTGGTTATACCATTCCACATTCCCACCAGCAGTGCACAGGGTTTCCCTTTTCAATGCATGCTCATCAACACTTGTTAACCTCTTTTTATGACAGCTGTTTCAGCAGGTGTGAGGTGATATTTCATGGTGGTTTTGAGTTGCATTACCCTGGTGAATAGTGAAGTTGAGCACCTTTTCATGTGCCTATTGGCCATTTGTATATTTTCTTTGGGAAAACATCTATTCAGTCTTTCTTCCTATGTTTTAATTGAATTGCTTTCATTTTCTTTCTTTTTTTTTTTTTTTGCTGTTGAGTTGTGTGAGTTCTTTATATAATTTGGATATTAACCTCTTAGAAAATACATGATTTACAAACGTTTTCTCCCGTTTCCTAAGCTGCCTTTTCATTTCTTGATGTTTTCCTTTGCTGTGCAGAAGCTTTTTAGTTTTTGTAGTAGTCCTGCATATTAGTTTTGCTTTTGTTGCCTTTGCTTTGGAGTCAAATGTGAAAAGCCACTGCAAAGACAAACATCAAGGAGTTTATCACCTATGTTTTCTTCTGGGAATTTTATGGCTTCAGGTCTTACATTCAAATCTTTCATCTATTTTGAGTTAACTTTTGTTTACAGTGTAAGATGGGGTCTAATTTCATCCTTTTGCCTGGCTGTCCAGTTTTCCCAACACCATTTATTGAAGACACTGTCTTTCCCCTTTTGTCATAAATTGACTCTTTTGTCATAAATTAATTTACTATGTATATACATGGACTTATTTCTGGACTCTCTTTTCTGTTTCATTAATCTGTGTGCCTTTTTGAGGCAGTGCCACACTGTCTTTATTATTACAGCTTTGTAATGTAATCTGAAGTCAGGAATTGCGAGGCCTCCCGGCTTCTTCTTCTTTCTCAAAATTGTTTTGCCTATTTGTGGGGGTGGGGGGTCTCCCTTATGGTTTCACACAAATTTTAACGTTGTTTTTTCCTTTCGTCTGAAAAATGCCATTGGAATTTTGATAGGGATTGCATTGAATCTATAAATTGCTTTGGGTTAGTGTGGATGTTCTAATAATATTAGTTCTCTTAACCCATGATCACAGAATAGCTTTTCATTTATTTGTGTCTCCTTTAATTTCTTTTATCAATGTCTTACAGTTTTTTTTTGTACAGATCTTTTACTCCCTTGGGTACTTATTCCTGGGTACTTTATTCTTTTTAATCCAATTGTAAATGGGATTGTTTTCTTAACTTTTATTTCTGATTGTTCCTTGTTAGTGGATAGGAATGCAACTGATTTTTGTACATTGATTTTGTGTCCTTTACTGAATTTGTTCAACAGTGTTGGTGGAGCCTTTAGGATTTCCTGTATATAATATCAAGTTATCTGCTAATAGATACAGTTTTATTTCTTTCCAATTTGGATGCCTTTTTTCTTTTTCTTGCCTAATTGTCCTCACAAGGATTCCCAATACAATATTGAATCAAAGTGAGAGTGGGCATCCTTGTCTTGTTTCTGATCTTGGAGGTAAATTTTCAGCTTTTTTACCATTGAGTATGGTGTTAACTGTGGCCTTGTTATATGTGGCATTTTAACGTTGAGATGTGGTTCCTCTGTGCCCGGTTTGTTGAGAGTTTTTATCGTGACTGGGTACGGAATATTGTCAGATGCACTTTCTGCATCACTTGAGATGACCACATGGTTTGTACCCTTCATTTTGTTAACATGGTGTCTCACACTGGTTGATTTGTAGAAGTTGAACCATCCTTACACCCCTGGAATGAAGCCTAATTGCTCGTGGTGTGTGTTCTTTCAATGTATCGTTGAATTCGGTTTGCTAATGATTTGTTAAGGATTCTTGCATCTGTGTTCATCAGGGACAGCGGCCTGTAACATTCTTTTCTTCTAGTGTCCTTGTCTGGTGTTGGTATCGGGGTGATGCTGCCCCTGTAAAATGAGTTTGGAAGTGTTCCCGTATCTATTTTTTTTGGAAGAGCTTGAAATCTGAAGGGACAGTCAGATAGAGTACTTCAGGGAGGAATTTCTGAAAGGGCAGGAAGAAGGGTATTGAGAAGAATTATCCTTGAAGAGGATAGGCTTGTTCTCTGAGACTGCAGCGAAGGGCATACGTGATGAGTATGCAGGCGGGGAGTTGAGAGTTTCCACTTGATAAATTCTATTTGATTATAAAATGTGGTGGAGCAAGGGGAAGGGTATCACATGATCATTTACTGAGTAAAACAGCCTGTGCGAGTGTGCATTCGGGCTGTGTGTGTATGCATGTTTATTATGTAGGGAGCTTGAGTAGCATGTGCTGAGAAAAGGGAGGCAGGGGTTCACCAAGGTTCAACTAAAATGACTCACAGGGAGCAGTGAGGACCACGCAGGGGTAGAACCCAGATGTGTGGCGGCCTCAGTCTGATGGTTGTGAGCCTGTCTTCATCTTTGAATTCTAAACCAGGTATGTGAATGGAGAAGTCTCATGATAAGACTTCACTAACAGCATCGGTAAAACATGAACAGCTGGTATCTATAGCACATTTTGGAGAGACTGCCATTTGGATCCTGTCTAATGCACTCTTGAAAGAATCCCATCTCTCTACAGCGAGTGTAGTAGTATTCCAAGGATCTCCCCATCATCATTTTATGTATAACATACCCTAGGCCTTAATAAGGCTGCTGATCTTAAATCACAGACGTTAGATCTCAAAAGTCATGTAGAGATCTTCTAGGCCAACCATGCTTTTTGAGACAAAAGCACTGATGCTCAGAGTCCGTATGCTGACTAAGGATAGATCCCGTCTTAGGAACTTAGTTCTGCTAACCCAGATCAGTGTCTTCCCCACTGTATTGTACTTTTTTCTTCCACATACTAAATTTTTTTGGTACTTTTTCCTCCTAGAGGTCAAAGCTCCAATTAATTTATCATTAAAAACACTATTTGTTGTCAGAATTTTTTTTAAATGTGTGGTATTTCCTGCTTTTCTCAGGTGGAAAGATACTTTATTTTCTCTGAAATTGCATCAATTAATTATAGTAATTGTATTCATGAGAAAACTTATTTCCTAAATGGTTAAATGATTTATTCAAAGATTTAAATCTGTGGCAATACTGGCTCACTCTCCTGGACTTTTCAATGTTTTCCCTCATATATGAGGCTTCAGTTATAAGTCTAAGAATTTTTCATAATAGAATAAACATTTTCTAGATGAAAAAATAGAGTTAACTAAATTAATATAGCCAATTAGAGGCTATAAAGTCTTCAGATTGTATAAACAGACCAGAATAAACAAATTAAATGTCTAAATAAGTAAGTTTTTATTTAGGAAGTGTTTATTTACTTACAAGTTCAGGTGGTCATTTTTGAACTATATCTTATCTAATCATTTGAAAGAAAAAGCTTAGTTTAATAAATTATCTACAGGAGAAAATGCCCTGAAGTTTTACTCTGGATAGAATCCTTCCAGTTCTTCCTTTCTTTCCCCACTGACTTTAGAAAGTAATATGTTCATTTTAAACGCTTAAGTCATGTTATTTCAAATACGTAGTCTTTTTAGCCCTTACAAATTCTTGCTGGATCAAATATAAATAGAATGGAACTAACCTGCACGTCATAAGAAAAGGTTTAGAATTTAAGGAAAAAATTTAGACATGCCGGTAGGTGCAAAAACAGCTTAACATTTAGATGAATACACAAAAATAAATTATTTTTTATTTAAAATATTTTGGTGTATATCTTCTGGATTTTTAAAACATGTTAGATTCCTCCATTTAGGAATAAAATACTTTAAATGCAATAGATACTAGCACACAAATTGTTTCTATAATTAAACTTTTTTTAAAAAAAAGAAAAATAGTTACATTTTGAGAAACTAAAAATAATGAGGAGTTTTTGTTTCCACCAAAGGGTATTTTTTGAACCAAAACAATGTATAAGAATTTGCACTACCTGTGAACAGTTTTCAAAGGGACAGGCACTTGTTCTTGTTCTAGTAAATGGTTTGTCCTAACATTGTCATGGATCTATCAAGTATTAGATTTGCATCAGTAAATCACAGTTTTGAAAATCAGCCAAAATAATGTCACAGTCAAGTTAATTTCAAAGTGGAAAATATTCTATGTAGCACATCGTGGTGTCTCCCATCTCTGTGAAACTGAAGGCTGTAAATCAGCCGTAATTGCGGGTTTTGGGGCTAGTATGGGTTGTACTGAAATCCTTCTGCTCCCCCCGCGCATCTAAAATCTGTGACGTGAAGGGTATGGCAAACTTCCTGATGTGTCTATAGCTAAACAAATGAAGATACACATATGATGAAGGCAGCAAAACACGGAGTACTTATCCTCAGAGAATGCTAACCTGAAATTTATATTAAAAAATAAATATAATAGGCAATAAAACATCTGTGATTGACTGAGAGGCATTCCTTGAGAGTTGTGTGAATAAATCTGAACCTCAGAGCCAGAGCAGTATTTTACCACTGACTCATTTCCTATGATAAAATAGGTTTCCTGAGATTTAACTTGAAAATAAATGAAATTTCTTGCAGCTTCATTACAGCAATAAGACAACTTTAAGACAGTGCTTCTTGAAATTATAATCATGTTTGTGAATTTCAAACAAAGCTCGAGTTCAGAATGCCTCAAGGTCATGGTAGCATCCTTTCCTCCAAAGTACTTGTAACGAATGGATAAAAACCTCAAAGCCTGTAATCTGCATGCTGTTTTGGTGCCACGATATACTTTCAAAAATGTAACGTCCTGGGAGAATCGTGCTGAGCACGACCAGTGCAAAGCCTTCTACAGATCAGATCATTAAGAACACCAACTAAGGGCGGTAAGTAGCCAATAGCTGTGAGGAGTGGACAGTTATTGGCCCCCTGTTACTGGCTTGAAAAGTATGGAGTAACTAAGGATGCGAAGTGCCTATTACAGACTTGATAGTTATACAGATATATGTTAAGAACTGGCACAAAAGTGATAAACTGAACCATAGAAAAATGATTTTGAAGCAATTACTAATCAGGAAAAGATTCTAATAAATCAATCAGCATCAAGGTTGCTCTTCATCAGCTGGATTCATGGTATTGCAAACTATTTACATTTGTAAATGGCTCACCTGGCTTAGCAATGATATTCAAATAATTTCCATAATGTCGCCTGACAAGGGCATCTTAGAAAATTGCTTATTTAACTCTGAGGTTCTAATGGAACAAGGAAGATGCAGGGGAGCAAAGGAGGAGAGGGGGAAAAAAAACCCCATGAAACCAGAGAGATGAACATATAAAGAAAAACCCGCCAAATCCAGAGGAATAAAATTTTAACAAGTATCAACAAATAGAGATTCAGCTAATGTACACAGAGTGTGTGTACAGATGTAGAATTGTGCAAATTCTCTATGATAGTGTATCTGTAAGTAATTTATATAATTGCAGAATAAGCATTGATATTCTAAACCCTTTGTCATACATTTGGTGAAAACCATACAGTACATGGGCCTGTTTGTATGCTGTAGCCTTTCTGAGTAGCATATTTTTAAACTTCAAAGCAGAACAACAGAAGTAACAATACAGCATTAACATTACTTTCCAAAAAAACCAGTAATAACTTTCCTACGTGCTTGAAAAGCCTCTAAGGTGAAACTGTGTCTGGAGTTATGCAGTAAGTTCCACAGAGCATTTAAATTTTCCCCTGTGGTGGAATTTCATTATATTATACACCTCGCCAGAAATTACTTTCCAAATTACTCTCTGTGCTGAATTGAACAGAGAGTGCATAAGCAAAGAAAGAAAAGTGCTTTAGAGATAAAAAAGCAAAGAGGGAAAAGAGTTCTTTAGCAAATACTCATTCACAGTCAAAGTCCCATTGTCTTCTGCTGGCCTCTTAGAAGCATATGAACTTGGAATCAATCTCAGCCCTCAGTGAGCACGCAGTCTACTCAGGCAGAGAGGACTGGTACAATAGGGAACAGATAAAAATAAAAAATCTCTACTCACTCTCTGTAGATGATCTCGCCCACTCTTCTTGCTTAGCTATTATCTGTATGGTTTGGCCAAAAACTCCCTGGACATTATCTCCACTCCCACCTCTTTTCTGTGCCTCATATGTGCTTTTACAGCCCAAGCTGGTATTCCAACAGTTCTTTAAATCGATGCTCTAAAACCAGATGACAAGAGCTACTTCCTTTTCTGCCTTAAAAAAAAATACAAATTGTAGCGTAACCCTCCGGTCATCGACTCTTCCCTTTCCTTCACATCGTCCCATTTAATTAGACTCCCAGCCCACCTCTGAAATATTCCTTAATTCTCTCCCTTCCTACTGCCTGAGTTCATAGCATTATCTTTGGTTTGCCCTGTTTTAACAGTTTCCCCAACTAATCTCAGTTACGCCAGAGTCTCTTTCCTGCAACCCATCCTCATCATTGCTACCAGTTATCTAATGCAGATCTGACCACATGGAGCCCTTATTTAAATAGTCACAATTTCTATCTATGGGGAAGACTGAAATCCTCAGCATGACAGACAAGACTTAACAACTTTTCTAGTCTTCTTTCTCACCACTCCCACCTCCCATACTGTATCCCATCAACATTGAACTGTTCATAAGAGCTGAAAATAATGTCTTTACTCTGTGCCTCTACACATATCTTTTACTGCATTAAGATGTCTTTCTTATCCACTTACTTACCCTTCAATACTCCAGTAAAATGTCACTTCCATCTGTGGCATTAATTTATCCTTCCCATGTGCTCTCATAGTACAACTGCATACACATCTCTATTATAATCATGGCAATATGGTTGTCTTATGTTTTCTTTGCTAGACTCTGGGCCATTTTTGCAATTTTTGCTTGAATTGAACAAGGGCAGTGATTCAGATAAACCGTTTGTTAGGGGAGATAGTTTACCAAGTCTAGGCTGAGAAATCAGGGAATTACTCCAGTGACACAATCCAGTCTTAAGAATAAGTACAAATCAGTAGGCTAGGAAGGAGAGAAGTCAGACTGTTACAGGCAGAACCACAAACATGTACAGAAAAGGACTGTTACGGTCAGTAATCCCTACGTATGGGCTAGTGGTAACGTTAGAAACACGTATATATAAGCTAAGGGAAATATAAAAAGCGAATTGATCTTGATCCTAAAAATAATTTTAAGATGCTGCCAAGTATGTGGATGAGTTGCGCTAATGTGCAAGGATGCAAGATTTCATTCAACTGTACTTAGCAATTCAAGCAAAGAATTTAGATTTTTTGTACTGATCTGGGTTGGCATTTGTTGGGTAGGTGGGACCTAAGTAGACAGGTGGTACAAGGGAAGCAGCGATTTTACTAAGAGTGGTTCAGATGACAGATCTTAGCTGCAGACTGGGCAGAAGAACTGGGGAGAATCAAGGAACACAGGCTCTGTTTTCAAAAACTGGATATACTGAGGTCGAAAAATTGAAAGTTTGTAATTTATGGATCAAATAGGTATTTATGAAGCACTTATTATGTGCAAATACTGTTTTAGGCCCTGGGAATACAGCAGAAGGGGAAAGTCAAAAATCCCTGTGATGTTTGTTGAAGTTCACGTTTTCAGAGGTAGAGCAGTTCTGGAAGATACAGAAGGCGTATGTTGCCGTGGGAAAGCATTGTACGTGAAGCACTGCACGCGAAGGCATGGGGCACTGGAGTTTAGGAGAGCAAGGAACTCTCAGGAGAATGTATTACGTAAGTCATAAACATGGGAAGGAAATCAGTCAGGACGCTGTCAGCACTGGATGATAAGAGAAAAAGCCAGGAGCAGAAGTCTGCAGTGAATGTGCAGGAGTCAGCAGGAGGCTGCCACGTCGTAGAGATGAAGATGGGCAGAGGCAGGTGTAGGCAGGTGCAAGCGCTTCACTGGAGCAGGGGCGCTTGCTAGAAGGCAGATGGCGAGAAGCTGAAGTCGAGAGGAAAGAGCCTGCCCTGCCCTCTAACCCCACAGGGCACACGGAGACTGCGAAGAGTCGGGTCGTAGTGAAGCAAGTGGAGAAGGCATCTTAGGAACCCTCTCGGGGCTGTTTAACCGCGGGGTGAGAGTGAGGGCGCCACAAGCCTGGGGAAAAGGTAAAGGAGGAAGAGCAGCAGAGGGAAGCTGGTTCAGAAAAGAGAAAGCAGAGAACGGTGAGGGTGGGTGTGCGGCGGGCGACAGGGGACCTGAGGAGTTGTGTTTTGGGCAGCGATCCAGGAGTGGCCCTGGGCGACTCCAATGTTACGAAAAGCACAGATGGAACAGGTTGAGTCCAGATTTTAGAGAGACTTCCTAAGTGAGATTTCCAGCCTTACCAGTCATAGACTCTATGACTTCGAAGTTCTGTGGATTGCTTCCTGTAGAGCTTGCACATAGCAATTCTTAATTATTAGCTATTGCTGATGTGCGGGAGCCCAAGGAAGTGCTGGAAGTTGGATGGAGCTGGTGGGTAGCTGACACCCTGGGAAAGAGGGCCGATCTGTTGATGTTGAAGCCAGTCCGAGGGGAGGTCCCTGGTGGAACTGGAGGCCAGTGTACTGAGAAGCTGAGCGTGGGCTGACGTCAGACTCAGTGCACTGACATCGATAAAGACAGAAACACCCAACTTAAAAGCCTCAGTGGCAAAGACACCATCACCTGGTGGTCTCTCGTAACATCCTCCCACCAGAAAGTGAGCCTAGCTCTGTGTTTATTTGTCCCACCACTTGGCTAAACCCGAGAGCCTGGGGTAGGCAGTAAGACAGGGTAAAGAATAGATGTGTCAAAAGAAAACCATGCCTGTTTGTAGAGGTGTATGATCTCACTAAAGGTGTGGACTGAGGCGGGAGTGGAAGGATTAGCGTGTAAAACACGGCCTCAGGGATTTGCCCTTTGCTATGTGACTTTGGTTGTAAGGTCTCCTGAGCCTCATTCTCTCCAATACGGAAATAATATTTGCCTCCCACAGTTGCCACAGGACAGATATGCACCACTGTGTACAGAGTTCAGCATTGTAAGCACTGCTATAAAATACTCTTTAAATTCTAGCTACTTGACTACAGGACCACAACTGTAAATCCAGACCTACTGGACATGAGATTCATGTTTCCTGTTGCCACTGCTTCAACATGTGTGTCATTTCCTGAAGCTTTACTAAACCCCCTCCATTATCTGAAAAAAAAGGAAAATGTGGTCTCTGGCTCATCCTGCAGGAGGAAGACGGAGGACAGCGGACAGAAGGTTCTGGCTCCCTAGGGCAAACATGCATTTAGATCTTACGATAAAAATGTACAAGATTTACATCCGAAGGACAGAAGAATTGTTACATAATGTAAAATTGTGTCAGGGATAGGAATTCTATAGAGAAGCAAGTAGGACCAAGAAGAGTAAGGTTCAAAAAAGAGTTTCATCTTCCTTTGACCGAAGGGCTACCATATGGGCAGCTCGCTTTAAGTGTTAGAGTTCACTGTGATTCCAGATCCCTGTGCGTGAAGGGTTGACTGTTGAGTAGACACAGAGGAAAGGACACACCTAATTGTTTGTGTTCTTTCAGAAATCCTGTCACATTATGTGACTTTGCTGCCCTGTGTCTTGTTTAATAATCTGAATTGTTTTCTGTAATGTGCTTCCACACATTTGTAAGAAACGATGTACTCAATCTCTCCTACCTAACAGAAGACATCCTAACTACTCTTGAAAACAACAAACTGAAAATCCCCCTGTACTGACTGGTATACAAGTACCTGTGTTCAGACTTAGAATTTAGTAAAAATAGTGAGATGGCAAATGAAAACAAAATTTGGATTTTGTATTTATTACACTGAGTTAGACCAAGGTGGTATAAAATTTATGCAATAAATATGTTAAATATAGAGAGTTCTTTGGTATCCTTAGGGTAAACACTATTAAACTAATTAAAACTAAATTATATCTGTTTAATAACAATTCATTTAAAGTGTATGTCAAAAATGTGACAGCCTTTGGAGTTTCTAAAATGGGATTTGACCTGAATATCAACTCTGTACATCATCCCAGTTAAGAATGATTAATAAAAACAAGGAAGAGAGACACAGAAAGGAAACATACTTGAGGAAGAGACAATGCATTGGTAAGGAGCTTCTAGAGTTGGAGGTTACGTATAGTGATTCAGTGGTCAGAAAAAAAAGCAAATGCTAACAAGTATTTTCAGCAATTCTGTTTGTCTGTTATAAAGCTCAGTATTCCCAAAGACATCTTAATTTGTCTGCTTGAGTCAAGTAATTCTCATTTAACTCAAATACATGTATCTCATATACAAAATGATAAGCTGAGGCAGACAGTAAATTCAGAGGCACAGACGGCAAAGAGAAGTACGCTGAACTTTCAAAACTGGTGTTGGGTGTGACTGTAAACTCGAGAGCATCTTGCTCGTGTAACTGCTTGAATTAGCTAAAGGTATTTCTTAGGGCTATGCTGGTTTTCTTTTTCCTTTTCTTTGGGGGGGGTGGAGAAGGAGAGGTAATTAGATTATTTTAATACTTCCCATTTTTGTAGCCTGTACCACTAGTATGTACATTGATTTAGTAATAAATATGCTACTGTAACATAAAGTATAATATTTTTAGTATTAATAACTCATTGAAATTAGTAGTTATCTCAAGAAAGGAATAAATATCATACCCAGATTCCAAACTAATGCTCGAGAAGTTACGATGAACAAAACCTGTAAGTAAACACATTGGGCATTATCTTTTTAAGCACGATTCCTGTAAACATAGACAGGAAGATGGAAAGGGCGTGGATGAGAAAATGGGCTCAGACTGAGGCGCTCTGTTCAAGCCGCCACGATCTGTGAACTGTGCTGTCCAGCCTCGAGCCCTGCGTTCTGATGTCCAGCGTCACATTTTGCTGCCTACTGTCATAATGTGAATGGCACTAGAAGCTCCTTCAAAGCACAGTCCGTTCTACGGTAACAAAAGATAAACTCTTCCAGCAAGTGCCACGTTATGCAAAATCACACAATGAAAACCACAGAGCTTATGGGAAAAAATGGGGTTAAGGGCACAACACTCAAAAACGTCATTAATGAAACAAAAATGGAAATAATAAACAATGGCAGCACAGTTTTACATGCTAGATGGTTAAGAAATATGTAAGCACTGCGTCATCATGAGAAAGACCTGAAGTTCGCAGGTGTTGCAGCTTGCTGAGTTACTGTGGAGTGCTGGAAGGAAGGCTGTCTGAAATCGGAAAGTTGGTGACACCAGATGAGGTGGCCCCTCACACGTGTGAAGAGCTGAAGGCGCTGACAGATGTCGGAAGTGTGTGCATGTGTGCACTTCACGCGTGTCTACACCGCCTGGATTGGCCGTGTGCAGCTTTCTGCTTTCATCCGTGTTTCCCATTGTGAAACTGCACATTAAATGTAAAATGCATGTAATGCTTAAATCACTCCCTAATGTATCAAAGATGTCGGAACAAATCTGCCTTTTCAAAGTGTTACAAAGGAGCTGATTGTCCTGTGGTTCCACATAGCTTTGAACCCCCTCCAATGCACACAGCCAAGCGTCCAACAAATGTCTTCTGAAGAGAGGTCTAAATTAACATTTAGGGGAAAAAAATTCTATAAATGGAATGCCAAGAATCTTCCCGAAGCAAGAGAGAAAAAGAAAAACCACCAGTGGAACAGAACTGTATTTGACACAATCCTCAGAGTCCACCTACAAGGTGGATACTCTGCTTTACAGACGGGACAGTTAAGGCTTCGAAAGCTCTGGTACCTAGTGAGCAGCAGAATAAAGTCTGAATACAGTTTAGCCTAACGTCTTTGCTTTTTACCAAACAAAAAAATTTATAATTAAGTATTTTATAATATACTTTACATGATAAAATCCCAAACTTAGGGAAGAGACAACAGCAATGTTACCATGCTCCCCCTGGAGCTCTTTTACGTACATCTTTTAAAAATAGCAGTAATTACTCTTAAACATATGCACTTTATCTTCTAGGAATCACTGAATGAATTGGAATCACCTTTTAGAATTTTACAGGCGTCCTTTAAGGAGCTCTTTAACCACAATTCTTTGACAAATGCCCCTCCACTAGTGTTGCACACACCAGTGATAAATACCTGAATACTTCAGCTTGCTGGAGGCTTGTAGTGATGTCAGCCACATAGAATTGTTACCACCTCAGAAGTTAAGAAACGAAACTAAAAAAGGGAAAGGGATTCCAAGTGGAACCAGACAAAAAGAGAACGCGTGTGACTGTTACACACGATGCACTAACTATCATCTGTCAGTCCCTTAGCCAGCAGAAAGGAATCATCTAATTGTTATGCTATTAGAACAACCTCATCTAATTTGGTTACGGTTATATGATGTTAAGTCACAGAAGCAAGAAACTTAATGACAAAGAAGGTGGGTGAAAAATGAGAAGAAGTGTAAGTGACAGACGGCTAAAGCAACAAGGTTTAGAGACACGGATGGGAGTGTTAAGCAGGAAACACTCAGCAGACAGGAGAGAGAAAACTGCTGGCCACAGGGACACACAAAAAGGAAGCCAAGGGTATGGTGGCAGCTCCTGAAGACAGTGTGGCACAGCTAAGTCTGTCCATCAGCAGCATCACTCAGTAAAGCTTAGGCATTTCGAGTCTAAAACTGTGAAACAGTTTAAAAAAAATTTAACAATTTAAAACAGCAGCCTGAAATAACTGGAGGGGGAAAGGAACTGAAGCAGCATCCAGCGAGCAGGAAAGCTATTACTCAGGCGACTCACGGGTCGTTTCATTACACCACACGCTGGAGCAGAGACAGGGCGTGAGAGTGTGAACTCCCAGTCACGTAACAAAATCAATTCACGTGGAAGTTTCTTCCCCATCAGGTTGTAGTTCCTGCTTAGTACTAAATAAAAAAATCATACTGACTTCTTTCATTAGGCATTTACCTATTAGCTTGTACATTAAGTTATAGTTTTGATTTATGAGTAACTAACGGGAGACCCCTATTTCCTTTAATTACTGTAACACAGTGGAGAACTGACTTGGAAACCCAGGGACCTGTGTTCTAATTACAAGTCAACGTAAATGTGTTGCTGAACGATTTACTTGACCTCTCTAGAATTGTTTAAAATGATTAAAACCATATATATAGGGCCCTTTTCAGCTCTACAATTATTCCTTAGTGTTGTTAACTACGTATCTTTGAATTAAAATTACCAATAAAGTGTAACACTTTTCACACCCGGGGCGGGGGGAGGAAACTTTTGATTTTCATCGGACTGAAAAAAACACGTTCTACTACAGTGCTTCTCAAACTTTAATGTCCAAATGGATCTTACCTGCCAGTCTTGTCAAAACATAAGAGTCGGCGATCAGAGACGGGGCTGGAGACCAAGCGTCTAGTAAGCCGCCAGGTGACGGTAACCACCACTGGTCTGGGGGCCGCACCTTGAGGAGTAAGGTTCAAGGATCTGAAGAAACTGTAACGCTAGGCTTGCCCAGATATTATGGGAGAACGGCGACTATGACTAGGAATAAAACACTCATTAGGAATATATTCCAGATTTGTGTCTGGGATTTGTGCTCATCTGGGAGGTGAGAAGTGGGTGGAGGAACGAGAAAGGTCTTAAGTTGATAACTGAAGCTGAATGATGGAGGTTCGTTAATACAGTTGTCTAACTGCAAACACCAATTAAGGGGAATACTCTGACTACTGAGATAGGACAGGAGCATTAAGTTGCAAGAAGGGTGGCTATAATGTGAAGCTGGAAACGGTTATGTTTGTATTTGAGGATCTCACACGTATTTTCAGCTTTTAAAATACAAAATTGCTTGTTTACATCTTTGCCTTAGGACAAACTTGAGACTCAACTTACTCAATATTTGAGAAGAAATCAACTTAAAACCCTTAAATTGGTTAAGTGGCATGAGATTTGATAGTATTATCAATGTCCAGACCACCTAACCTTAAAAACAATGATATATAGTGTGTTAAACAAAATGTACCATGTAAAGAACATGAATGTCGGCAGTTTATTTTTTACAAGGTAGAAAAAGGGATTTAGGCCATAGAATACAGAACAAATAGCCTCTGAAAAGCAATCACTGGTGAAAAAATCCCGCTAAAATCAAGGTAATGATTACCTTTGGAGAAGGGGTGCGGGAGGGCCAAGATCAGGGAGAACATAAGAGGGTAACAGTTCCATCTGTACTGTTCTGTATGTATTTCATACATTACAACTGTAAAGGATGGAAAGTATGCGGTGGTGAAAGAGTAAATGCACAGGTGTTTACTGTGTGCTCTTTGTATTTTTGTACCGTTTGAACACTCCATTTTGTCCTTAATGCGGGTAATTGATACTTTTCTATTTATACTTTATTTGCAAAATCTAAACCAAAAAAAAGATAACTTAGAGGGAATAAGTATATTCAAGGGACTAAAGAATAACTGAAAAACCAAGGGTTTTGATAACTAGCGCGCATATTCTAATACTACGGCTTCGAACTGAGATTTTTCTATTGAATTCTTATCAACAGATTTTCTAAAAACAAGTATTCAGCCAAGATAGAACCCTACGTTACGTTCAGTTTCACTGAACAGTTCTGTACCCTTTTCTCTTGAATGAAAAAACGTGTTTTCACATCTATGCTCCATTTAAAAATATTAGGGCAAAGAAGAAATTTTGTTTGAAGTCCTGAGCTACTCAAGAAAGTGTATCATTTCGTCGTTTTATAGCCTTCAAAGACTTTTTAAGTGTTAGAGTTACTTCCAAGTCTCACAGCAACCTTTAAAAGTGTGCACATAGAAGATCTCATTTTTAAGTGGAGTCTATTATTAAATATTTGTATTTTATTATTGGGCTATTAAATAGTCTGAACAGAAAATACAAGGTTAAACCCAGAATCTCCTTTCTCTTGGCTTTGGGTTGCATTATACACTTGCATTCTACATCTTTTTGCTTTTGAAATAATTTTAGAACATTAAGGAAATTTCTTTGTAGCAAAGAGATTAGAGGAACACTTATCGTGGATGACTAGATCTGTCAGTCGTGAAACTCTGGCACTGCAACTTTTTCTCCTACACAGCAGCTTATCAACTGCACAGCGTTTCTGCATCTATACTGTCTGAGCTTCACAATACCCTGTGATGTGGGAAGAACAGGATTTACTGACTCCATCCCATACAGATAAGGAATACTGGGGCTTAGAAAAGTAACTTGTCCTTTTCCTGGAAACTAGATGGTGATCCAAGAACTACAAGAATGAATTACCAAAATTTGATTATACTAACCTTAAACGTTGAAGTAAAAATGCCTCAGAGGTATTAGCTAAAACATTCCTAACGTAACGAGGCAGCATGGCTCCTCATCCTTCCTGGGCAAGCCTGGGTGTTCGTGGCTGCTCCACCCTAAATTAGATCTCTAACATCGAGTATGAACTCGAGGGACCCATTCCTTAAGCAGGTGCTTTGGAACCCACTTCCGAAATAAATCCTAATGTCAAAAAATCAGTTTTTCTCTCAGTTGTAGGATAAAAGTCAAGCTCTCTTAATAGCCAAGGTGAGGCCTCTATTAACAGCTGCATCTTGCGAACCCTCCCCCGTCAGCTAGTTCACTGTGAGAGAGAAGACGCTGAGGTTCACAGTGTAACAGTGATGGCAAGCCTTTAATTCTCACCTAACATTTAAACAACTTCCTGTATGCTAAGGCTGGGCTAAAATAATGTATGAAAAGTAGAGCATGCTGGAAGTTAAACCCCGACGCCAGCGGCCGGGGCTGCGGCGGGAAGCGCTCGCCCATCAGAGGCCCTGCGAACTCTCCTCAGCCCGGCAGCTGCAGCGACCCCCGCGCCCACCCTCTCTCAGGACTTCTGTCTCTTCTTCCAAGCCAACCTCAGCCACAGGGAGCTACCTGAACAGGGGCGGGCTGCTTTCCGATATTTCAGCTACCGCCCAACACTGAGAAAAGCTTCGCTTAAAAAAACTGCCCAGTCACTATCCCCTCATGGTATGTGTTTCTCATAGACCGAGGCGCATCTGCTGTGGCGCAAGTTCTTCTGTACTACAGAGCTAGTTTAAGCAGCAAAAATTTGATGGCTTGGCTTCCACATCACCCCCACGTTGATTCAAATGTAAACATTTTTATTTGTATTTCTCTCTTGGAAGTGACTGAATTACTGTATTAATACAGCACACTAAAGATACCTCACATACCTTCATTTTTTATTTTCCCAATGTATGAGTTCGCCTAACTGTCAGAACAAACCTAGGGGACACGGATAACTGCAAAGTTATCCGACACCAGAATGGCCTGAATGTTTTTATAAAAGGACCCCCTCCAACAACAAAAAAATACCGTGAGTAATAAGAATAGCACCCTAATTGAAATCCTTTAAAAAGGGAAAACTGTAACATCACAAATTACCCTTAAGTTTTTAAAAACCTGAATGTGTGTCTTCCTTCCCACTCAAGACAAACAGGTTTCTATGATCCTGTTTCTTCCCAATAACATTAAATACTTCGTCTTGAAACTCACAAGGTGGTCTACGATTAGTAGGAAACCTTTAGCAGACACGAAAGATGAAAGATGAAACTGCAGCAAGAGAGCATGGCAAATCCAAAACTCTATTAGTGCGTAAGTCTACTGGAAAAAAACAACAACAACGAGAGAGAGAGAAAGAATTAACAAGATACAGTAAAAGTTATGTCTTAAAAGCAGTAGATTATAACAGGGTGGGAAATGTTTAATATGTGTCCTCCTGAAAAGCAGTTACCATCTTTCAAATTAAAAAAAAACAGCTGGTATACTTCCACAGCATCTAGATTTATTTATGGTATAAAGCCATAGAATTGTAGTAGTACTATTCCTTTCCCACCCTGGCAGAGAATAAACATGAATTCAGAAGCACAGTGGAGTGAAAACAAAGAAGAGTAGAGAGAAAAGGCAGCAGAGAAAGACAGAGAAGGTGACTACAGAGCCACAGAAGTGTTTATTGAGCATGCTACAGAGGCGAGCAGAGTACACACAGAGGGAAATTAAACCACCACCAAACCTCCCAACTTTGTTAGAAAATTAATTTTTAATTGTGCCGCTTTCAAACTATACTGAATTTTACATTTCTAAAGATGTAAAAACTCAACTAATAGAAAATATACATGACCATTCTGTCTACATAGATAACAGAATCTATGAATCTTGAAACTAAGTACATCAATTTCAAAAGTATTGGTCATTTAAACAGAATCAACAATTCAGATTGACAAGAACTGTTCAAAGTAATTTGACCTGTAGATTCTGAGCCATGTTTTTATTAAAGTCAGATCTATTCCTAAATACAAAATATTTTGAAGATTTATTAAAACTGAATATTACAATGCAAGGTAAATTAAGACTAAAGGCACATAAACTTTGGTCCCACCTGGTTGTCAGTTTTAGAAAACTGCCACAAAATCACTCTTCCTGCAAATGTTTGCAGTGCACTTTCTTTATCTTTGAAAAATACATGCACCAGTTCCTGAACTAGCTAGACCAGTCTGCACATGCTCAGAAATCCACAACCATATTCCAAATCTTAATTACAAACTAAGGATGGCAATATATATTTAAATGCACATAAGTCATGTCAACTTCAAAAACATCTACGGAAAATATTCAGCCACAAACAAGACATTACTTAGTGCTGACATTTATATGATACGTCCCACAAGAGTGTGTACAAAAAGGTTAAGATTCCACAATGCTTTCCACGTAGGGCTCAAACTTACAGAAATCACTTTGTTGTCTTAAGAAATTAATACTCTGCATCTTGTTAATTGTAACTAATGCCTACATTCATAACTGAATCTAGACCAGAATTGTGAGATACAAAAGGCCAATGTTTTTTCAAAGCAATAAAGCCTAAGGTAGTAAAAACTAAAAAACGTTGCTTTATTCTTTCAGTGTCATGTATCTTATTTGATTAACTAGAAATAAATGTGACAAGCCAATAATTCAAAATAAGTTCCAAGCAGGAGAAACAAAAACTTAACCTTTTTACACACCCCTGCCTAAACAGATTATAATTCCCATGTAACAATGTGCCCTAGACAACCAATGCCTTTTTTCCTAGCAAATGCGCAATAGCAACACTAGTTTTCCTTTTTAAGGCACGTATGTCAACTAAGTTGAAAAAGGAAAGTAAAATTAAACTAAAATTTTAAACAGACAATAAAGATGGCTTCCCTACAGAACAGATGAAATAGAGCAGTTAATGCCTCTGCCTTTACGTATGCCATTTCATCTCATAACCAAGGAATGACAACAGCATGAAAAAAAAATCAAACTCTGGTCCCCACTTTTCTGAACAGTCAGTAGGTGATGACACCAAACAATGTGATTCACCTCCAATCTTCATCTGCCCCTTTTTTTAAATTGTTGACTTGGAAAAAGACACTCTCAGATGGTGGTTTTCACCAAGGTTATAATTATGAAGATCAATCAAGGCCTGGATAGCTTCCTCCACTGTTGCCATCTGAAGAAGAGCCATTTTGTGATCTCTTCTGAAACAAAATTATAAAATTAGAAACTTTAAAAAAAATAGGAAAGGCTTAAATACTTAACTTTTGCTCATTCCAGAATTAAAGATTTCTATAAACAAACAAAACTATTTGAAGAAAATTTTTACTTCTATCAAATCACTAATTTAAAAACAAGAAAGCTTGCTTACTGAAAAAACTTAAAGGCTTTCACAGTGCCCCCAGTGTTAGCGAACAGTGTTCGCAGATCCTCTTCTGCTACTGAAGGACTAGGGAGATCAGATGGAAAAAAAAAGTAGAGATTAGTAACAAATTTTACATTTTATTCCTAAAATGTACATCCTTAATAAACTCCAGCTTTCATACTTACGGGATATTGGATAAGTGAAGGGTTGCTGAAGGAGGAAAAATGTTCTGAAAATTTTTGGATCCAGGTTTCTTAAAACGATGCAATGGGGAATTACCAAAATCTTTTGTTAGCCCCTGATCATCGAGTCCCTCTCGAGGTAGCTGAACAGTCTGATGTTTAGACAGAGTAACACGAATAATTTTTCCATACATTTTCTGTCCATTAAGATGATTCATGGCTATAAAGAAAGAGTGCCTATTAAAAAACAGTATCAAGGTTCAAAGCAAAAATAATTCTTCCTTTAGAATAGCTGAAATGCCTGGATTCTGTCATAATTCTAGAATAAATCATGAATTTACAATAGCCACTGGTGACAAGACAAATTCCTTTGCACTAGACAAGGCATTTACACAAAAAAAGCCAGCTTCTTTCACAGAATGAAAATCCAGATTATGAGTATCTCTTTCCTGACAGTCCTGATAATGCCCAAGAAGGAAACTAAGTACCCGCCTGTAACTTTTCTCCCTTCTGCTCCGTATCCTAACTGCCAAGTCTCACGATCCTCTTCCTCCTAACTCTCTCTCAAATTCATCTTCTCTCCATTCTTCGCTTTGCACTGCCATTATTTTTCATCCAGGTAACCCAATCAGTCTTTTATCTTCTGGTTGGAGTCTTCTCTACTTGTCTCCAATCCATTCTACACACAGCAGCTAGAGGACTCACAATTACAAGTCTGATCATGTCTCTACTGCTTAAAGCCCTGAACTTACTCTTCAACATGGCTTACACCTTCCTCAGTCTGACCCCGACATCCCTCCCGAGCCTCCCTGAACAGGTGTTTATTGGTGATACACAGTATTCGTTAGTCCTGAGAATCAAGTGATAAAGACAAGAACCATCCCAGCGCTCACGCAACTTCCTTCCAGTAGCTCAGTACTACACTCCCCCGTGCTCAAGTTCCAGCTGGACAAAACCTACTTCCTTCAGCTAGAATACTGCACCTCTACCCCTAGCCTGGTGTGCGTGTTCTTCTCCTTGTACCGCTTCCCCATCTCCCTCACTATCCCTCCTAGTCTACTCGTCCTTCAGTGTTACTCCCACAGGACGGCCTTTGCTTCCTCCTCTAGAAAAGTTCAGAACCTCTCTAGCTATTCCCCATGCAGTGTCCTTTACTTCTTTTTATAAGTTCATCACAATTTAATTATCTACATCCTCCTTCAGACTGTAAGCTACATGAAAGCAGGGACCAGTGTCTCCACCCCAGCACACACCACAGTGCCTAAACACAGAACATCACAGGGCTACTTCTTGAGGCAGCAGTTAGGTTATTTTTGAACTAAATGAATTGGTCTGAGATTAGAGAACAGTTATACATTTTATGTTTTATTCACAACTGAAGAAAACCATTTCATAAGTCATCTAGTTTAGCTACACTGGAGTCTATTTGACCACTCAGATCAAAGTATTAGAGGTATTAACAACAGAGAGGTGAAGGCAGGATGGAAGAGCAGGGAATTGAGACCAAAAGCCCTCCTCTCCAGTATTTTTTAAGTGGATTAGTATTCTACAGTATGCAGTCTGACACAGGAGATACCCAGAATCTGTTAAATCCATGCATCTTGTCATACTTACTTGCATAGTATAAACCAGTTAAATATAAAACAGGTCTGAAAAGGAAAATGCTATAAAAGTGTAAGGTACCATTCTGAAAAATCTTTTTTCTCTTACAGCTTCCCTAATTTGTAAAAACAAGTTTACTCTCCCAGTTGTAAGATAAATAAGTACTAGGGATGCAATGAACAACACAGGGAATATAATCAACACTGCTGTATGTTACTAATACAATCTGTTAAGAGAGTACATCCTAAGAGTTCTCATCACAAAATTTTTTTCTATTTATTTCTTTAATTTTGCATCTATAGATGATGGATGTTCACTAAATTTATTGTGATAATTACTTCATGATGTCTGTGAGTCAAGTCATTATGCTGTACCTTTTAAACTTACACAGTGCTGTATCTCAACAAAACTGCAAGGGAAAAAAAGCTTACTGTTCCTGATTATTTTATTGCAGTTACATATTTGTAATAGTTTTTTCTTAGATTTTCAGCTGAGGCTAAAAGAGAAAAATCATCTCTCAGGCCTAAATTTTTTTTCTCACTAGTTGCTTACACTGTATTTTGCATACACTTACAAATTTACACTTAAAAAATCAACTCAATTACCCAAAATTATGGTATGTAAACTCCTTTAAAACTTACTTGAAATATAAAATATTTTTTAAAGTTCCATAATTCTATTGTTATAAGTGAACAGAACTTTGCTTATGATAAAGTGCTATTACCTCACACAAAATGTGTTATAAGGAATGAGTTTTGGGAATAACGTGGCATAAAGAAGTAGCTAAGGCTGTCATAAGAAAAGCTGTTTTAGTTCAGCTTTGAAAGGTTATAAAAATACTGTACCAACAGCTGAGCTTTGAGATACTGAAGGGCACAAATAAGAAAACGATAAAAAGTTCTACACATAGTAATGTACCAAGAGAAGACGGATGAAAGAGAAATGGGACTAAAATAAAGCAAAATAACCAAACAGCTACCTCAGGAAGCAGCCAGGTAATAGGAGAGATTCTAATTCTAGTCAGCTGATTGCTGATAAAAGGATCTGAAGTAACCTAGTGGACGGGGATTGGCGGGGGTGAGGTAATTTGAATACCAGGATTTTTAAGTGTATTAAAAATAAAAAAAGCTTGTCAAAAATTAAGGTATATATATATTGATTAAACAAATCAAAGCAGAGGAAAATTATTGGAATAATTTTAAATGGGTCAAGTTTAAATAATGGGACTCTGAATATCCTGAAATCTGTTTCAAGAAATACGGCATCAGTGAACAAAGCAATCAATGATAAAGGAGGGAAAAGTCAGTGTTGCACATTTTCCCCCATTTTCTCAGTATCATTTTTTATTTTCCCTCTTTTCTTTTTTTGGGGGAAGGTCTACTGAATCTCTCCTCTGTCAGATTAGCAATACCTCAAAGTGTGACTGAGAGTTCTGCATTATTCATTCATGAAGAAGTGAAAGCCAGTGTGTACTTAACACACTTAAAAATTACTCAAACACTGTTAACACTAGAGTTACAGGACTTTCACTCACTCTATGGCATACTCTGCTAGATACGGTTTAGTAGGTGAAGGTCTGTTATGAAGAACTAAGTTTACTTTCAAGAGGGCAGCTACATATTAAACAAACACAGCTGAAGCGTTTTTGTAGTAGTTCTTGAAAGTATGACTTGGATAAACTGGATAATCACTTTAAAGAAACTACTCTGGCATTTCATTAGAATTCGTTCATTTTAATCATTTAAGATCAGTACAGTATTTTTAAAGCTAATTTACAAATCACAGTATTTCTAAAATACTCAGTTTAAGAAAATACTAGTACATCAATTAAACAGGCTATGGTAGAAATTTTATTAAAGAAACATTTTAATGCTGGGAAATTTTAAAACTCTGGTCTAAAATGATTAAGACGGCCTCTAAGATCTGCAACAATCCCATTCACACTCGCATGCCACTGGCTGTATCTCAACTTCCCTTGCCATTTATTCCTCCCATGCTACTGCCTGAGCATGAAAACATCTACCTACATTATTTCCAAATAGAGTCCCATGAAAACAAAACATAAGAACAGAGCCCAGAAACAAAGCTTATTACTTTTTTTTAAAATTTCACTGATTTTTTTCGATAGTACACCCTAGTTTCACGTGCCTGTGTGTCTGCAGGTGTCTTTTAAAGGCAATGGTGCGAGCAGTACTTTTACAGTCATACACTCCAAGAAAGCAAAATCCACCCCAACAGCAGTGAGAAATAGTTATTTGCCTCTACATATAGTCCAAAAACTATAAATCATGCTAATAGTGAGTCAAAGCGTTAGTGTTAAAAAAAACCTTATAAAAATTAGGGGTAAAAGATTTATAAATGCAAGCACTATTATAGACTGAGCCGTATTTTCCCAAAAGTCCTTACGCTGAAGCTCTAACCCCCCAATGTAACCATCTGGAGGCAGGGTCTAAATGAGGTCACAAGGGTGAGGCCCTAACCCAGTAAGACTGGTGTCCTGAGAAGCAGCGGAAGAGACACCAAGGCCTCAGAGGCTGAGAAAAGCCTGAGCGGCAAGGCCACGCGAGGACACACGGAGGAGAGCGCTGTCCGCAAGCAGGGAGCAGGCCTCACCCGCACCGGAAACCCAACCTGCGGGCACCGACTGCGGGCCTCCAGAACCGGGAGGAAGTCCATTTGTTGTTTAAGCCACTCAGTCTGTGGTAGTTTTTAATCACAGCCCAAGCAGGCAAATGTAACTATAGTAAAAATTAAAATATCATTTATTTAAAATAGTCCTTGTGTAAAACAAAATCCCCCCAAATCCAGAAGAACTCGGTTAACTTCTACTTCAACTACTTCTCAACCGTAATGCCCGTGTGCCCCGTATTTACGTGAGCGCGGCCAGCTACGACGCACTGTGAAACGCTGCTTTCAGAGTGCAGAGACAACGGCAAGAACCGAGTACAGACGGGGACACAAGCAGAGGCAGGTCAAAGGATTTAGTGAGCATCTACCTATGACGCGATCAACACCGATGTGACTTCCATTAAAGATGGCTATCTCCATTTAAAACAACAGCCGGATGTATGAAGTGTTAGACACTGTCTGAGCCACTGCAACAGCTGGTAAGAAACACTGAATCTCAAATTTACTTCTATCTGACTCCGAACACTAAAAGGTCCAGTTCATCATGTTGTTAGTTTGTAAGTCTTATTCGGTATTAAGAAAGAAAATACAAGACTTTTTACATCCAAAATAGCAAATTTCAAAATGAACAATGTAAGTACACCCAGCCTGAGGTACCTTCTTCCCTGAATCTCAATTAACAGAATTTTATGCTAAGAACATACTGACATTTACAGTCAATCAGAGTAAACATGCAGCTATAGTCTAGATTTATGATTTAGCTTTGCGCATGAAGTCAAACAAGATGTTAAATAATTGATGATTTCATTAAATTATCTATTAATGTAAGCGTAACTTGTCTAAAGCACATTTTAAGATTTCAAAAGAGATTAACAGTGGGGTATTTGGTAGAAGTTTTCAATTTTGTAGGAACCTGGTTATCTCCAAAATACATTTTCTGTGTGACTCTTTTCATTATTAAGTTTAGTCAAATACTTAGAAATTACTTTAGAAGAATTAAAACAACATAGCATTAATCAGAATTCTGTGGATTCTATGAACAGTTAACTTCAATTACAGGGAGTAACCAGTAATGAAAAATACTAAGGATCTTTAATATAAATGTCATAATTATTATGTAAAATTGTAACTGCAATTTTGGAGTCAAAACCTTTTTCCATTAGACTGCACCTGAGAAATGGCTAAGAGGATAGCAGAAAAATACAAGTATGTTCATTATGTACAACTATTCACATTAAAATATGAAAATTAACATGACATTTTGAGCCCTATTAAAAAAATAAATGGTTTCTTACTGACAAAAAGGGGTTTGTTTTTATTCACAGATTTACATTACAAATTTGAAATCAGATTTGAAGTTGTATAGATAACAGAGTTTAATCTTACCCAGTTGTGACTGGTTTCCATCAGCCATCTGTATTAGAGCACTGTCTTTCTTATTGTACAAAATCTTCACACGCTGCACATCTCCATAAACACCTTTTTTGGAGCCACAGAGAGGTAATCCAAAAATGGAATTAATCTTACGTGCAAGTCAGCTAAAGATTATCTTTCTGACATATTAATGAAACATTCAGACATCAACATGATCACTCATTCAAACTCATCATTCTCACAAATGAATAAAGAAGATCAAGATTTTGAACAGTGAATTTTGAAAAGAATAATTTTTGATAAACCCTCAAAGCTATGTGAATGATATTAAATTAAAGACCATGCAAAATAAATCAGCATGCATTAAAACAAATTTTGTGTCTATGGAGAGTTTTAAATAGCAAAGAAAAATAGCAAAAGATTTACTATTCAACTTTAAGCCAAAGTGCTAGCTACAAATAAGAATTAAGGTGAAACAAAAATCAAATCAATAATAAAAGTATAGTGCTAACAATAACATACCGAAGAGGGTAAACAGACTTTGGGGCGTAACCATCTTTAGAAGGAGAGAAGAGCAAGCAGCGTAAGACAAGAAGAGAGAAGAGTCGAGGAAGAGCGGAGATGAACAGATCATCCATAACGAAGGGTGGTTCCCGCAGAATGGTGAGGTGGTCATGGATCATGGTTCAAGGCGGTTAATTGGGGCAAGTTGGTCCGAGGAACATTTGTTCAAGCACAGAAGCATGAACATAGGGAATGGAGACGGGGAATGAAGACAAGGACAAGGAAAATAAAGGATAAGACAGGGAAGGGAATGGGCATTTGGGAGAAGACAAGGAAAGGGGAGGTGAACACACAGGGAAAAGGATGAAATGGGGAAGGGAAACAGCAATGCAGAAGAAAAAAATAAGGAATCGGGGAACAAAAAAAAAAATAAAATATAGGTCAGTACATAGGAAATGCAGGATTTGGTCAGAAAATGGTTGGTTTATGTACTGTACAAGAAAAACTGAGTAAAATGTAGTCATCCAAGACAAATATGGGTAAAGTACATCTATATCAAAGAGTAAATTACAGCATTTCATCTCAACATAGGGAAGGAAAGCATGCACAGGAATTTTAAACTTTGAACTTTAACTGCATAAGCATGGCTGGTTATGAAATGCAGGCAAAATTCTTAAACAAAAAATAAAGGCACTCTGATTCAAACATTTTAGCATGCAGAACTGTGAATGACAACAGTATTAAATGATAAAATAAGCCTAATGTTCGTATTAACAGAGGCCAATTAAAAATGAAACAAATATTCAAATTAGACCTCATAAACTGATACATTGAGATTCCCACATTTCATACCAGCTTTCATAGCAATCAAAATAAAATATACCAGACATAAAATGTACAACTAAAGAAAATAACTCAGCAATAAATTTTACTTAACAGGGTGGGGGGGCGGGATAAAGCTGAAAAATATTTTTAGAAGACAATGACTAATAACTGCAAAGAAAAAATTACTAAGAAAGACTGGAAGAGTGCCTCGTCAAGATCTTTGGAAGAACCTTCAAAGAAAAATGTATTAGAGTAGTTCACATAAAATAAGATACAAAAAAAATGCAATGACACATAAGCATGAAATGAACAAGCAAATAATTAGAAAAGGCAAAGAGCAAAATTGTTTTACAGTTAAATCTGCAAATTAGATCACATTTGCCTTTAAGAATAACAAAAAGATAAAAAGCCAAACAATGGTACTTCACCATATTTTTCTTAGGAAAAATAGGTAGTTAGGTTAAAATATATATATCTATATATATATAAAAAAAGATATGACCGTCTAAGGAAATAAAGTATTACCTAAACAAGTACATAGATTTTATTCAGAAGTAGAAACATACAGAAAATACTCTGACTAATGAATGTACATAAAAAGAAAGGCAAGTGCAAAATGAAATAAACATGAAAAACTTTCACAAATGAAATGAAGTTACAGAATGAACGCTACAAAATCATTTTACTAACCTCTTCATTTAAATTGCTAACCAACAGGACTGTGTTGCCACCAGCTGAGACTCCAGGCATACCCACTCGGCCAGCAGCCGCCGCGGCAGCCGCCGCGGCAGCATTTGGAATAGCCAAAGGACTCAGAGCTCCTGGAACAGCTGCAACAGGAAGCCCTAATTTTAAAATAAAGCATATTTTACGAAACACACACAAGTCGTTTACAAAAACCAATTTAAGCACGATGGCTGCATGGCTTAGGGCTGGCCGTTCCAAATGGTTCCTGAAAGTTAATTTTTATAACATTTAGAAAAATTGTTTGCTTATAAGTGTTAAGTTAGTGAAAATTAACTGGTTTCAATGAAATCATTAAATATTAGAACTAAGGTACATACCTGTATTATGTTAAAAAAAATTAAATACACAACATTCCATTTCCTTTGGAAAAGCAAACCAAGCATAAAGGATATATTTCCAAGTCAGAGACTTGAAAAACTCACTTCCACGGTTTACAATGAGGAGACAAATCTAAAAAAAAAATCATCTTCAACATAACAGTAATTTATTTTAGACAAGTGCTATCTTCTTCATAAACTCGTATTTGAAATCAGACAAATTATAGATTAAAAGAACCTATGTGAGTCCTTCATTCTTAGAAACAAATCACCCTGATCATTATTTCATTTACTCAAGTGACCTAAAGAAAGTCTTACCAAAATTTGTTTTTCTTCATTCCACACACTCAAGCAGTTATAATGAACACAAGTTTCTCGAACACAACACTTGCCCAGAAGAATGAGACAGTCGCTGTATCACACAGGATTTCTCTTTCAGTTATTTCCCTCTTTCACCGACCAGTTTTAACACTGTCTTCTTAATTCTTACACACTAGCTTATTTCTCAATAAATATTACTGTACTAAAGAAACAAATTATATGCCCCTTTTTCCCTTCTCATGATAAAGGAGACAGACATTTTCAACCTACATAAAGTTAACTCATGACATACCTGGGTAGAAGCCCTTAGTACTGTTGTCCCATAAATAGATGTTTTATTTCTTCTTTTCTCTTTCCAGCCTTCTTGCATATGTCATAAGGATGTTCTGTTACCTCTGGTTTCAGATCTTTCTTTCAGCCAAGTTTTTCTTGTCTTTTTACCTTACAGAAACTACTATGACCTTTCACTGGTAGTCTGAAGGGTTCTCAAAGATTGATAATTCTTCTTAACTTCTTTAGTTTTTGACCTATACAATTTTCCCCTCCTATCTCCTTTTCTCTCACCAGTGAAATGGCGTTCCTTATTTGTATTATTTCTCTGTATGGGCTTATTTTAGCTTTCTCATGCCATTTTTTTTAATCCCCCTCCTTTTTCCCTAACTTCTCTATTCTTTTTTAGATTTTATTTTTTGTTTTGGAAATTTTCCAACATATACAAAAGTAAAGAGACTAGAATAATGAGCCCTGTGTATCCATCACAATCATTTAACAAATACTAACTCACTGCCAATCTTGTTACATCTACTCACCAGTTTTATTTTTAAAGTAAATCCAGAAATAAGGATCTAATTTGAAAATAGAAACTTCTCATGTCTGGTAATTACTGATGCACAATAGTGTCTGGTGCCCTTTAGGACCCACTGGTGTGGATCTTTTAACTACACTGTGGCAGCACTGAATCCTCCCCATTAAACACCACAGGTCTCAGTACACTTTACAGGCTGTTTCCATTTAACATTGAATGGCTATCTTAATATGTCAAGTATAAAGATATATTCCTAACTCCCAGGCATGTACTCACAGTCATTTTGTTCTTGCATACTCTTAGACATGCAGTTAGATTCCAAAGTGTATAGTTCTAAGTTACTTATTACTTGTCTTTCCCTGTTGGTATTTCAAGAAAAATGACTAATTCATGAAACATATAAAATATCGGTAAATTTGACACATCAGTCTAAACTCAACAGCCTAAGGTTAACACTTCATTTCTGCAGAAAATGGTTTCTTCTAAAATACATTTCTACCATGCCAATATACAATTAAACAATCATAAAACTTTATCAAAATATTCAAAAGATGAAAAATTTAAATCTGGGATTTATAATGGAGCAACTTGGTATTATTTAAAACATTTCAAGCCTTATCATAGAAAAATAATCACTGAGAATTAAAACAATAATTAAAATGAATTTAAAGGTCTAGGCTAAAGCCCTTTTTTAAGTGTGAGGGACCTGAAAGACTTAAAACAAAAAATACTATATTTTAATAAACATTACACTTTAGTATAAAAATAAGACAAATTTTCTAGGGGAAAAAATCAGTGAAATTTTGTGGCTCAAAATAGATATAATTTACCTCCAACTAAGGAGATAATGGGAAGCCCAGCAAAAAGCAGAAGGTAAGCTATGTTGCTACTGTCCAAATGCTGCTTCACAATCTCCCCACGTCCCCTCACTACGCTGGGCCACTGTGCTGAGCCAGAACACCTGTTCTCCTGTCAAATGATCGTTCTTCATTCTAGGCAGCCCAGAGCATGGTGCAAGAGGACTTTTAGAGATGAGGGCAGGCACTGTCCTTAATGCCACTAGCATGTACTTCTCTTCCACTATTTCTTCTCCCAGGCTGGTAACTTAGGAAAACTACTTCGGCTATCCTTCGGAGTTCTCAATCGCTGGGATAGTCTGAGGTTCTTACTGGATTCTTGAAGTCTCAGAAGACAGATCCCACAATTTCCCTCAGTACACGCTTCTCTAAGAAACTACTTTGTCAATCAGGTAAATTTTTTTTAACGTTTAATCTCAATGCTGTCTACTACACAAAAATATAAAAACCTACAAAATGTTTCATGATGCATTATTTATACCATAATGATAAACTGTGAAAAGGAATTCTCTATTGTATTTTTCGTATTAATGTTAACTCCTAGCCATAAGAGAAGATGATACACTTACTATCTTCCCTTTGTAAAAATTATATAAAACATGCTATACAACACTGACTCTAATGGATTACTTTCAGCTGTAGAAATAACTTCGATGACTTACATCTTTAGCTAAGGTAGCAGGTATACTGGGGAAAAAAAGCACTTTATGCATACATTGATGATGGAGGATAAAAACGCAAGGAAAAAAAAGGTGTCACAAAGATCCCTTCTATGCGAAATGATCTTTATCAGCTGGGCCACCCAGACACTGTGAGGGATTCAGCAATTTTATAAATTTCTTCTACTAGGTCTGATACATTGCTCTCTCTTCCCTTACTAAATGGGTGGACATACAGCCCCATGTCTATCTGATAGAGATTGAAAGCCCGGGGGATGAAGTGATATAAATTGTGTATCTACCCCTTTACCCTTCAGGTCACATTTTGCCTAGGCACACTGACACCCCTAACCTTGTTCACTTCAACTAAATTTGGTAACTTACCTTAAATCATTCACAAATTTTACCTATGATTTTTAATAAACTTTTATTTTAGAACAGTTTCAGAATTACAGAAAAATTAAAAGATTCTACACAGTTCCTACATAAACCAGGCACCCTTCCCCCCTCCATTACTACCATCTTACAATAGTATGATATAGTTGTTGCAATTAATCAGCCAATATTGATATGTTATTATTAACTGAAGTCCACGAAGTATTCAAATTTCCTTAATTTGCATCTAACGTCCTTCATTTCCCCTTCCTGACTCCATTCTCACGGATCATCTCAATCCTCCTACGCCCACACAACCCTGAGCCCGCTCACGGCCGGTGTGATGACCAGTCCCCTTCCTGTTCGCCCATGGCCAGACCTGAGCGTGCAGCCCGAGCGAGCTGCAGTGCCTGCTGCGAACCCTTCAACGCTCTGCAGTGCCAGGCCCGGGTAAACCTGGGCTTACATTTGGGCTATGCTTTTCATTTGGATTTGTAAAGTATTACAGTGAACACACACACACACACACACACACCCCAAAACTGATTCCACAAACATGATGTTGTTCAGTGTCAGCAGTTTTCTAGTCTATTTTCAAGAGTTCCCTAAAATTCCACCAGACGTATGTCTTGCACCCTATTTTCAATCTCGTTATGTTCATCAAGTATCTTGTACGACTAGGTTCACAATTCTCTCAAAATTTTCAATCGATTAGTTCTTACAAAGGTCCTAAGAAGTATCTCTGTATTTCCTAGGCCCCAGCATTTCCACTATACTCCTGATTCAACCCACTACAATCAAGTCTAGGACTTAAGCTAGCCTTCAAAGCAAATACTAGCGAGTATGAAGTGAGCATTCATTTTACACAACAGGCACTGTGCAAGGTTCTTTTACTTGTATTATTAACACATTTAACCCTCACACTAGCCTTAGAACGTGGGCATTACCATCATTATATCCATTACAAATGTGAAAGCTGAGACTGAAGCTGAGCCAGCTTTTGAACTGAGGACGTCTGGACTTGGAGCCCACACTTAATGATGAAGCATACTTCCTCGCTGCCAACATTTCTACTTGGGCCCTGATTTGCTCTTCAACTACCATCCCATTTCTCCTTCCTTACTACAGCACACTTCTTCAATGAGCAGTAAAAACTATCATATTTACATCTTTAATCCTTTATAATTTGATTTATACTTACTCCTGTGAATAAGGATAAACCTTATGGTAACTACTGAACTGAATAGGCACTTCTCATTTTAATCCTATTTCATCCCTCAATTTCTTGCTGCTTTATTTTTCCCACAATATAAATGGGCACTGCTTAAAGTTTCAAGTCTTTAACCTTCCTGCTGGCTTATACCCGGGAATTTTAAACCAAAGTTTTAAATATCACTCTTCTGGCCTTTCAGAGCCTCAGTCCCACAGAACTCCTGTCCCTGCTAGGTGGGCTCCCCATAAGCTTCACTCTTCAGGAGTAACCGTATCAATAAGACGCCAAGCCCTATTACTTTTATGTTTTATTTTTCCCGTATCTGTTTCTTTCTATTCTCATTTCTATCCCTACTTCAGACTGACAATTGTATCTTACCGAGACTAAGAGTCCCCAGTCTACTCCTTGGGACAGCATCCGTTCCAAGATCCAGCCCCAAGCTAGTTTTTTCTGGTATCACTGCCTTTCATATTTTTCCCGTTACCCTAATGTTTCATTCACAACTGAGTATCTGTCATTCCCTTATAACATGCATAATATATTCTTTATCACATCTGCTCATGTTATATTTTAAAAATCCTTTATTCTTATCCAAATCAAATGGACTTTGGCCCATAAAACCCTTCCATTTTTTTCTTTTGCATGATGAATTACTCATTTCATTATGCTCTAATATTACACTAACTTTATTATATATTTCAGTTTGCCTCACATTAGAATTACTTGAATGTTTGCTGTCTCCACCAGATTATAAAGCAGATCATAAACACAAAAATAATACAATAAATGAATAAACCAGGGTGCCACTGAGGTGAGGCAGAATCCCTTCAGGAATGTGAAAAGCTCATGGCAATTACTTAAGATGAGTATCAGAAAACTCTAGAAAGTGGGGCAAAAAGGAAAGGTAGATTCAGAGGGAGAATATCATTTTAAAATTAAAATCAAGATTAAGAGGAAAAAGAAAATATAGACACTAAATGGAAGAGAAAATGAAGTTAGGAAGAACTTGGAAAGAAAAAAAATTTAAATAAAATTTCCTGGATATATCATTGCTTTCTTGGTGTGTGTTTATAGAGTGTGAAAATCTTCTGCATAATTTTTATCCCCCTTAGATAGAGGCATATTTTTATACTATGGTCACAAATATATAGTTTTTCTTCTACTAACTGCAGAAGTAGAAGTAAATACGCTTGAGAAGGCTCTTCTTTGTTTTAGCCATAACATATTTAAACTGTCAACTCTTAAAAGCAACATTTTTTCAAGATTAAATCTACAGTCTGATTTAATTTAAATCTATCTTCTTCTATAACCCAAAGGCTGGAGTTGATTCCCACTGATTTCAGGCTGTTTAACTTTTAAGAACATGAACATGAGAGAAGTTTTCACACACATGACAAGCTATCATGGAAAAGAAGGTAAAAATAGGTTAATAGAAGAAATTTCTTAAAGCTACAGCTGAGAAAAATACAATGGGTGACTATACCACATCAGCTCAAGCAAAGCCTTTGCAATCATCCATTAAGAACTTTGAATGCAAATCTGTGCCCCGGATGTTAAAAAGCAGCCTGCAAGTAACACCTGAGTCTCACAGTAACAAGCTTATTCCACTGATGAATGCTGGTGAGTAAGTAAGTACGAGTGGATGCAATAAGCATTTCTTCTATGTTTACATCACATCTGTGGTCCTTCAAACTATGCAGCTACCACCAACCATTTCCTTTGCTAAGAAGACAAGAAATTCCAGATTTAAACATACTATTTAAAATGTACTCAAAGAGTTAAACTATATGTTAGTGCTTGAAGTTAATTTATGATTCACAACTTAAAATTTTACCCAAATTTTAAAATGAACAATTCTACCTCAGCCCTTACAACTTTTCTGAGACATTTTAAAGACTGAAAAAACTAATATATTTAAAATTCAGCCATAGAGAAATAAAGGATAGTTCAATAATCCAAGGAACTCAACATCATTGTCTAAGAATGCGCACAGACAGACGGAGGCAAGCTTAACTATAGTTTCTAAATTCTTAGTTGTTAAAACAGCAATAAAATGAGAAAAAGAAAGTTATCAGACAGGTATTTTCATGAACTTTGGACCAAATATTTCTGATTTATTTTGAACATGATAAAATACTGCTTTTTAATTACATGATTTTAAAATTTTTAGTTTTACCATGGCATTCAGTGGTATGCTTTAAAAATCAATGCAGTTTTAAAAAAAAAAATCTATGTAGTTTAACAGTTCCAGGAAATAGTTCTAGGATGTTTGCTAATTTGTGAGTAATTACTTTGGTCTCCTGGAGGACAGCTTTCAAATGTGTCTACATTAGCTGAGTTATTTGGTTTGATTTTATGGCCATAAGTTTCTTTGCTATAATTAGTCTTATAATAATATTATAAATTATGTGTTGCTAAATTTAAGATTTTGTTATGTAAGTTTTTATATTTATGAAAAACAAATTCAGTTTGCTATATTGTGTTTTGCATATTATGTATTATGAATGTATATATATGATCTTTTATATTTATCTCTCTCTTTTGGGTCCAATTTTAGATGGATACATGAACAATACTCAAATTTGGTTTTGTAATCATGATATAAACATTGAATGGACTTGGCAAAAAAAAAAGATCTGTCATGGCAACAGAAAACATATTACTATACGAAAAGAGAAGGAAATTAAAACTATAGGGTTTAAATATTTATTGTATAAATGACATTATGCTACATTAACTCCACAAGGGGGAAAAAAGGCAGGCTAAAAGGCCTAGCTAATCTATAGCACATTTTATTCTATTGCTTATTATTTGGGAGCATGAATTTTAGAGCCAGACTGCCTGGCTGTCTCAGCCCCTCACTAATCACTGGAATCTAAGTAAACTGCTCATCTCTTTGTGCTCCAGTTTATAAATCTGTACAACAGGGGCAACTAACTTCATTCAGGAGTGATGTGAAGATTAACTCACAGGTAAAGGGCTAAGAAGGATGCCTGGCACACAATACATCTCATAAGTGATCAGCTGTTACTAACACTCACACACAGCAGACAACCTTTTGGTTCCTAGGATTGAGACAATTCCATTTTAAGGCATAGTATTTCAAATTCTGCCACAAAAATACATAAAATGAAGAACTGTAAGCAACACTAGTGGAAACTAAGTTACTACTTTTAAAGTAATAAATTTCTTAATAATTATTCCTATGGTAGGAACTACCCCAAAGGGATCTATCTGAGGTATTTTGATAGTAGAGACAACTTTTACAGGGAGAGCAAATGGTGGCAGGAAAAACAGCTAAATCCCTTCTATCAATTATCAATCATCCCCCAAAATTCCCGCTCCATAGAAACTGGTATATGTGCATCTTTAAGACTTCTTTTCACCAGCATTTTTTTTTTTTAGAGTAGTCTATTTAATGGCCTACATCACAAAAATTAACTGGGAGTCGCCTTACGAACTCATGAAAATTCCAAGTGGCAATTTTATTCTTCCTAAGCTCTGGGCTATTGAATGGTTCAGTAAAATAATAAACAAGAATATCCAAATAGCATTCATTTTTAGAGGATACTGAAGCCCTGAACAGCCTAAATTTATTAAATAGTATCTAGAAGACAACAGTAAATGTATTTTATTTTCTAAAACACACACACACTGTAAGAAAATATATGATTACTACTCTATTAGCTCAATACTACAACAATTAATTTCCAATTAGTCTCATTCTCTAGTTTTTCCCACTCATCACTCTACTATAATACCATATATAAGACAGTAATGTTTCACAAAAGATATTTGTTTTTACTGCACACCTTACAGAATCAAATTAAAAAGAACAAGCAGGCACAGACCGAACACACACGGATACAAGAGAAAAAACACCTGAGGAATGTTAATCTTCTGATTGAATAGATAACTCAAACTTGTATCTGGAGGTTATTTTCTCTCCCAGTTAGCTTTAAGAGAGAAGTGATTTATAGCCTATTAGTTCTAATGAATAAATATGAATGCTTCCAGGTTATTTTATGGGATGAATTTTTTTCTTTGAGATAAACATGTCTCCGTTTTTATTAGCTCTCTTCAGTCCTTGATCCAACCCTCTTACTTTTTTAGGCCAATAAGACAAAAAAATAGTAATTACGTAATTCAATAAAACCACTCACCCCTAGACTAAAGTCACTAACTCTAAGCAGTGTGGGGCTACCAACACCTGAAGTAATCAAGGTTTCAAAAGTTCAAAGGAGAAGCTGGGAAGAATCTGGACTGTGCCCATTCATAAACAAGCTTAAGTAATTAACTAAGAACAAGCAAAACTAGGCACAAACTTCCACTAAAAATTAGTAAATAAAAATAAGGACTTAACTGTCCTGCACAAACTAAATAGCTAGCTGATAAGGAACACTACTTTACAAACACTGCCAACTAATTTACTGCAGAAGGATGTGTAAATTGGGGGGGGGGACCAACGGGACCAACATGTGCAACCTGCAGATAAAGTAAATTAAGGCAGCAATTACTAGTGAGCACTAAAACTAATAGAAAAACATAATGGAAGAATCAGAATGCCATCACCTGGAACCAAAATCAATCTTAAAGCATCACTAAAATCACTCAAAGTGGGACAACCAGATGTTTCATGTTTCCAACTGACATCACAAGGAATATCTTGCTTTAAAATGTAGATATTCTTGTTTTAAAAATATAAATAACAAAATCTGAATCTAATCAAGCTTTTGGAGTTCATATAAAAAATGCAGTGAATGGAGGAATAAAACAAGATGAACTATAAGGAAATAGCCAGACCAATCCAAACTGCAGCACTTTCTAAAGGGCTATAATTAGATTTCTTCAACAAGCCAAAGGAGCCGAGGGTGGGAGCAGAGGGACGAGCAACAGACACCTGGGAGACTTCACCTCTAAATGTCCTTGGCGATCCTTGAGAGGATCCCATTCTAAACAAATCAAAACATTTTTTGAGACAATCGGGGAAATCTGAAGATCGACTGGGTATTAAGTAACATTAAGAAATCACTGTCAGCTTTGACAGGTATGATATTATGGCTTGGTAAGAAAATGTCATTATTTTAGAGAAATTATGATAATGTTTGAGACGACATGATGTTAAGGATTTGCTTCAAAATACAATAGAAAAAATGAACAGATAAAACAAGTGTGTGAACTGGTGAACAGATAATGGATATGTGGGATTCATTGTATTAGTATATGACAAGCAAAATCTCTGATAAAGTTTTTTTAATAATTGCCATGTAAATAACCCATTCAAAAGTAAAAAAAAACTTTCAGAAATCATTAAGAAGTAAGTTTTAAAATATTAAGTTTAAAATAAGTTTTAAAAAATTTTAAAAACAGGTTTACTCGTTAATTTTATGCACCATAAACACATAGAAAAGAAAACCAAAGTAAATTCAATTTAACAGCTAAATTAAACAATATTCTATCAGAAAAACTGTACCAACAGATTTACATGGCATGAATAAAGAAAAACATTAAAATACTGCTCAATAGCTATAAAGAATGCTTTTATGAGAACACTAATAACTTGCTAAAAAGTTAAAATATGGCATCTGAAAAATTACAGACTTTTCTCTACAGCAATAATTCTCAACTCCCAATAAACAGTAAAACTGTCTTGGAATCTTAAAAAATTACAAATGCATGGGACCCACTCCTAATGATTCTTAGTCTAAGGTACCTGGTGATTCTGATGTGCAGGGAAGTTTGAGAAACACTGTTTTATGAGGACTACATATTTACCCATATGGATAAGTGCTTACTGTATCTGTTATCAATTATCTTAACGTCAACAGATAACCTATACAAAGTTTGCTTTGCCTTACTGTTAAAATCATATGAGAATGGCTGCTACTTGATACAACTCAAAATACATGGAAAGCTCTAAAGTATTCTTTGTACGTATTGTCTGCACCAGTTTTTAAAATGTAGACAACATGATCATGAAAAATTACTTACAGCAATTTTTCTAAAAGTGATCCACCCCTTAATAAATTAACTACACTTCTTACACATGATAAAATGATCATTATAACATCTCAATTTATAATCTCAAGAATTTTTCATCACCTTCTTCATTGATGCAGAATACGTGAGTAACTGTTAGTCTGCCAGGTTTGTGATTATGTATTTTAGATGTCAGATTTCTAACTAATTACAAATCACTCAGTCTCCATTCTTGAATAAATAACATTTTCAGACACTGATTTTCTAGCACTAAAAGAAAAAAGTAGAGAAGCCAGGCATAAATTCTAATCTCAAAAAAAAAACCTGTATAAATCAATCAAAATTTGTAACACTGATTCCAAAGTAATTCAATTTAATCAATAGTGTTTAAGTATAAAAATCATACATGGTAAAGTGAATCCTCCTACATATTCAGCAGAGATTTATAACCTGGTATTTACGTTCTTACAGTTTTTTTGAAATAAAGACTAATCAATTATTTCATTTTGAACAGCACTGCTTAATGAAGACTCAAGCAGGAAACGGGTACCACTGATTGCAGTTTCTTGTACTCTGAAGTAACCTGACTTCAAACATCACTGGGGGCAAATGAATGTAGAAAATATTTTGGTTACCATTCCAGAAGGCATGATCTCACTAAAGCAATACCGTGTGACACTCTGAAGAGTGTCTTAAGACTATGTTAGAAAGCAAAGCAGTAAGAGGTTCCTCATAAAGATCACAGCATCCACCAAACGCGTGTGCACATGTGTGTGTGTGCGTGGGGGGTTTACTTTAATGTCCTATAAATGGACATTTTTGGATTGAGATGAATTATTTTACAATACTTTTCCTATAACTGGTCAGTCTAAAACACATGTATAAAGTTAAAGGCTTAGCTCATAACAAATACGAACATAGTATTAACACATTTTACGTTTGTACATCCCAACAGAAAGAAGTCAGACAACTAATTCAGAGACTTAATTAAAATAACATGACATATTCTAATCAAATTAATATTCTAGCAAATAAAAAAAAAAACTCAATGCTGGTAGGGGGAAAAGTAGGAGAGCCAGTCTCATTTACCATCCATGTTAATATAAATTAGTATCACCATTTTAGAAAGAAATTTGCAGGAAGAATCAGAAAGCTTTAACATTTTCTTTGGCCCCGTAATTCTAGTTTTAGGAATCTAGTCTAAGGAAACAGTCTGAGAAACAAAAAATACAGGTGTTGGTCACAATGCCGCTTATATTAATAAACAGTATAAAAGTTGACTAACTGTCCAACAAACACACTTTCAAAAGCATTTGTATATCCATTATAACATGCTACGCAGCTATCAGAATTATTTTTTCCAAAAAATTCTTAGAATGACAATTCAAGTAACACACAAAACTGCAAGGGAAAATACATCAAAATATAAGTTGTTATCCTTATAAATTGTAAGTAAATTCTATTATTTTAAAACTTAAAACTCACCCACTTTCAAAAACTATTTGACAACATTTAAAATAAAAAACCCAGTTATAACAAAATGCAAAACCATTAACATAGGTAAGGAATGCAAATTCATGTATTTTAACCACAAAATATTTTCCTTTCCTTATCAGGCAGAGTGCAGGAACAAAAACATAGGCATACCTGAGAGAGATTGTGGGTTTAGTTCCAGACCACCACAATAAAGCAAGTGTCACAATAGAGTAAGTCATCGTAATAAAGCGAAGCACACACTTTTTCTGTTTTCCCAGTGCATGTAACAGCTCTTGCATGCTTACACTACATACGAAGAGTATGTTTACACTGTAGTATAGTCTTAAGTGCACAAATAGCACTACATCTAAAACAACGTTAAAAATACTTTACTGTTAAAAAATGCTAACCAGTATCTGACAACGCAGGGTTGCCACAAACCTTCAATCTGTAAAAAGCACACTATCTGGGAAGCACAGTAAAACAAGGTATACCAGTATATTATATTAAAACAGTCACCACAGAGCTGGAAGAAGACCCCAGACAAATTTATTTATTAAGAACTAAGCAACTTTACTCACATTCTTTTAATTCAAAAGTGCAGAACACTTGAAAAATAAATAATAAAAGTACTGAATAAGATAGCAGATAGTTATGCCAAGGCTTCATAATCTTTCATCAGACTCTGTATTTATTATGACTGTTTCAAAACATTCACCATGCAATTACAAGGAAAACGACGATGAATTCTCTAGAAGAATCCAAGTGCCCATACTGTGACAAAACTATTAACTTGTAAGCTGAGTTGAGGGAATAAAGGCTTAAATTAGGCCCATAAAGTGGTACAGATTCTCTCAAGAATTTTATCAACCTAAAGAATCTATCATGATAAACTGCTATGACTTGTGCTAGATGAATCAGAAAATTAGAATAAAGAGTCAGTTTTGTCTAAGACTACCAGAATTAATTTCAAGTATCAATTGCTTCTCCCGTGCATTAGTGTGTCTCTGTTCACAGATGAACCACTTACAGCACACATTTACAAATGGACAACACAACTGTTACATACACACAATAAACAAGTATCTATTTCCAAGGATTACTTCATTATAATGCTTTTTCTTTTTAAACTGATGAACATAAACTAAACTAAGAGCTAGTTTGTGACTCATCAATCTTGGGTTCCATATGTATAGAAACTGTCATTTAAAGACAATCTTATAAATTTCAGAAACCAAAAATTTCCTGAACACATCAAATCAAACCGTAAAATTTCATCTTATGTTATAAATCACATCAGTTATTTTACTTACAAAATAACATTTGCCCTTCTTTTTTCTTCATCTTGACTCTATCAACTATTAGTTGCAAATTTTTGTAGGATTTTTTGGTTAGGCGAGTCAAATCCATTGTAGAACGAGGTGAAATATAATGAAGACAAAATGCAAATAAATACCAAAATAAATTTTACATAAAATTTTTTCTAGTGAAAATTGTTTTTTACGAGAGGCTATAACACGCTTTAAAAAAACTCATACACCTACTCCCATTACATGTTGTATCTGTTAACTTTTTGCTGTTTTTATGCAGGGCTAAATTAAAACAATCTGATTAGCCCTAAAGAATATGCACAAAGGACCTAGACTTAACTCTAAGCAGCATGACATCAAATTCACAGTGTAATTATTTTAAGAACTCAACAGTATTCCTTCATCAGAGCTTTACTTCTTGTATTTTGAGAGAGAAAATGAGGGTGGTGAAAGAAATGTAACTGATATAATTTTAATTATAGTTATGAATTTAGGGTTTTTTTCACAACAGATTCATACCTGAGAAAAATAAAACCTAATATAATTTCATATATTCTAAAATAGATTCATCATACTTACTGGAGTTTAACAGGCACTTTTCCCGTTTGGCAAAGTGGGAGAAAAGCGGTACAGACAATAAAAATCCTACCTAAGAGGGATGTCTCCTTGGCAAATGCTGCAGCAATAGCTGGGTCCAGTGCGGGCTGTCCATCTCCAGATGGAAGATCAGGCCGAGTATAATCCCTACTTTTATCATTGTTGTATTTTACATTCAAATTTACAAGTTTGGAAAAATCAATCCTTAGGGTACAGCAAGCATTATAAATGTTCTGACCATCTAGGGCCTGTAAAAGTAAACAAAGCATATCAACAATCTTCACAGATAAAAATTAGAGAAAGTATCACTGTAACAATAAATTCAACAATGAAAACCTGCACATAAAAGCCACCAGGAAAGGGATGAAATTCCATGCCGTGTTCTTTGCTATCCCAGCTGAATATACATTGGTTTCCACAAACACTATCTTCTTTAAATAGGAAGTACTACTTAAATCTAAAATACAACCAGTTAAACATATGTGCTAATACTTTGAATTAAAAAAATCTGCCAACATTTTAATTAATAAAAACAAGGGTCACAAATATATCACTCTTCCCAAAACAGGACCATAAAATTTTGTACAATACTTTAAAGTTAATTTTACTATACATATACTTGTTGCTGGATGGCAATGTAAGAACTGGTAATATTTTATAGGGTAACTGCTATTTGATGCCACATTAAATGAGTTGCCTCAAGACAAATAAATATCACTAGAATGCAAAACAGCAATTTCCATGAAATAGGGCAAAACCTATTATCTTCCTTAACCTGAGATGTTCAACTTGAATCAGAATAACTTGTTGAACAGGCAAATCCAATGTCATCCCAGGAAGTTCTGGACTGGAAGGGTACAAGCTCGAGAGTTGAAAATCTACAATTAGGTCATCCTGAGCAAGTTATTAAACTTTTCTGAATCTCAGAATCTCTCTGAATCTGGAAAACAGAGAGGACAGTGGCCTCCGTGCTTTGTCATAGGGTTATTACGAGGATTAGGAAAAAAGATCACATATGTAAAAAGTACATCATGAATTATAAAGGACTGTGTGCTGTTATGATTATTATGTTTTTGTCTGTTCCTATATAATCACGATTTCTACTCCAGCTGGATAGACGCCTGGAACAAACTAAAGAACGTGGGAATACACTGTTAGTTTTTCATTAGAAGAATAAACATTTACCATATAAAATAATAGACATGTTTAGCTCTATAGATCACCTTGAAAAGGAAGTAACAGTTGTTCTAATAACAAAACATAAACAGAGCAAGCCTGATGTTTATGTAGACCAAGATATATTAGGTGTGTAAATCTGGAACTATATTATATTAAAATTAGACCAACATATTTTTCACACTTGATGTTTGAAAGAGAATTTTTATACTACCTCATTTGACTACTTTGTCATACTGTTCACTAAGAAAAGTAAGTGAAACAGACTTAAAAATAGTCAAGAGTATCCTGTTATGGAAAAAGCCTCTATAGTTGCTTAAATATATAATAAAGCTTGTAATTCAAATATTCCCACTCTCTGAAAGAAAACCCTTTCCTTTCATATACAAAATTAAGCTTTATGTGACTATATTTACCAAGCTAAAAACTAACCTAAAAAATAATTCAACACAAGTTCACTCTGAAATGAATACAAGATTGGTGAAAACTCACTTAAAGGGACTACACCAGGATTTGTATTATATTCGAACCAGGGAAGGCACCTATCATACGAGAATGAAAGCCAAGCATCCACTCTCAGCCAGAGTAATATAAATTTAATTCAATATCCTGCTGTAAAGGCAAACAAAGCTTTGAAAAACAGGTCTCCATTTACTCATTTCTATAGGAAAAATGTTGAAACAAGGAATAGGATCTACATTTCTACCCAATATGTGAATATCTAAAGATGAGCTGCAAAACTCACTCACAGGTGACTACTTCAATAATGGTAAAGAAAAAAATACTATTTTGTACAAAATTACCTGGCTTTGGGGTCACAGTAACTAGATTAATGCAAAAAGTTCAGATACAGAATTACTAACTTCAAATAAGGAGTTTCTCTGGGGCTGAGATCTTTCAAAGAGGTCGACGGCCAAACAGCTACAATGAATAATGCCAACTGCTAGAACGCCGTCTAGAAACACTTGACATTCTCATTTTAATTTAAAAAAAAAAAAAAAAGAAACCACTTTTATGTAGGTGGGAGATACGTAAGTACACCTATGGCACACAAGCTGGAAAAATCAGCAAACAATATGTAGATTAAAATCACCTGTCACCAATGTAAGAGAGGACAAGAATTGAGGATGCCAGAGAACAGGAATCCAGGCAGTTTCAACAGTTGGCTGAGGTGACTCCAAAGGAGGTAAGGCGAAAAATCAAATCAAACTATCTATGCAAGCTCTCTTCAAGCTCACGTATTAGTAAAGCTCCAGGAAATAATACAAGCACACAAATCAGTCTGTGTTCAGCCATCAGGACTGCAGTGATCTTGCTGGAACAGACTTCTGATAGTAAAAGCTCAAGTTAATTTGCAGAAAAGACCTCTCAAATGTGCCTACGCAAAGGGAAAGTTTAGAGTGAACAGAAAACATTCAGGAAAAATACTTTCATAGTAAATGTAAGATTTATGGCAAAAACATGATAAACTCAGGAAAGATGTCAGGCACAGAATGCATAGTTAACATAATGAAAAACTGCATATGGATTGAAAACAGGAAAAGCCACAATAAACCTACTTCTATTAGATTTCTATGGTTTTTTTTTTAACCTCTGTATCTTACTGTTTATAAGAGAGTGTTGGGAGTCATAGATTTAACACTAGCTCAGAGAAGCCGTAAGCTCCATATTCTTTAATGTTTAACTTCAGCTAGTCATGAAAAAAATGTCAAAATCAAGAACAGAAACAGATTTATTATACTAATGAAATACTTCAGACCAATTATTTACCAACATAAAACAAACCCGGTCAGCAGACTATGCAAGATTTTTCTGAAACACCCTAAAATCATTAGTTTCATCATAAATCTTCCAATGACACGAAGATGGAATGTACAGATAGTAAGCACTAAAAAGGTAAGTAGAACTAAGCAGATGTCAAAGATAATCTTTGCCCAAGAAAACAGAAAAGGCAATTTCATTAGGTCTCTCAAAGAATCTACACAAAGCAATGAATACTAGGTGGGAGGGAATTAATGACATGATCTTACTGCTGCAAATATTTTACCTCATGTTTATTTTTACTATTAGTGACTAATGAAATACAATCTTCTGGAAAGAATGGTTAATGAGAAACAATCCACTTGCATGCTGAAACAGGATGACCATATTAATGATACATCGTTACTGTCCAGTGTCAACTGGACACATTCCTAACAGAAATAATGCTCCTGAAAAGCTGTTTCTAATAACATCAAAACAAAAACAGCTGTTTTCTACCATGCGTGTTATAACTTCAAGGCTGTATAAAACAATTTTTCGAAGTACAGGTGAAAAGGAGATTATGTCTATTTCTTGAAAACAGAAAACGAACTAGAAAGCCATAGTAAGGCAGATCTTTGTTGTCCAATACACTGCTTGCCAATAAAAAAAGATTTCTGAAAAAAGCATTAGGGTATTTTAGTTAATAAAATGTGAGGATCATTTAAAACAATTTACTTTTTATTTGATAATCACAAGTCATAGTAACAGTCGTAAGTATCACCTTACGTGTCAACCCTCAACATACACAGTATTATCTTTTTTATTGACTTTAGAGGTTTTGAAAGAGACTGGACTGCAATATATACCAACCTCAGGACAAATTCAGGAGATGGTTCTATCTTTCCCTCCAACTCTCACTAATAAAACTCCATCGTTAATGTTTTTTTCTGATGCTGTTCTCTTATAAAGCAAAATGCTAGGGGGAAAGAATTCCAATTAACTGAAAGTAATTGCCAAAGATCATAACTAGTATGGGAAGAGTCTGGCTGGCTCTGTCACTCAAGCTGCCTTTACACAGCAATGACTCCCAGGGCTTGGACAACAAAACAAAACAAACGCCACAGAGTAGTGGGCTCCCAACCCCAAGGACTGTAACTTAGTTCAGGATGGCCGAAGAGTGCTATTTTTTATGAGCAATCCACATGACAAGACTGTAGGTAGGCTCTGTAAAGAACACTATAAACTCTCTTCCCCAAAACCTAAAGGTCCATTTCGCCTGCTAAATGCATTCCCAGTGCTTGAGTGGCATTTTTTCATTTCTCATGCATCTGAACAACTATCACTACAGAAGCAGAGTATGCTTGAGATTCTCTTCCCAAACTCATATTCTTTGCCTATAAATTTTATGTAACCTCTGTTGCTTTAATGAGCATAAAAATATAGCAACTGAATCACAAAGTTTAGAACCAACTCATTTCATAATACACTGAGATGTGCGTGGGTGGCTGAAAGAAAAGAAGGGGTCGACAGCAAACTAGATGCTGGGAAAGTTGTGACATGGGTTGAAAAGTCCTAACACCTATAGTATGCCACACACCACAGCAGGTTCTAGGAACAAAGCAGATATGGTACCCGTTCTTTTATAATTACAGTCTGACAGAAAATACAGACATTTAACAAATAATTATAAATTTGATGTGTAGTGGTGAGAACTAAGAAATACGGGATCTAATCCAGTTGAAAGGTTATGGAAGACCTCTCTGAGAAGAGACTTCTAAACTGACACTTGAAAGAGGGAGGTCAGAAGTTGGGCATAAAGAGATGAAAACAGTTTCAGTGAACAGAACAGCAACTTGTAAGCCTGTGAGATAAGAGAATAGAGCATATGCAAGCAACTTAAACAGTCCAATACAGTCAAAAAGGTGGGAGGTAAGACCAGAAAAGCAAGCTGACAAATGACTGAGTTTTGTAAGCTCTGTTAAGGATGGAGGACATTATACTAAGGACAAAAATCAGTCAGTGAAGGGCACTGAGAGAGAAGAAGTATGACTCTGAGATCCACTCTTAATACTCAAAGTGATGGGTTTAGTCAGAAGGCCAATGAAGTAAGGATTTAAGAGATGACAGCTTAGATTTGTGCTACTCAAACTGTGGTTCATGGATTAGCAGCCCGAGTCACCTCGTAAAGCAAAGGAGTTTGTGTCAGAATTTGTATTTATAGCAATATCGACACTAAACATACTATAGCTAAACGTATGCTCATCTGCATTCTGGTACAAGCTCCTTGTAGCTTCAGAGATCAGAACTTTGAATAACACTGACAGACTATGGTGATAGCAAGAGAGTTGGAGACAAAAGGGTAGATAAAAGGAAAATTTAGGATCTAGAATTGGGACAATTTGGTGATAGGCTGAAAGGAAGAAGAACAAAGAAGATTCAACGTTTCCTGGCTTGATTCTTAGACTAATTGGTACTCTGCCCTTTGCTGACACAGGGGATACTGGAAGCTGAACAGGTTCTGGTGGGCGGGGTTTTCTGGGAGGGGCAGGCGCGGCAGGACTGAACACGCTGCAGGTCGCAGGCGCCTGTGGTCTAATGCTTTCCTAGCCCGTGTCTCTCAAATATGCTGTGAGCTAGGAAAGGCGATGTGAGTGCTGTGAGAGCCACAGAGGTGTAGCCAAGCTGTAAGGTCAAGTGAGGCTCACCTGGCAGGGAGGGAAGGAGCAGTCAGAGAGGCAGATGAGAAGTGTCAGAGACCTGGAGAAACGAGGGTTTTAACACAGGAAACGGTTCAGTGTCAAATGTTACCCAGAAGTTAGGGTAGATAAAGACCGAGCAATTCTGTTGAGATCACTGGTGAAACCGGGAAGAACAATTCACGTAAATGGGAGCTGAAACCAAGTTACAGTAGGTAGAGAAATAAGAAGAGGATAGTAAGTATAAACTGCAAATGAAAACAGCTTATTTAAGAAGTCTGGTTATAAATGAAAAAAGAGAGACACGTGGTAAGATTATGTGGAGTTACGGGTAAATTCACTTTAAAAAAGTGAGAGGCTTAAGCACCCTTGAAATGCTGGTGAGAAGCAGCCAACAGAAAGAAACACATGAGACAGAGAGAAGACCACAGAGGGCAAAGGCTCTCAGGAGGCAGGGCAGGGATGGGATCTAGCATTTTCTGGTCTCAGAAATATCTCCTTTCATTTAGAAGGGAAAGGTATGTGTGGGTATAAGCAGATTTTGCGAAAAAAGTTGGAGTTTTCGCCTGATGGTTTCTATTTTTTCTGAGAAGCAATAAGTATGGTCATAAGAGTGAAGAGAGACTTGGTGGAAGGAGAAATGTCTATCTGACACAGTAATTGTGCAAAATAGGGGAACATGCTGACTGGAGAAATGTGGTAAGATTTTTCAAGGAGAGGAGAGGGTCTATTTGTAGTTAAACTGGTACTAATTGTTAGATTATGTGATACTCCCTAGGTATATACTCAACAATCTAGATAAAAGCATGAAGAAAAATTACTGGAGCCATCAAAAGTGTACGTTTTAATAAGGAGTCTGGATTACAAGATAATGGGGCAAGCAAGTAAAAAACCAACTCCTTTTTCTTTCGCTAACATGTAAAATATAGTTGAGTTCAGATAACAGAATTAAAGCTTAAAAAAATAATTACCTTTCTTAAAATTACGATTGTATATCTTCACAGAGGAGACCTGAGTGAGTGTATATGAACATTCACAGACACCAATAGTTTAATACTTACTTTCTGTGCACAGAGGATTGGTTAAACGAAAACCTCAAATATTTAAAGATACACATATAAACTACTTTCTCCACTGAACGATATAGCCCAAATGCAGTATAATTCCAAATCAAATTCCACTGGTCCTTTACCAAATACTCTTCCTCTGGATCAGAAGGGAATGGCAAAGAAAATATTACGCATTAAAAAAAATGTTCACTGTATTTAAATTTCTTTGAAGTTGTGAAAAATGCCATTAAGAAGATGGCTTCAGATTGCCTGCTACTGATGAAAGCTCATACCGCAATGATTTTGGTAACTCTTTAAATATAAAACATCTCCAAAGTTGGAGGCCTGGGACATGTTAAGAAAGATAATTATTAAAAAATAAATCAAAGAAAGAAAAGAAAGAAAGGAAGGAAGGAAGAAAGAAAAGAAAAAAATTCTAATTGTTAATTTATTCCTGAAAAGGGAAATATAATATGATTAGATCATGCCAACTGGGAACCAGTGAGTAGCAACATACTGGAAAAAAGTAAACTGAAAAAATGTCTATCTTAAAAATACTGTACATTGTAAGAAATTTACCTCTCTGAATCTTAGCACAGCTGTGTATAAGAACCATTCCTGTTCTGATTATAACATAGAAAAAAACAAGATAACAGAATTTGGAAAACCATTTCAACTATGCTATTATTCCTAGTATAGCTTTTCTGCTACCTGAAGCTATTTCTGCGCCCCAAGTGATATTCTAAGGATGGAACGCAATGGAACAGTAACTTTAAATGGCTGCGGTTCCATACAAGTCTTCTTGATCTGGAGGAAGCACTGGTAACAGACCATAATAGTCTGAAAGTGAAAGAGTGAAAGGGAGAAAAAGAAGTAAGACAAATACAAGTAGAGAGAGCAAATTTAAAATGGTTTAATAACAATGGCTTCATCATAAATATTTAATAGTTTAATAAAGGGATAATAGTAACAATGAGATAATACGGCACAAGAAGTTAATGAGACAGAGAAAGGTAGATTTAAATCGACGTACAAACAGAAGATTAAGCATTTACGAAGCAAAGATGTGGAACAGTTTTCAACGGCAGCCATGACATGGGTAGATTTTATTTCTTTAAATAGTTTCTTACCCTCATATGTTACAACAACAAAAAGGTAAATGATGTGAATGAAAAGAACCCACACAGAAAACCTGTGTTTTAAAAAAATATTTTAAAAGAATACTGAAAATAAGCTGAGAGCCTATCATAGCAATTGAGCCACATGTGTATTGATACATTTCAGCCAAACTATTTAACAGTTAAATTAACTGCTTTGAAACTCCCACTGGAAACCTTAAAATTTTATACAGATAGGCATGCACAATACAATCTTCTGCTCTAGCCTCAAGAGCACAAAACTTTTGGGCCTAAATCAAACAAAAATGCAAAATAAGCCTATATTATAGGTAACTAAACATATAATTATTGTTAAAATAAGTATTTTTTTATTACAAATACTAAGCTTTTATAGTATTATTTTACTGAAACCAACCTGTGCCACCTAAAATGCTCTGTATATGGTATTACTAAGTTATCCCAGTATTAATATTATATATATATAGATATCTCCATCTGCCATCAAAAATATTACCATCTTAAAAACAGCTAGACTTACTAGTTTTGCTTGCTGAGCATTAACTGGATCACCGTACTGGAGGAGAGCTTGAAACTGGTTATTTTTTGTAAATGTGATTATCTTCAATACAGCACCAAACTTCGAAAATATCTGTTAAAACATTAAAATCGAAACAAATTTTATCTATTGTATTATTATTTCTCCAATTTACAGATTAACATGCCAATTAGATTACACTTACTTGGTGAAGAACATCAAGTGTTACCGGGTAATACATGTTGTCAATAATTATTCTAAGCACTGGACTCTGGGCAGGAGTCACTGCACTCTCACTGACTGTGGTGCCACTAAGAGGGGTATTTGCTGTCTGGACAGCTGTCACAGCTTGAAGAACGGCCTGAGCACGCTGAAAATGGAAAGATAAGCACCTCAGAAACTTTCCTGGTATTTTCAACATATACAGATCAAATAAAATCTAACACTCAAATACTTTAGAGCACCTGCCAGGGACCAGGTATTGTCTGTTTATAATTCAAGAATTCTAGTAGTATTTACTTCAAAACAATTATCTAGGGGTCGAGACCAGCGGAAAATACAGGCAATGTAGCTTATTCTCAAAAGAACAAGACTTAGCCTGACAGATTCATATACTCATAAAATGTGTAATTCATAAAATGTTTTAAACAGAAACTTTGAGAGAACAATAAAACTTTAACATATTCACTCATAAAAAAGGCACATAGTGAACTTCCACAAGGGGGTTATAAGATTATCGAAAAACACCAATAAAACTTATGTCTAATAAATCCTAAAAGAGAAATATTCAGATACAAATTAAGTCTTTTTCATAGTGGTGTAACTTCCGAAATCAGAATCTTTGAAACAGAAAATGATGTATACCATAGTACAAAGCCAAAAAATTTTCAGGAATACTTCAAGATAAAATACAAAGTATATTTCCATACATTTTATGGTATCTAATACACCATTAAGTATAAAACATTATTATTTTCTGTAGGACTAATAAGATATTGCTAACTGAATCATGACATCAACTATTATAGGTTGACATGACATGTTAATTTGAGATTTTAAAATATGAAAAAATATACATAAGGAATTGAAAAAATACAGCATTGTTTTGTGAAACCTGTCTACTAACTCATGTTGAATGCTCCAAAAATATTGCCTTTATTCTATTATGCCTTTCCTATTTAACAACAGGACAAAACTGGCAAAATTCACTGATAAGGAAATTCTTTCTTTCTGCCTTATCTCAGGTCAGAAAACCTATGTAAAGGCGAATAGCTGTTAAATATATAATAATGACAAATACCGCTACACTGTCTCATAGTTTGAAAAAAGTCTACTGGCAGATGAGCAGGAATATAAACAGAGCACAGTGACGAATGAAAAGGAAGGAGAACACAAAAGAATTGGGACACTTATGCGAATAAAGAATGATCAGTGCTCGCTTCAGCAGCACATACACTAAAACTGGAACAGTACAGAGATGATGAGCACGGCCCCTGTGCAAACATGACACCCAAATTCATGAAGCGTTACATGTTTTTGGACCTAGTAGCTAATGTGGTGGTGGGTAATCATTGTGCAAAATATAAATACATCAAATCAACAAGTTGTATACCTTAACACTCACACAATGCTTTATGTCAATTAATCTCAAAAAAGCTGGGGGGGGGGTAGTGATCATTTCAATGTAACATATAACCAGGAAATAATACAGCTTGTAACTCAAAGAGATCACATACTCATCTAGCCAAACTTCATCACTTATATACTAATTAAATAAAACATAACCTAGAAATGTATCTTGGCTAAAGTGACTCATTAATTGAAGTCCAACATTTTGAAACATGATAAATATTTGATGCATTTACATTACTGTGGAGAACATAGTTATAAAAAAAAGGGATAAAGATTTCTATAGCAATATTTATTCATTTAAATGTTTGAATATATTTAACTCAATACATATTTAAATGAAATATTCTCAGTAGCTCATTGCAGCATCCCTTTCTTCATGAGGGAACACATTTTTACATATCTTTGTCTATTACATAACAAGTATGGAAGTTATCACAACTTAGAACAATACTGTAGCTTCCTCTGCAACCCCGTCACCCTGTCTGCTTTGTCCTACTCATCCCCCCCAAGTATTACCCTGGGTATCCTTCCGCAGATACCATCTACAGGTACAAGCACGCATGTATATACGTACTCCATACAAGCCATAAAACATCACAAGTCGAATTTATCTGTGTAAGGACTGTCTAGGTAAAAAACAGAACATTACCAACCCTCCAGGAGCTATATACATGCTTTCTTTCTTCCAGTTATATACATGGAATCACATAGTACCTGTTCTACTTTGGTCTGGCTTCTTCCAGTAAACATTATTTTATGTTCATCCAAGTTCTGGAGGCACCAGTAGCTTGTTCATTCTTTTGCCAGACAGTATACCAATGAATGAATATACCACAACAATTTCTACTGCTGCTGAACATTTGGATCATTTACAGCTTTGGGCTATTGCATACCGTATGCCATGAACTTTCTCATATACATCTTTTGATGCACTTGTGTATGTGTTTTTTCAGGTATGTAATCAGTAGACTTACTAAGTCAAAGAATATGTATATGCTCAGCTTTAGATTATTTCAAGGTTTTAAAAATGATTCTACCAATTTACATTCCCATCACATATTTATGAGAGTTCAAGCTTCTCTACATTTGTTCCCACATTTGGTATTACCTGGCTCAGTTTTAGCCAATATAGTAGTAGATGGCAGTATCTCATTGTGATTTTAATTTGTATTTAAAGTTCTTAATCCAAACCTAATCCACTCTGCGGATCAGAGCATAGCTTTGAAGGAAACTAGCTAATGGGAAACCTGAAGATGTCTAACAACTGGGCATATGAAGGATAGGATGGAAAGATGGTGCAAAGGCAAGCAGGCCACAATATTCCAGGCAAATGTGACAGCACAGAAACAAAATGGACTCAAAAGACAAAATAAGAGAAAGCATGCCACGTTACAGGATCTACAATGACTACTGGAATAAGAAGCATTGGCAACTAGGGTGAGAGGATTCGTAAGACGTAAACAGCAGTCATCTCAGAAATGGCCTTTATCCTGAGCATTAAAAGGATGTGCTACAAGGGAGTAACTTAAGTGAGATTTGTGCATTCTAGAAAGACAGTGTATATACACACACATACTTGGCTGTACTAGAGAGAAAGAATTTAAGAAGAAGAAGTAACAGAGTAGACAAATAAGAGAGCTATTATAGTAAAATGGCCAAGGTATGATTGTGTCTGAGCTACTGAAGTAGCAGAAAAATGAAGAAAAGTGGGTAGATACCGAGAAGAGTGAATTCACAGGACTTGATAATCTATAATCTGACCAAAGGTTATGGAAGAATTCATGGCTGACACACTCATTTGCCTCTTTTATTACAAAAACCTATTAAAATGCCTATAAGCGAATACAAAATGGAATAAATACAGACACTGAAGACAGAAGGGCATCACTAGCTGAGAATAATTTTATCAAATTCCTGGAACACAGAAAATGAATGGAACCAAATGGACAGAAGACATAGTGAACACAGAACATACAGGGTTTGCACCGGTAGCCACAGGAATCAGAGTAGAAATTAGGAGGCACACCAAGAGGAGAGAGAAGCTGAAAACAAGAGGATTAACAGAAAGTCCTGCTAACAAACAGTTGAACTCCTCTTCCTCCCCACCCTCAACCATACCCCCCATAATTAAACAACAATAACAATTAAATGCTTCCTTAAAATGAACTTGAAAGGGAGTTCTGTTGGCCAAGAATAAAGATCTCTGGCATTTGGGGGGAATCACAGCTTAGTATCCAACTCCTCATTTCTCTAGAGGAAAGCATCCAAGTCCAATAAAACCTAACTGTCCATTCTGAAATATAAACAGACAATTGGTGGGGGGTGGAAGAGGAGAGAGAACAAGATAAACATAACAACTAAGACTAGAGAAAGAGATACAGTGAAGTATTTAAAAAAACACCACTGATCAGTATTCTTAATTACTGTGAAGTCACAAAGTATGACCAAGTGCAATGTAAAGAGGAGGATCAAAGAAGATTAAAGGGCTTTTGAAAATACAAAATATGGCTACCAAAAACTCCTTTTCCAACAGAGGGAATATGGCTTTAACTGATCCCTGAGTCTGTAACAAGTGCCATAGTCCCTGACCACGCTGAAGTCTGGTCCTCAAATGTCACCTCCTCATGAGGTTTTCACTGCTCATCCTATTTAAAATTACAAATTCCCCCTCCTCAGCCATGCCATCTATCTATAGATGCCTTATCTTTATCCTTTACACATCATTCCATTTGAATCTTTTAGAATGAAAGTGCATTCATGAATTACTTTACTGGAAATACTAACACGCAGAATAAAGTTGGGATATTAAATGCTATTTAAACTCCATGTAAAAAGAATAAAGAATAAATATTTTCGTTTACTATTTGCCCTTGTGATAAATTCTGAGAAGTACAACTTCTGGTTCAAAAGAAATGAAAATTATCTCCAGATTATAAAAACAAAAACAATTGAAATTTTAGCCTTATCTTTGAAGCAAAAAGTTTTACAAGATTATTTTTCATAAAGTATCAAAATATCTTGTTACCCTTTATAAAGGTTAAAATCTATAAGGAATTATTTTCCATTAAATACTGGATAAGACAAAAGCTAGACACAGTTTAGATTTTACTGAAACAGAAAGATGTAACTAGCTAAAAACTACATTAAAAGAGCTTAAATTTTCAGACCAGTTTTTATTGCAGTCCTATGTATTTACATCTAAAACCGTTCTTACATTTTTCCTTAAAAAATCAATTTTGAATAATATCTTCTACATCATTTTTTAAAAGATCAATATATTCATATATTCTTCTATTGTTTTCTCCAGGAAAACCATGAATACATCTTCATAAGAATTTTTCCATAAGAAATTCAGACCTATAAAAAGTCAAATAACCAAAAGCATTGAACTGCATACACTCAAGTCTAAGCAGCAGAGCTTTATGAACAGCTGATGCTTACTTAAGTCCTACCTCCTAGACAGTGTCTACACGAAAATTTTAGTTTGCACAAAGAAAAAGAACCTTAAAAGCTCTGAAAAAATACTATTTAACTAGTATCCAGTATCAACTTGAAATACAGAAATAACAGGCTGTATATACTTTTTATAAATTAACATAATATTTACTACTTAGGGACATACTGCAAGAAAATGCTGTAAAAATAATTTTTAAAACTGCCCACAGAAAGATCTTCAGAATGGTTAACATTTTTATTTTCTATTAACATGTTTATGAGATTCTTAATATGTTCTAGGCCATTTTATTTATGTATCTACACATACTCACTTGGTTTAATGTATTATCTGTTTTTAGTTCTTTGTGATTGGAGTACTGGATGTAAATCGGTTGATTACGAAGATGAGGTGTCACAGCAGAATAGTAATTAACCATAGTAATAGCTGCTTCCTCTGTTGCTAGTTCCAAAAATGCCTGGAAATTTAAATAGCAAAAATTTTAATACTATGAATTAAACTCAAGTAGGGTAAACTTCAATGTCTGTGTAATCTACTTAGCTCATTAGAAAGATCAGTGTCTAGCATATAGCCTTTCAAGTTACATTTAGATGCTCTAGCAGGTAGAAGTAGAAATCTTTTATTGAAATTTAAGTATACAATTAAAGCTAACTTCGAAAGAAAGCTCTCTGAGCACATGATGGAAGACTTTTGCCGTCCACTTCTGATTATTCACATACCACAAACATACCTCCCCCAACAAAGGCTAGAGGAAATAAAATCTAAACATTTTCTAGCACCAAAATTTTACCACTCCTAACTTAAGAGTACATAAGAGATCTCCAAGTCATTTTTAAAGCAGTGTAATTTAATAGAGACAAAGAAAAAAATTAAATATCAGATTATTAGCAACATTAACTATATTTAAGACAATATTAAACTTCTCTAAATTCTTCTATATGGCATCATTAGAAACTTTAAAACAAAATTTGATTTTTAATATATCTGGGCCCTACTGCTACCAGTGCATCTATTCAATACAGAATATCTAGAATTAATGGCTGCATTTTTTTCCTAATGCTATCAGTAAGTATTTCCCTGGAATAAGCTTAGAGGACAAGATGCTACTAGTGTCCCTACTGATTTCTGGTAGTACAAACAGCAAAGCCACAATAAAAGAAATACTTCATCTGTACTTCCCACGAGGTCACTGAACAATGGTTCAATTAGAGTTGAGTCCTAAAGTGAATTCAAAAGGTAAAATTTGAAAACTATGGTGATTTATTCATTGTAGCTCCCTAGCATTAGCTTCCCAAACACAGCTACCAGGGAAGGTCAGAGTGAGACTTCTGTCATGCTCTCTGAGAAAAGCAACTTCTATATACTACCTCCTAATCAGGCGAGAGCTGATTCACACCTGCTGGATAGCTTCGGGGTTAATATTTTGTAAATTCTCAAAGAAGTATACCTGATTTTTTCCTTTCAGCATAAGGATGTTGGTCACCTTACCAAACGGTAAGCCTAATGCAATAACCTCAGTTTCTGTCACCTCACCAGGTAATTTTCGAATATGAAGTACACGAGAAGGAGCACCATCCATTTTATCTTCTCCTTTAAATTTTTTACTGTCATTACCATTGGCTGAAAGACATTTAAAAAAGTCTTTATTAATTTTCCTTATTTGTGTAAAAAAAAAAAAAACCACAAAAAAACTTTAACAAAGAACTTACAAACATAGCTGAACATACCTGAGTAACTCCTGAAAAGTCAAATTCTGAGCTTTCAAAGTAATGGAGAAAATCATACCCACCAACTACTACTAAGTGAAATTATCAATTATATTACTATTGGGCAACTATATTTCTCAACAGTATATGTGAAGAGTAATAAGTGATAATCAAAAATATTAAAATACAATTGCATAAAGAACGGCCCAATGGCTATAGAACACAATTATTTTACAATTCAATCAGCTTACTAGAGACTAAGAGAAACACCAAAAAAAGTGAAAAATCTGACTTAGCAAAAATTAGAGAGATTATAATTTTACCTGAGAAATTCTAAATTGTTCAATTTGGAAGGTATGCTAAAAAAATGCGATCAAAGAAGGCAATGCGGTAAAAATAATTATGCAGTCATTCCGCATTATGGCTTACAATCCTCTACTTAAATATTTTGTTGTTATCAACATCTATCTACTATAAATCATTCATGGACTTAATTATCTTATTCTGTTACTCTGAGCTTTAAAGTAAACTGATATATTTTAGCCAACAAAGTAGTTGCCTTTTATTACAAAGCTTCACCAAAAAATAAAAACAAAAAACAAAACAAAATGAAAAAAATCAAATTTACTGAAGATGCAATACAATAAGTGGTACTTTGGTGGTTCTTAATCTTCTAAGAACTAAAGACTACTTCCGAGACTCTAACTAAAATGAAGAATCCTTACACACTGAGAAACATACTTCATTTTGCATATAATTTTTGCTACTTTATGGTATATCCCCTAAAACATTCAACACTATTAAACACTAAGACTATTTTGATCTTCTAAGTGTCTTAAAAATGTATTCAAACATTGATTCTTTAAACACTTATTGAGTATCAAAAATGTGTCTGGCGCTGTTTTAGGTTCTGGGGGTACAACAGTGAACTGAAAGCAGGATGATCTCCGATGCTCCCCTGCAGTCTAATGGGAGAGGTGGACTGCCTAGGACACGAACCAGTTTCTTATAGTGATTAAGTGCTATGAAGAAAATAAAGCAGAGGAATGTCACGAAAAGTAACTTAGCAGAGGATTAGAAGGTGATGTGATAGTGATTTTATTAGATCATCAAGAGATAATACGTGAACTCACTTGATAGGTGTAACTTGAAGTGTCAATAGTCACAGTTCAAGAATTTCACTCAAGTTTATACACATGAACGGACAGCAAATTAATTAAAAATCCCCTTAGGTTGATTTTGCACAAAGAGTAGTAAGCTCTGGTTTCTGAACACATTACCAGAAAAATCTTGCTATCTAGCTCTTCTTCATTCCAGAAATACCAAAAACTTCAAAAAGCTCTCCACACATCCTTTCATAAGTAATGAAGATTAGTGTGTGCACAGGCACCCAACACTTGTCGGAAAGAAGAAAGAGACTGAATTTCGTATTTTGCGGCATCTATCTCACAAAATCTTCACTGGGTCAGCTAAATGATAATGCAAACCAGAGCAGGTAATCAAAAATACACATGTACCTTAACACACATAACTGGCACACAGACACACATTCTTTTAAAAGCCTTTTCTTAGGAAAGCAATCTGAGTATAGATTCCTGATAGCTTGTGCTCCTGTTCTTTCATCTGTTTGAGCAACAAGAACAAGCATTTCATAATCCAACCTAGTCCTATGAGTTACAGCTTATGGTATCAGGAAACTCAAAACAGCAAATTTCAGTTTTTCCTAATTTAGTCATTTTCCTTCTGGGTAAAAGGCAAGAAAAAACACAATAGACACTACCTATCACAACACATACAGGGAGAAAAAAGGCTTCCCTTTTCAAAGGATTCTCAGAATATGAACCCCCAAAGACAAAAGCCTGCCCAAGCCTATTAAGATATACAGGGTTATTTGTTTTGAATTTATGTTAGGTTATTTCTAGACAGTGAATGCTGAATGAGAGAGCTGAAAATAAAGAAACAGAGGTAGGGGAGACAGTTTTAACAGAGAAGATAACTTTTTTTTTTTTGAGATAGATAAGATGCTACTTTTTTTTGCGCTAATACTTAACATACACTGAGGGTAGCCTACATGCCAGGTACTTCACAACTCTAAGGTTGTTATTATGAATCATCAATCCCACTTACAGCCCACAGCTACGCAAGTTAGCCAAGGCCAGGGAGTTACCAAGTGGTAAAGACAGGAAGTGGCAAAAAAAAAGGATTAAAACTCAGGGAGTATGACTTCACAGCCTGTGCTCTCAACACATTACACTACAGGAGGACCCCAAAGAAAAACTTCACATAATATATAATGGCCTAAGGAGAATCTGTTCTTTTCTTCCAACTCCATTATCAACATTTATATTCTCGCTCTTTATACTATCCGATACTCCTCTCAGTTAGTTAACAGCTTCAGAGAGTGGCTACTACATACTCATATTTTAGTGCTATATATTATGACAGTCTTAATCTTAAATAACAGTATTATGAGAATATAAAATTGGGAAATGACTTCTTTAATTATATAATTAAGCCTACTTTCATAAATGAAAATACCCCAACCCTGGAAAAGAAAAAGGGCACAAAACGTGTGTCCCTCAGCTTATGAAACATGTATGCCATTTATTACTCTGTCAGAGAGGTACGCAAGACGAGGTCTTTCTGGGTTATAAACCTATGATCCTTTAGAAGGCCAAGTACACTAATTCGGACTTCATCCCATGATCCTTTCCATTCATTTCCCAGGTAAATTCAGAAACTTTTGGTTTGGATATGTAAAACAAGGAACAGTTAAAATAAATTTTAAGAATTTATGCAATAATGGATGTCGCAATGCTTTTACTAGTCGCATATAAATTGTAGAAATGTTCAATTACATCATTTTTCATATACTTTTCAGTCTTCTTAAAAACCTTTTGCTTATGGAGGATGCTGTTCCACTCACAAATTCAAACCAACAAAAACTTATGTCTATTTTTTTAATTGAAGTACAGTTGATTTACGTTTCAAGTGTACAGCATAGTGATTCAGTTCTACATATATATATATTCCTTTTTATCTTCTTTTTCACTATAGGACACTACAAGGTACTGACTATACAGTACCCTGTGTTATATAGTAGGCCCTTGTTGGTTATCTATTTCATACATTAACCCAAACTCCTACTTTATCCATCCCTCCCGCCTTTGGTTTAAGTTTGTTTTCTGTGTTCGTGAATACTATTTATTTTATAAAGAAGTTCATTTGTATCATTTTTTTAAGATTCCACATGTAAGCGGTATATATTTGTCTTTGACTTAGTTCACTTCATATGATAATCTCTAGGTCCACCCATGTTGCTGCAAATGGCATTATTTCATTTTTATGGCTGAATAATATTCCTGTGTGTGCGTGCGCATGTGCACACATACATACACACCCCCCACACACATCTTCTTTATCCAGTCATCTGTCGATGGACATTTAGGTTATTTCCATGTCTTGATTATTGCAAATAGGGCTGCAAAATAACAGTGGGGTGCATGTATCTTTTCAAATTTGAGGTTTCTCCAGATATGTGCCCAGGAGTGGGATTGCTGGATCATATGGTAAGTCTTACTTTTAGTTTTTTAAAGAATCTCCATACTATCTTCCATAGTGGCTGTACCAATTTACATTCTCATCAACAGTGTAGGAGGGTTCCTTTTTCTCCACATCCTCTACAGCATTTATTATTTGTAGACTTTTTGAAGATGGCCATTGTGACTGGTGTGTGGTGCTATCTCACTGCAGTTTTGGTTTGCATTTCTCTAACAATTAGTAATGCTGAGCAGCTTTTCATGTACCTGTTGGCCATCTGTATGTCTTCTTTGGAGAGATGTGTTTAGATCTTCTGCCCATTTTTTGACTGAGTTACTTGTTTTTTTGATATTAAGCTTATGAGCTGTCTGTATATTTTGGAAATTAGTCCACTGTCAGTTGCATCATATGCTAGTATTCTCTCCCATTTTATAAGTTGTCTTTTCATTTTGTTGAGGGTTTCCTTTGCTGTGCAAAAGCTTTTAAGTTTAATTAGGTCCCATTTGTTTATTTTTGTTTTTATTTTCATTACTCTAGGAGGTGGATCTGAAAGAATCTGCTATGATTTATGTCAAAGAGTACTCTGCCCATGTTTTCCTCTAGTAGTTTTATACTTTTCAAGTTTATTTTTGTGGATGGTGTTAGAGGATGTTTTCGTTTTGTTCTTTTGCATACGGCTGTCCAGTTTTCCCAGAACCACTTACTGAGGAGACTGTACTTTCTCCACTGTATATTCTTACCTTCTTTGTCACAGATTGATTGACCTTAAGTGTGTGGACTTATTTCCAGGCTTTCTGCCCTGTTCCACTGATCTGTGTGTCTGTCTTTGTGCAAGTATCATACTGTTTCAATTACTGCAGCTGTGTGGTATAGTCTGAAGCCTGGGAGTATAATTCCTCCAACTCTGTTCTTCTTAAGATCATTTTGGCTATTTGGGCCTTTTGTGTTTCTGTACAAATTTTGAAATTTTTTGTTCCAGTTCTGTGAAAAAAGCCATTGGTAATTTGATAGGAATTGCATTGAATCTGATCTGTAGGTTGCCTAGAAGTTTTATAATTTTTAGGTTCTACATTTATATCACAGTCCATTTGGAGCTGAGTTTTGTATGAAGTATAGATCTAAGTTGTTTGTTGCTGTTGTTGGTGGCCTATGGATATCCTATTTTTACAGAACCCTTTGCTAAAAAATCGTGTTTTTTTTCCTTCACTGAATTGCCTTTGTACCTTTATCAAAAACCAGTTGTCTATAGCTGTCTGGCTTTATTTATGGACTCTCCATTCTGTCCCACTGATCTGTTTATCTTTCTTTACGCTAATATGCAATTTTGATTACTGTAAGTTTTATTGTAACTTTTGATAACACTGAATCAGCCCTCCAGCTTTCTATTAGTTTTTAATTATACGTCTTTGTGTCTTTTCAAAGACACTGTTTCAATATTCAACCTCAGTTTACCAGAATTCTCTTATGTTAAGAGTTAACACTCTTATCATTTCATGTAAAATACAGGAAACTTAAACTGTAAAATTTCATTTATCTTCACTTTGTGCTCTTGTCATATAAACATCTATGCACAGAATGAATCACATAATCCAAAGGCTTCTTTGATAAACAATCTTTCAAAGAAATGTAAAAAATTAAGAGACAGCCTTTTTAATTTGTGCTTATGTATTTCCATTACTAGTACTCCTTGTTATTTCCTGCAGAGTCAAGTTTTTGTCTAGTGTCATTCCATTCAGTCTAAAGCACTCTTTTTTCATTTCAATGCAAGGTGTTAGCCTCCTGTGAGGTATCTTTTCTCCTGTCTGTTTATAAGATTTGCTCTTTATTATTAGTTTTCAGTAATTTGAATGTTACATGCCTTAGCATTTTTTTTTAATCTAACTTGGTAATTTTCTTCAAATTTTATAAGTTTTCAGTTATTACAGCTTCAATTACAAGTATATTTAGCCCCATTCTTTTACCCCCTCTCTGAAACTCCAGTTACACATATGTGAGCCTGCCTAATTGTCCTAAACATGCATTTTTTCTTTCTTGAAAACAGAACAATTTCTATCAAACTGTATTCAAGTTCACTAACCTTTCTTCAGTTGACTTCAATCTGCCGTTAGTCTCAACCAGTAAATTTTTCATTTCAAACACTGTATTTTTCAGTTAGTATTTCTTTATGCTTTCTTTATAGTTCTTTTCTCTTAACACATTCTTCCATGTGTTCACTCATTATTTCAATATTTTCTTTTATAGCTTTAAAAATATTTACAGCACTTACCAACTAATTCCAAAATCTGTATCATACTGAGGTCTATTCCTACTGATGCTTCTTCATGTGATTTGTTATTTTTGATGGTATCCAAGATATTGTGGATGACAGTTGTGGGAAGACTGAATCATGCTGTCTTCCTTAAGGGGTGCTGTTTTATTTAGGCAGGCAATTAAATTATTGGTGAAACCTTTATGTCTGGTCAGGCTACACCATCACAGTTTCTTAACTTAGGCTGTCACTACTATAGTGTACGATCCTTTCTCCTAAGGCCTGAGCTTTCTGTAGTCTCAACTGAACGTCTGAGACACTACCTTGCAAGACGTCCGCATTCTGACTTTTCACATCACACAACCTATGGAAAAGCCATTCTGGCTCTTAGCCCCAGAGCAGGTCATTTCTGATAGACCATCAGAATCTAGCCTGCACATACGCAGCCCTGCCATTACTCAAAATTCTGAATGAAGTGAGAATTCCCCACACTGAATTCTTCCCTCTGACCTATGCCCAAACCCCTGCACAACTTCCTTTATCAGGGTCTTTCTCCACAAATCCCACATGTCTCAGCAGCTTTGAATTCCAATGTCAGTCTCTTCATCACAATGAGGCCTCCTTGCTCTGCTGGGGCTCCACAACCCTGTGCTACAACAGCAGGGTACCAAAGGCAGAAAAGCCAAAGTATTCACACGACTCTCATGCTCCCTGTATCTCAAGGATGATCTTGTCCTGTTTACTCATCAATTCCAAACAACAGCTGTCCCATGTATTTTATTCACTTTTATAGTTTCTGATTTTGGGGGAAGATGGAGAGAAGGAAAGGCTGCTACCAGTACTCTGTCATAGCCCTACACACTAATTTTAAAAACATTTCCATTATCAATCATTATATGTACTATTTCAAAAAAAAATGAAACTAGTAAAGCAGAGCTAGATATTCGATCCTATTTGCCCAATTATTTGTACATAGTACCCTGACTATCAAAATCATGGCCTAGTGATTTTCCTTTATAATCATGACACAGAAAATTCAGTAATAATGATATGTGGACCAATTCATCTTAACATCATTATAACTATATTTGGTAAGTACTTCATTATATGTTTTATTTAACTGTCAGGGACGTGTATGTGTGTACATTTACATAAGCAATGGCTACCTAAAAAAAATTTAAATGCTTCCAAGTCTTTTACAGTCTCTGTATTGCCCAATATAATTAATTCCTTAAACAAGTAATTCAGGAAGGGGTTTAGAAAAATGAAACTTTGGTTTTAGGTAAATAATGTAAAATATCAGATTATAAGGCAAACTAATTCAGTCATCAACAGATTCAAATTTAGTCCATCTATCATAAAACTAAAGTCTAAAAATTAGCCTATATTTATAGACAGACATTACAAACAACCAACAGATACTATGAACAATAAACATTGTTTCAGACATAAAATTAAAGGAAAAAAATTCTAATTATGAAGATAAATAAATCATCTTACATTTCCAAGAAAGTAACATAAAGGAAATCAATTCAAAGAATTAAAATATTGTTACAGCAAAGAAAAAAGACTGCACAAAAAGACAACTATGTAATTGAATCTTTTGGTATATATTTACAGTTCAGACTTTAGGATTTGTAGGACAGAAAAGAAATACTTAAAAATATTCTATAATACACAAATATAAAAGCTAAACACAAAGTACAAAAAGGGTGAGAGTGAGGGAACTGGTAACATGAAAGAAAAAAATTTTAATTTCTGTGATTTTTTAAAAAAAAGCAATTAGATTTACTAACCCACAAAAGTAACCTTCAGGCTTTTTCACTTGACAGATATACACTCTAGTAAAATTTCATCTAAAATGTCTTTCCATAAAACATTTAAAACTAAAGGCTGTTCTGGTAAAACACACTCAATTTTAGTTTTAACGTTCTGCCCTGTAAAATGGCAAACAGACACCCAAACATTCATTACAAGAGAGGAACACTTACCTGTAACTACCATGCTGCTCATGTTAGAGTTTGGACTACTGAGAACACTGCCTGAGAGTAGTTCGTCAGATCCTCTCTATAAAAAACAAGAACAAATAGCGTAAGACTCCTTTTAAATTCAAAAATATTACTCTGGAAGTCTGCCACTTACCCGTAACTTTTCAAATAGTTACTGAAAAACTAATGTCAGGTGTTACACAATTAAGAATAAAAATTTTAATCCCTAAAATAAAAAGTCAACTCCACTTTCCTATTCATCTTCCTTTTCCACAAAATCCACAGTGTTTCCTTCCTTTCTTTCACCCAAATCCAAACGACAATAGGAAAAATGACTAGGTTCCATAATCAAAGCTTTGGAGAATTACATCATTTTTTTTTAACTAAACCAACTAATGTCACAGCAGCCGGACTTTCTCACAGACATTCTGTGAATCCTCCAACCTCAGAGCCCTTTATTCATCCAGGTAACTCAGGTATTTAGAAAACGAGAACTTTACACTGGTGAGTTGGACAACTCACTTTTAGCACCATCATTCAAATTAAACAATTAGGTATATACTTCACTATCTAGAACACTATAAGCAAAGGCAAGATCGATGGAATGAGAAATTTCTTTCTGCCAATATAAAAAGAGATTGAATCATGTCTTTAATTCTTTTAGAGAAAAGGCTGTAAGTCACATGGTCGCAGAACCACACTGCTGTTCAAACCAGCCAATGTTGCTTCAGCAATTTAAAAAAATCTGTGTATTTACAAAAGTATGTGTGAACAGACTAATATTTAAAACAGCTAAATCATTTGTTTTGCCTATTTTAAGTATGTGTATATTTACATACATGGGTATTAATATTTAAAATAACTAAATCAAGATTAGCTGATTTAAACAATCAATCAGTACAAAGTTGAATGCAACCACCAAAATGGAAAAAATGTATAAAGGAGACAATTTACCAAAGCAATTCATAAAGTCCAAAAAAATCCAAATTAACCATAAACTTTATGCTAATTTGTGTTTAAACTCACATTTAATAAGTTGTATTATAACTTCAAAATGGTAAACAAACATTCACACATCATCTCCCTAGTTATTTTCAAAGCTTTCTATCCCTTAGCATCATGCTCAGAGAAATACATGCATGAGAAAAATTAAAACATACTATCAAGTCATGTTGATACCCTATTTGTATCAAGTTTAATTTTTTATCAAAGTATGGAAGATTCAGCTGGCACTGTTTTATAAGGACATGATATACAGAATTAAATACTTAAGAAATTCTCAAAGTGTGGTCCCTAGGCCAGCATTAGACCTGGAAACTTGTTAGCAATCTCTGTCCTCAGATCCATCCCAGACCTACTGAATAAAATGCTGGGGGCAGGGTCCAACAATCTTGAGTTGCTTCTGATGCATACTAAAGTTTAAGAACTGCTGATAAGCACTACTGGTTCACTATCAACAAGAAAAATGTTTCCTAGTTTAAAAAAAAATTTAGGACACTTCTAGATTTATAATAAAATTGAGAAGGGAAAGATATCCCATATACTGCCTGACCCTACACATGCACAGCCTTCCTCATTATCAACATCCCCCACCGGTTTGGTACCTTCATTACCAAGGATGAACCTATACTGACGCAGCACAATCACCGAAAGTCCAGTTTACCTAAGGGTTCACTCACGATTTTGTACGTTCAATAAGTTTGGACAAATATGTAATGACACATATAGCCATCATTATAATATAATATAGAGTATTTTCACTACTCCAAAAATTCTCTATGCTCTGCCTGTTCATCCACAATCACACCCCACCCCCAAGCCCCTGATCTTTCTGTTGTCTCCACAGTTTTGCCTTTTCCAGAAAATAGTTGGAATCACACAGCCTGTAACATTCTCAGACTGGGTTCTTTCATTTAGTAACGTGCATTTAAGGCACTCCCATGCCTTTTCATGGCTTGAAAACTCATTTTGCTTTACTGCTAATAAACACCCCACTGTCTGGATGCACCACAGCTTATTAATCCATTCACCTACTGAAGCACACCTCGGATGCTTCCATGTTTGGATCATTATGAATAAAGCTGCTATTAAGATCCATGTGCAGGTTTCTGTGTATACATAAGTTTTCAACTCCTTTGGATAAATACCAAGGAGTTGATGGATTGTATTGTAAAAGGATGTTTAGTTTTGTAAAAACAACCAAACTGTTTTCCAAAGTGACTATGCAATCTTGCATTCCCACCAAGAATGCACTACAGTTCCTGGTGCTCCACATCCTCATGGGCTTTGATCGTTGCCAGTGTTCCAGATTTTGGCTATTCTAATAAGCTGTCTCTCGTTTTAGTTTGCATTTCCTTCACAACATATGACGTGGATCATTTTTTCATATGCTTATCTGCCATCTGTATATTTTCTGTGGTGAGGTGTCTGTTAAGGTCTTTGGCCCATTTTCTAATCAGGTTGTTTTCTTACTGCTAAGTTTTAAGAGTTCTTTGTATATTCTAGGTGACAGTCTTTATCACATGAATCTTATGCAAATATTTGCTCCCAACCTGGAGCTTGTCTTCTAATTCTCTTGATACTGCCTTTCACAGAGCAAAAGTTACTGACTTTAATGACGTTCAGCTTATCAAATTATTCCTTTCATGGATTATGTCTTTGGTGTTATATCTAAAAAGGCATCCTTATACCTAAGTCATCCAGATTTTCTCTTCTGTTATCTTCTAAGAGTTTTATAGTTTTGCGTTTTATATTTAGGCCTATGATCCATCTTCAAATAATTTTGTGAAGGATGTAATGTCTGTGTCTCAATTCACTTCTTTGCATGACGACGTCCAGTTGTTCCAGCAGCACTTGTCAGAGAGACTACCTTTGCTCCACTGTATTGCCTTTGGTCCTTTACGGAAGACAAGTTGACTGTATTTATGGGGGGCTCTATTCTGGGCTCTCTATTCTGTTCCACTAATTAACCTGTCTATACTTTCATTGAAACCAGACTGTCTTGATTACTGCAGCTTCATAGTACGTCTTGAAGTTGAGTACCATCAGTCCTCCAACTCTGTTCTTCTCCTTCAATAGCGTATTGGCTATTCTGGGTCTTTTGCTTCTCCATATAAATTTTAGATTCAGTCTGTTGATAATCATAAAATAACTTGCTGGAATTTTGACTTGGATTGCACTTAATCTACAGATCAATTTGAGAAAAACTGAATTCTTGACAACATTAAGTCTTCCTATGCATAAAAATGGAGTATCTATCCACATTTATTTGGTTCTTCAAATTCGTTTATGAGAGTTTTGTAGTTTTCCTCATGTAGATCTTCTATATTTTGTTAGATTTATACCTAAGTATTTCAGTTTTGGGGGTGCTAATGTAAGCAGTATTTTGCTTTTAACTTCAAATTGCACTTGTTCAACATCACTGCAGGAAAGCAGTTGACTTTTGTATATTAACCTTGTATCCTATAATGTTGCAAAACTTGATTAGTTCCATGAGCTTTTTTCATCCATTGTTTTGGATTTTCTATAGACTATCATGTCATCTACAAACAACAGATTTATACCTTTCCTTCTCAATCTGTATACCTTTTCCTTTTCTTGCCTTATAGCATCAGCAAGGACTTCTAAGAAGATGTTAAATGGAAGTGATGAGAGGGGACATCGTGCCTTGTACTTGATCTAGTGAGAAAGCACTGAATTTCTCACCGTTAACATGATGTGAATTGTACTTTTTATGGTAGATTTGTCAAGTTGAGTGAGTCCCCTTATATTCCTACTTTACTGAGAATTTTTATCATGAATGGGTGCTGAATTCTGTCAAAAGCTTTTTATCAGTCTAGTAATATGATCATGTAGTTTCTTCTATTTTAGTCCATCAACTGATGTGATGGATTAACCTAGTTTTCTTTGTTTTTATGACAAGTATGCAATATGGCATTGAAAAAAAAAAAGGTTCTGTAGTTACACTTCCACCTACTAACTATGTAACTGGCAAATTGCTTAACTACTCTAAGCCTTAACTTCCTCATTTGAAAAATAAGAAATAACATCTGTATCATAATCCTTGAGATGAGATATTATATTACTCAGGCAAAGTGCCTGGCTCACAGTGGTGTTCACCGTAATATTCCCAAATACAAGTTTATGTATTTTTAAAAAAAACTGAATTCATCTAAGCAACTGATCTGAGATTCAGTTAAAAATATTTAGTTTTAAGATAGATGGGCACTGTCTGTCTAAATCTGACCACAGAAACTTTTCCTTCTGGGTACTAACAATGACGATTTCACTAAAACTAGCATTGCAAAAAGACACTTAGGAAAATATAATCCATGTATCAACAAGAGAAAGAAATAAGTGAGGAAAAAAAGTAGTTTAAACATTTGGCATTCATTCCAGTAACAAAAATTGCTTCCTTTTCTCTTTTCTTGCTTATTGGATATTCTGTTCATCATGATGGTTCAACTACCATCTATCTCTCCCAGATGGAAGTGCTGCTGGAACTATCAGGAAAGCAAGCAAGACCGGAGGCTAACAGTCCCTGGGCACCGACAGTCTTTAGGACTGAAAGCAATGAAACTAATTTCTCCTTTACAGAAGAGGGAACCATGACAGAAAGACATGGGACAAGGATGTGAATTATCAACTTTCTCAGGAAAACTAGATTTTCAAAGAGAAAGGAAGATTCTCACTCATGTGAGCACTCCTGGCTTTCCTGAAAACAAAGGTGTTGCCAAGGAAGTGCATGAGTGATCCCTACCTATGAAATACATATAACAATGACACACTGAATAGGGATCAATAAAACCAAAATCTGATCTTTTGAAAACAAGGCAACAAAACAAGCAAACTCTGGGTGAGACTTATCAACAGGGGAAAAAAAAAAAGACAGCAACAATTATACATCATCAGACCATGCAGACAAGAAAAGCTCAGGGAGCCACAAAGCAACCCAGATGAAAAAGATAAGCCAATGAGTAACTTTACAGAGCAGCAGACTGATACCATTTTCTCACATCTGCAGGACTTTTGCTTACAAAATATAAACTCCTAGGCTATTTATGCCACTATGTTCTGCATTTTGTTACAGTAGCTTAGCCTTTACCCTAAGATACATACCTCTGTAGTGTGAAAAAACACACTGCATATTTTAATTTAATGACTAAAGAAACTGGATCCCTACTTAATATAATAAACGAATTCAAAAGATTTCTGATGAATTAGAGTCAAACATAAAAGACTTTAAAATTTTTCAGAAGTATCTTTCTATTTATGAGTATGTAATGACTTCTTAAAAAAAAAATACAAGACAACTAACCATAACAGAAAATACTACTAAGTTTTACCACAAAGTGGCCAGAAAATCTCTATGAAAAAAACTTAACAGATAAAGATTGTGTCCCAACAGATAAAAACTTAAAAGGGATTATTTTCAAGATTTTCCAACAATCAACATGAAAGACATCCAGAAGAACAAGAAAAAAGTTAAAATGGGTGGATAAAGAATGGGAACACATAATGTCAACTAGGATAGCAAAGGAACTTGTGGCCCTATTAAGATGCTGCAAATTAAAATTAATAACGCTTACTCATCAAAAGTGGTGACAAAGCAACCTACAAACTAAAAGAGGATGTTAGTAACACAAATAACCAGCAAACAATCAATACTCACAATGCATAAAAAACTACAAAATTAGTTAAATTCAAATTTTTGTTAGGCACAGACACAAGTAGGTATTTGAAAGAATTTCACAAAAAAAGAAACACTAATGACCATAAATATGTTAGGGCGGAAAAAAAGATTTAACACCTCATGAATCATTAAGGAAATACAAGGAAAAACTAAAGCAGATATTATACACCAGAAGGGCAAAAATTAAGAAATTTAATTCTTAACCAAACGCTGATGAGGATCTGTAACAGCAAGAACTCTTGCGCACTTGGTAAGAACACAAAATGGAACCATACATTGGAAAATAACGTAGTACTACCTCGTAAAGCTTACTATATTCTGCATTCCAGTAACAAATATCCTTTTATATATACTCTCAAAAACTCTTGCAAGTGCCAATAAGTATAAAAACTGTTCTTAAAATCAAAAACTTTAAATGACAGACATCCATCCACATGAAACTAACAAACTGGGTTATTTAAAAGATGACAGCAATTAGTATTATACAACTACATACAAAAATAGGGCTAACTATTTTAAACAGCATTGAATTTAAAACACAAGTCATAAGATAAACAAGCTCATGCTGTACAGCACAAAGAACTATATTCAATATCTTGTAGTAACTTATGGTGAAAAATATGAAAACGAATCTACATATGTTCATGTATGACTGAAGCATTGTGCTGTACACCAGAAATGGACACGACATTGTAAACTGACTATACTTCAATAAAAATACATGTATACCAAAAAAACCCCCATAAGTCACAGAAATGTGAGACCTACTATTTTTAAAAACTCAAAAAAATATTTTAGTAAAATGATTATAAATCAATACAAAATGTTTAAAAAACCAATATATTTTTGTTGTAACATGTGACAAAATCATGTATGAAAAAGTAAGACATAAAATTTATGGCAGTCACTAACCATAGCAGGGCAGGAAGAGGGCTAAAAAGGAGCATAAAGGTATATGCAACGGTACTGGTAACATTCACTATTGATTATTATTTCCAAATATTAATTCAGAAAATTCAAATCCAAAAAGATTAAAGTTCTTCTCAGTACAAAATTTATTATCCTTAAATTTAATACATTTCCTTCTCCCAAATTTACATATGTGTACAAGTTTTTAATATCCATACAAAACAGGATCACACCACGTGTTGCTTACTATTATTCTTTATATTTGATAAAATAGCTTACTGATTTTTAAAAAATCAGCACATATTAATGGATTTTATTTTATCAACAGCTTCAGAGCTTTCCAGTATATCAGTGTGCCGCAGTTTTTTTAATTCTCCACTTGATGTATATGTCAGTTATGTGCAATTTAGACTGTATTTAAATGTCCACGAAAGTCACAAAAGATCACATGCTATGTAATGAATACATCAGTAAGTTCCATAAAGAAGAAATTATACAGGTCATATTATCTGAGCAAACACAAAAGGGTATCTGAAGAGGAAAAAAAATAGAATAACTCAATTGCTGTAGTTATTCAGATAAAATTTTGAAGTAGTTCCTAAAAACTTGGGTCAGAAAGAGAACGTAAACTTCAAATACAGATTATTATAAAAATTTAGAAAGACCAGTTACTCATAAAAAAAAAAAACAGGCAGGACATAAAATTAGTTCTTAGTACATGAAATGGAAATTATCTTTAAACTGTAAAATTGTTTAGTATCTTCCTCACATTAAAAACAAACTCAAATTAACACCAGGCTTAGATGCCAGCTCACCTATCAGACTGGCAAAATCTCAACTACTTGACAACAAACCTCACCGGCTATGAGGAATCGAGGCACTCCCACTTTCTACACAGCGGTACAAAGTGAAGACTTCCCATACGCAGCCATGAAGTGGTTTCCAAGGTGTATTTATCATCAAGTCAAAAAGGCAAGACACAAAAATCCTGCGTATACTGTGCCACCTTTTCTCTAAGGTGGTGGGAGGAAGGATGCAGAAACTAACTTTTGCTTAAAATAAAAGATAAACCAAGGATTAACGCAAATAGATACTTACGAGACAGAAAAAGCCGAGTAGAAAGGAGTGAAAGGCTACTATGAATGCAGCCTGTTTTACAGTTTTGACTTTGGAAAAAGTAATCAAGCTGAAAAAAATAATTCCCTAAAAATCGAAATAAAATGTAACAAACCTAACTATCAGCTTTCTGGCAGAACCACACAGAATTCTCTCAATAAACCTGAAAACTCTGTAATTATACTCTACACTCTTTGCAGAACACATTTTGAGGACAAACATAACTGCAAACAAATTGCAAAACTATATTACAATATTACTGTAATACTGATTTAAAAAAAACTGGTGTATATGCAATGATGTTAACATTAGCAAGCAAGTGTTCAATGTATAAGAGATACAAACAAAAATATATTTGCCTTAAAAAAAACTTTGTTAGCTTTGTCCATCGATAAGGCCTTGAAACAGCAACAACCTACAAGCAATTGGCAACTTTCCACGTACATTATTGTACTTAATGACCAGATCCCACCAACGGACACAAGACTTTTTAAAGAAATGGCTAATTAAAGTTTGGGAGCAAGAAACGATACTTAAAGCAAGTATCAAAACTACTGGTATTATGAGGTGCTGCTGGCACAAGGTGAGAATTTGAAACATTTTTAAATAAATGATCATTACAATAAGATTGGAAAATAAATGTGAAAATCCTTGCCTTCACAATGACACTAACATCAGCAACAAAGCACTCACATTAGTTACACTGGAAATGCTAGAGTACTAATTCATCAGGAATTTTTTTAAGTGATCATCTATCTTGCTTTTCTTGTAATAAGGGTGCTTCAGAATGACCAAATATTTGATGAAAGAAGTTTTCCTGAATAGAATACTAATACATACAGGAGAAAAAAAAAAAGAGTATCAGCGTTTTGGCAATACCCAATGAGATTCTGCAATTATTAGTTACTAAAACCCACTAGGCGAAAGGATGATGGAGCACTCTATATTGGATGCATCAAGCTGACAACACCTGAATCCACGGATAAATGTCAACATCACAAAGAGGTAACTAGACATTTCCCTCCCCATGTGTTACATCAGAAATTACACAGAGCACATTTACAAAATATTCTTGCTAAAAATTAAACCTCAATCTGATCAAGCCTCATCTAACTACAAGCACCCAGTAAATACAGGATATGAAGAACACATAAAATGACAACAGGGAGGCATAATCACTAAAAGTACAATTTTCTGAAAATTGTACAGAACAGATGACCCAGTTTCTCTAACAAAGAAAATCAAGAAAAGGGGAGTGGGAAGGAGAACTGACTTATAAATAGACGTAAAAGACATTAACCAAATCAAGATGTTGACTTTCTTGGTTCCTAATTCAAAAGGAAAATACAATAGACTTTTTTGAGGCAACTGAGAAATTCTGACTACTGTTGAAGATTAAATGATTAAGAAATTATGTTAGTAATGGGGTGGGGGTGGAATTGGGCGAAATAAGTGAAGGGGTATAAATGATACAAACTTTCACTTATAAAATAAGTTAAGTTACAGGGATGTAATGGTATAGCACTGGGAATGTAGTCAATACTACAATGGTTTTGCATAGTGACATGGCTACTAGACTTATGATCAATTTGTAATGTACATAAACGTCAAATCATGTACACTTCAAGCTAATACAATATTGTATGTCAACTATACTTGAAAAAGTTTTTATTTTAAATTGTATTAGGTGTAATGACATAAATGTCATCTTTAAAGATTATATCTGTTAGATACAAAGTGAAGAAGATAAGAATGACATAAAAAATGGTCTCTATGATTTGTTTTAACATTCTACAACAGGAAGACAAAAGAAGTGTATTATTATACCCATCACTCTACTTTTGTATATCGTGAAGCTTTATAAATAAAGCTGAAAAAAAATGAAGCACTGAGACATGAGACACTGATGAAAGAAACTGAAGACACAAATAAATGGAAAGATATTCCATGCTCATGGACTGGAAAAAATATTGTTAAAATGTCCATATTACCCACAGCAATCTATAGATTCAATCCAGTCTTTATCAAAATTCCAACAGCATTTTCCACAAAGTAGAAAAAACAATCCTAAAACTTCTATGGAACAACCAAGGACCCCGAAGACTCAAAGCAATCTTGAGGAAGAACAACGAAAGTAGAGGAGGACACTTCTTGGTTTCAAACTATATTATAAAGCTATGAATAAATCAAAAGAGTACATTTTAGACATAAAAGCAGAGACACAGATCAATGGAACAGATCAGAGTTCAGAAATAACCTCATACATATATGTCCAATTAATTTACAACAAAGGAGCCAAGAATATAGAATGGGGAAAGACAGTCTCTTCAATAAATGTTGGAAACTGAAGAGCTAGATGCAGAGGAATGAAACTGGACCACCATCTTGCACCCTACACAACAATTAACTCAAAATGAATTAAAGACTTGAACACAAGTTCTGGAATCATAAAACTCCTAGGAGAAAACAGGTAGTAAGCTTCAAAAGCAAAGGCAACAAAAACAAAAATAAACAAGTGGAGCTACATCAAACTTCTAGTTTCTGTAGAGCAAAGGAAACATCAGCAAGATAAAAAGGCAACCTACCAATTGGGAAAAAATATTGCAAGTCATATACAAAAGGTTAATATCAAAAAATATAGAAAGAACTCATACGACTAAAAAAATGGAACAGTCTAATTAAAAAATGAGCAGAAGACCCAAACAGACATTTTTCCAAAGACATACAGATGGCCAAGAGGTACATGAAAAGGAGCTCAACATTACTTATCATCAGGGAAATACCAATCAAAACCACAAATAGGTATCACCTCACATCTGCTAAAAAGGTTGTTATCAAAAAGATGAGAAATAACAAGTTTTGGCAAGGATGTGTAGAAAAGGGAAGACTCGTGCACTGATGCTGGGAATGTAAATTTCAGTATAGCCACTAACAAAAACAATATGGAGGTTCCTCAAAAAATTTTACACGGTGTAATTATATGATCCAGCAATACCACTTCTGGGTAGTTATGTCAAGGAAATAAAATCAGTATCTGTAAAGGTATCTACAGCCCTATGTTCACTGTAGCATTATTTACAATAGTCATAAGGAAACAACCTCGGTATCCATCAGCAGATAAAGAAAATGTGGTTAATCTATACAATGAAATATTATTCAGCTATAAAAAGACAAGATGGATGGGCCTTGAGGGGACTAGGCTAAGTGAAATAAGTCTGACAGAGAAAGAAAACACTGTATGATCCCATTTATATGCAGAATCTTAAAAACAAACAAACAAGCAAAACCCACTGAACTCGCAGGTAAGCGGAACTAAGTGGTTTCCAGGAGCATTAAGTGGGGCGTAAGGGAAGGGCGGGGTGGAGGGGAGAACGTGGGAAGGTAATCGTCACAGGTACAAACTTGTTATAACATAAATGAGACCTTAGGGGGTAATGTATAGCATGATGATATAGTTACAATATTGTATGTTTGAAAGTTGTCAAGAGTAAACCTTAGAAGTTCTCATCACAAGGGAAAAAAAATTTAACTATGTGTTGTGATGAATGTTAACTAAACTTATTCTGGTAATTGTTTCACAATATATAAAAACACTAAATCATTATGCTGTACACCTGAAAGCAATTAATGCTTTATGTCAACTATATCTCAGTTTTCAAAAACAAAGGAAAAAGTGTACTCTGAAAGTCAAAAGCTTACTCCCAAATGTATCAATTGATTTTTCTCAATCTTGAATGCATTTTTAAACAAGAAAATAAACATGTTCAGGATGTAATTTAAAGTGGACCAAAAGAATAAAATACATCTGTGGGCAGAACAAGAAAGATAAAAACAGAAATCAATGTATTATGAAACAAACAAACAAAAATTACAAAAGCTGGTAGTTTGAAAAAACCAGTAAAATAAAGTCTCTGACAAGAAACACAAAGAAAAACGATAAACTTAAAAAGGAATATTAACAAAAATAAAAACGGGGAGAATTCAGAAATGCCAAAGTATTCTGAGAAATCTGAAACTCAGTAAAACAGATAATCACCTAGGAAAGTACTAAATAACTGAATAAATCAGTAACTTTGGAAGAAATCAAACTATCTACCAAAAAAAGCATCGCTCTTTCCTCATGCCTTATACATAAGCTGTTTAAAATCCCTGTAATACACAGGGTAAATGATTAGAAGTACATACAATGCTGATTAGCTTCGGTAAAATTTGCTGTGATTTATTTTCCTTTTTGCCTAAAGCATTAAGTTCTCTGAATTAAGCATGTCTTTTACAAATAAAGAAAATACGAGGAGGTAATGGAAAAAATTCTTCAAAGAAATATTACCATTCTCTCAAGCACTGCCATCTTATTTTTTGATAATGCAAATACAGTGCTCCTCAACTGACTTATAAATTTAGTACAATTATAATCAAAACCTGAGAAGTCGTCATGCAACTTAGCCAAATGATCCTAAATATATACATTTTAGTAAAGAAAATGCCAGGACAATTTTGAAAAAAAGTTCTAAAACTCACTCTCCAAGAATCTAAGACTTACTACATTAAATTAAGACATTGTGAGTGGGACACGAACAGACAATGAAACAGAACAGACAGCCCAGGGAAAGTTTCATACATATATGAAAAGCTGACAGCTGACACTGCAGGTCCGTGGAAAAATCATGAACTAGTCAATTGAACTGGTGCTGTATCTGCGACCCAAGAGAAAACAAAAATCACTAAACCTTTACAGTACACGATACAAAAATTAAATTCCAGGTAGACTGAGGCCCTACATGTGAAAATCAAAATTTAAACATGTTCAAAATAAAATCCAGAAGACTATATATAAGACCTTGAGTTAAAGAAAGATTTCTTAAAACTAGAACATAAATGCGATGCTACAATTTCCAAATTCTGTTCTTCAATATAAAAAAGCAAGTGACAGTAAGGAGTTATCTGTAACATGTATAACTAAGAATGCTTTATTATCCACCATACATAAAAACTCCTAGGAATCAGTAAGAAAAAAATAACTTTAAAGCTGACTTCTAGTAAAGTGCTCCTTCCAAATCAGATTTACATATGAAAGAACTACAAAAATAAGCACCATCATCATCTGAAAACTTATGTACCATTCTGTGCTAAATCTTTTAGCTATTACCTAATCCTCAAAATAACTTTTGAGATAGGTACTATTAAACCCATTAAAAATCTGTAAGAATAAAACTTAGGTTACTTTGTTCAATGTTAGAGGCCAACCCAAATCTGTGCATTCTAAATCATGTGCTTTTAATTTGACAAGACCTCCAATGAAAAAATGTTCTTGTCCACCATCAATAGTCCCAACTGACGTTCAATTTTAATACTGTATTTCTATTATATGAATTTTAATTGGACTTTTAAGGCACGCGCCTTTGTACGCAGCCTTTAAGAATGCTGATGAACAGAGGTTTACTCAGCACAGACTATGCTGAGCACAAGGTGAAGAAAAAGTTACAAAGAATGTTCTTGGGAAAAATATCACACACAGACATATGCAAACAAAATTAGATACCGTCTGTCTTCTAATGGACAAATATACCATCACTTTTAAAATATTACTAAAACAAAGATAATCTGATAGTCTCCAGATCCGACTGCCAACTGACGGACATGGAGAACATGTTAAGTTATATGATCAGTAGACACCGACTCTGGGTAACTCTGTGAAGACCAACAACCAGTTTTCTTCAGAAATAAAATGTAATTTAAAAAAACCCCACAGGAATAAAAGGAGAATCTGTAGGTCAAAAGAAATTTATAAGGCTTATCAATCTACTGAGTGTTGCTCTTACTTGATCCTGATCCCTCACCTCCCACTAAATATAATCCCTGCAAAAATACTATGATTTTCATGAGACAAATAGAAATCTTCACACAAACCTGGCACTTGAGAACAATAAGTAATTGTTTCTAATTTTTCTTGAGGGGGAGGGATGTCCTAACAGTATTGTGATTGTATTTCCTTAAAGGGGAGAGGGGACTGACTTTATCTTTTAAAGGGACACACCAAAACATCTATGAATGAAATAATTTCTGAAAATAATACAGAAAGAGAAAAGGAGAATGTGAACATCCTAAGGTTTAGTAATGAGTTGTTTGTGGACGATTGCTGGGACTAACAGATAACTGTCATGGTTCATGAGTGCTATTGTGTGTTTTCTCTATGTTCAAAATTCACAGTAGTTATAAAAAGAATCACTGCTCAAAAACATAACTTTTCATAATTTTTGTCATTCATTACTTTTAAAGTAAAAACACTACCTAAACACCTCAGCCCCTAATGAAGTATGTCTAAAACTAAATTAATAAAGCTGTAACAGTTTAGCATCGCAAATGGACCAAGTAAGAGATCAGAACAGTTAACGACTATATAGAGACTCACGACTGTAATTCACAGTGCTCCATATACTAACCAAAGCCCACTGTTCTGGAGCTCAGTCTCCACATTGTAAAGACAGCAGAGTAACGAGCTATTTTCCTGTACGGAAGCTTACAGGTGTACAGACTAGAGCCTACCACATGAAGTTCAAGATTCATAACCTGCACTTGAGACTTTTCCAACCTACCTGCCCTTCTATCCTTCCTCTCACTCTCATGTACAAACAGTTTGCTATAAAATGCAAAACATTCAACTAATTGTTCAATGGCTGTGAATCTGTGCCAGCCTATTGACCAACTCTGGCCATGTCATTCCTTCAACATACACTGCTCACTTACAATGCACAGGTCACAATCCACTTCCACAAAAATCTACTTCAACTGTATCTACCAAAACTAATCTCCCCTGCTATAGCCATATGGCATTTGCTGAAAGCTTGTATACTTAATTCTTCAACTAGATGATGTCCTATAAGATATAGCTCTTTTGGATCTCCAGCAAAAAGAATGTTGTGCAATAAAATTGGTATTTATCTTTTTATTGATAAGTGGCTCATGAGATTATGCACATAACTGAAGTGAGAGACCCCTCAAGAGTCACTGAATATCTTCTGAGTCTGCACCACTTAGCATGCACTACTGATGGAGGAACAGCAAATGAGGTCTCTGCCTTCAAGGAGCACACGCTGTTCTTGGCGTCTCTGGATCACCAGTCTTTAACTCAGTGCTATCATTTAGCAAACACTGTCTTTAAGTGAAATTCTAATATAAATACCCCAGCAAGAACTATGTAATATTTTAAGAAAACTCAAAATCTAAGACCCCAAAAAACACAGTTTTTGGTAACATACCTGTTATAAGTCAATTATGCTCAACTACTACCAAAAAAAAAGGTTATTTTTAGCATTATTTCACTGCATTTATCTAAGGAAGCCAATGATGGTGAATAAAGCAGCCAAGTGACATCTCTAAACTGTCTGTGCATTCGGCAATTTACAATCAGCGCTTTCAAAACACTAGTGAAATTTAAGTTGAAAAAAGCCAACAATTTACTTTAACAAACAGGTCCTTCATTATGGTCCAGTTATAAAGGCTGCATTTAGTTAACTTACTAAAAACAGAACTGCCACAAATTTCATCATACTTAAAACCTGCAACCAAGAAGGTAACATTTTATGATATTAAGTATCACCTGGTATTATTCTGCAATCATTTCATGCATTTCTATCTTCCCAAGTTATAGGCCCATTCTTTTCCAAGGATTTCACAGTGGTAAAATGACTAAGAGTACAGAAAGGAAACCCTGAAATTAATTACAAATATCAAAGAATATAAAAAAAAAAACTTGAAGAAACGTAACACTTCCTATTAAAAATTCACTGTTTAGTCCCACTGACCTAACCAAATAGAAAGGAGTCTAAAATCAATGAGGACTGAGTAACTACAGCACATTTTTAAGGGAAATAAATGAGATTTCAACATACCCTAGAGCTATAAAAAATTGGATATTCTATATGTAATATAAATCAGTTAAGATTAACAGAGGGTTGAGCTCATGGAAAATACTTTTTATTTATAATCACATTTAATCTTCAAAACTATTATAGTCTCAATTTTTAAAACCTGAGGCAAAAAATTTAAACATCTAATAGACAAAAAATGAGATTATACTACTTAATAATTCAAATTTATCTATGTGTCCAAAACTATGAAGAAAGCAAAAAGTAATAAACTGTAAGGAAAAGTACCTCTGTAGTACTCAGCCATAAAAAAGAATGAAATTTTGCCATTTGCAGCAACAGGCACGGACTTGGAGGGTATTATGCTAAATAAAATAAGTCAGAGAGAGAAAGACAAATACTGTATGGTATCTCTTGTATGTGGAATCTCAAAAATAAAACTAGTGAATAAAACAAAACAAAACAGCAGACTCACAGGTACAGAGAGCAAACTAGTGGTTGCCAGCGGGGAGAGGAAAGCGAGCCGGGTAAGGGGGAAAAGGGCTAATACGGGATTATATGCAATCACGTGTGAGAAACTTCAAAATTATAAAGCACTATAGAATTTAAAGAATCTTTCACTTAAAAAAAGAAAAAAGTATTTATGATGCATATGAATCAATTTTCTTTTTATACAGAGTCGTAACAAAATAAAGACAACCATTAAAATAGATCACATATACAAAGAGGCAGTTCACAGAAATAGAAACACAGAGTCAAATTTTAAAAGCCTCACATGTTGCAAAACATAAATTACAAAATTTCTTTTACCCTAAAATTAGCTAATATTCTATTTATAAAACCCAGAATCGGTAAGGATGTGGATAAACAGGCACTCTCATAAACCATTGTAGAAAACAAATTACTAATTTTGGCATTGTGGTTTTCACAAACCAGCCAAGAATGTATAACATGAACCCATTTACCCTATTAAAACAACTTAAAAAAAAACACAAAATACATAGAACAATGATTTTCAAGACCACTGGACATCAGACAATGATGGACAGTGACCCCCTAAGAGTCAGAAAAGAAATGAAGTGAGCCCATGACTATTCCAGCTTACTCCCTTGAGTAAAAGTCCAGGTCACAGCATAGCTCACATAGAGAAACCAGGCCATGAGCCTGTGCTTCAAAAATTCCCTAAGAGCCAAGAATCCAAGACCAAGCAACTAGAGTTTGTATTGCAAAGTACCAAAGAGAGCTGCAGAGAGACAACTCTGGAAACCTGCAGAGAATCCTCCCTGAATATTCAATATATGTGCATAACTATAAGTAATGTAGAAGCCATTTTTCTTGCTGTTTAAGTCTTAAAAAGATAATTGGGTGTTTAAACAAACACAAGATGCAGTGTAGAATTTATAACATTAAAAGTAAAATGTTATGGTAACAATAGTACACAGGCCAAGAGGGGGGACGTTTTTCTTATCCACATAGTGTATGTGAAGTGGCATAAATATCCCTTCAGAGAAGACAATGGTAAGTTAGAGATGTATGCTATAAATCCTAAAACAGCTACCAACTAAACAGTTACAAGCTATCTCGTTTTCAGCTAACAAGATAAAATGCAATTTTAAAAATATACTCAATCCAAAAGCAAGCAGAAAAAAAGAAAAAAGGGAATAAATAACCCAAGAAAAAAACAGAAAACAACAAAAAGTACTTTAAAAACTAACAATGTAACATCGAATGTGCAGGGTCTTAACCAAAAGAAGAGGGTCTAAGATTGAATTTAACAATCAGGTTTCAACTTTATGCTACAAGAAACACACTTTAAGGATGCAAACAGGCTGAAAGTAAAAGAATGGAAAAAGATATACCATGTGAACTCTATTCAAAAGACAAGATGGCTATTTATTTTAAAACAAAGATAACCAAGAATAAAAATGGTCACTGTATAATAATAAACAAGTCAGTGAATCAAGAGGACATGGTAATCCTAAACATTTATGTACTAATCATAAATTCAAAAAGCATAAAGCAAAAACTGGCAAGACTGTAAAGAAAAACAGACAAATGCACAATATAGATTACAATATCGTTTTCTCAACAAGTGATAGAACAGGCAGAAAATCAGGAAAGCAGATCACTTGAACAGCTCTATCAATAAACATGACCTAATTGACATTTATAGAACACATCACCCAACTGCAGTGTGCACATCTCTACCAAGTACACATAAAACTAACAGAATATATGATATTTGAACCATAAAATAATAAAACAAAATTACAAAGATTAAAGTCTTCTAAAATATGTTCTCTAGACACAATGAAATTAAATAAGAAATAACAGAAAAATATATTTTAAAAATTCCAAATATGTGGAAGCTTACTACCACGTCTCAACAACCCATAGGTCAAAGAAATAAAAAATATGTATTAAAATGTATTTTAAACTGAATGAAAAGAATATTTATATGGAAATAATGCTATGTTATTTCAAATTCTGAGAGATGCCATGAAAACAATAATTATGTGGAAAACATAGCATTAAACCTTTGTATTAGAAAAGGATCATGTCAATGACATCAATTTCAATGTTAACTAAGCAGAAAAGGAGCAAACTAGAACCAAAGGGAACATTAAAACTGTAGAGATCAATAAAATGGTAAACAGAAAATAACAGAGAAAAACTCAAGGAAGCTGATTTTTGTATTATTTATAATGAATGAGAGGCAACATCGCTACAGATTCAACAGATGTAAAAAAATGTAAGGAGGCAGTATCATGAACAAGCCCATGTGAAATAAGCTCAACAACCTGGGTGAAAGGGGCTGATCCCACAGAAGACAAGACTACCAAGGCTCACTCAAGAAGAAACAGATAATGTGGACAGTCCTGTATCTATTCAGTAAGGTGAATGGGTGGTTTGAAAACATTTCCACAAAGAGAACAAACACAAGGCTCACACATGTTCATGGGTGAATTGTACCAAACATTTAAGGAAAAACAACAGCATTTAAGGTATTCACCCTAATGTCAAGACAAAGAATGCCTATTCTCATTTATTCAAACATTGTACTAGATGCCATAGACAAGACAAAGAAAAAAAGCATCCAGGTAGAAAAGATGAGCAGTCAATGCAGAAAATCTATGGCATCTACAAAAAAAAAGTTAGATCTAGTAAGTGAGTTTGGAAAAGGTGCTGAATACAAGAGCAATCAGCAAGAATAATCTGTATTTCTATACATTCATAACAAAAATTTTTTTTAAATCTTACAATCGTACCAAAAAAATACAAAAAAAGGATAAATCTGACCCAAAAAACCCCACAAATTCTGTACAGTGAAAATTAAAAACAATGCTGAAAGAACGGAAAGATACAAGTAAATGGAGAGAGAAATTGTGTTTATGGGTGAGAAAATTCAACAATGCTGAGATGTCAATTTTCCCCAAATTGCTCTACAAATTCAAGTTAATTCCAATAAAAACCCATCAGGTCTTTTTGTAAACTGACTCATACAAAACTGTAAAAGACCCAGAAGAGCCAAAACAATTTTGAAAAAGAACAAAGTTCTACTAGATCTCAAGACTTAATATAAAACTACAGTAATTAAGACGGTATTTTGGCTACTAGACAGACAAAAAAAAAAAATGGGAAAGAATGCAGTACAGAAACAGAATCATACATCCATACACAACTAATTTTGGAAAAAGGTGCAAAGCCAATTCAATGGGGAAAGTAGTCTTTTCAACAAATGGTGCTAGAAAAAGCGGAGGTCCCTATCCAAACCCAAAAAACGTGGACTAATACACTGTACCATAATCAAAATATTAACTCAAAAAGACTTAAATGCAAAACTAAAAACTTCTATTAGAAAACAAAGCAGAAAATCTTTGTGACCTTAGGTTACATGAGATGGCTTAGATATGACACTGAAAGTGTGTGTGATCCATACCAAAAAAAAAACCTGGTAAACAGAAGTTCATCAGAATTAAAAACTGCTCTCTTCAAGAGAGAACAAAAACACAAGTGGCAGAAAATATTTTAAACCAAAGACTTGACTGGTAACTAGAATGAAGACTTCTAAAACCTCAAAGAAATCGGCCAATTTAAAAAGTGGGCACGAGATGTAAACAGACACTTCACCACAGACGATGTACAGCTTGCAAAAAGCCCACAAAAAGATGTTCAACACCACAGATACTAGAGAAATGCAAATAAAACGACAAGAGAGTTCCACTCCATACCCATTAGACTGTCCATAATCAAGGAAAACAGACGATAACAGACATTGAAAAGGATGGAGATAGATTGGAAATCTTATACTCCGCTGGTGGCCACGTACAATAGTGTAACCACTTTGGAAAATAGTTTGCAGTTTCTTAAAAAGTTAAACATATGCCTACCAGATGACCCAGCCATTCCAATCATAGGTATTTCCCGGAGGGAAATGAAAGCTTATGCTCACAAAACGACTTGCACAGGAATATTCACAGCAGCTTTATCTATAATAGCCCCAAATTAGAAACAACCCAAATGTCCACCAAGAGTTCAGTGGCCAAACAAACTGCTGAACACCTACCCAATGCAGTATTACAAGCAATAAAGAGGAATGAACTAATGATACACAACATGAGTAAAACCTCAAAATAATTACGCTGAGTGGAACAGCCCAGGGTACATGTTGTATAACTCTATTTGTTTAAAACTAATGTATAGTGACAGAAAGTGGATCAGTGGTTGCTTGGGGAAAGAAAGGTAGATGGGAGGGATTACAAAAAGGCAAAATGATACCTTTGGGGTAATGGATGTTCCTTATCTTGATTGTGCTGATGGTTTCACAGCTGTATACATGTTAAAACACTGTATATTTTAAATATATGCAGTTTGGGTCAAATCATACCTCAAAACTTTTTTTTTTTTAAAGGTACCATATGGGCCAGTACACATGGCATGAATCCAAGTGTGTAAATAAACAAGAATGTTTATATGTGTGGTAATATATAAACTAGTAATTTCAGGAAGAACGCACCAGAAAAAATTTAAGATAAATTACCTACACCTAAGAAACATGACTGGAAATCAAGGAGAAATACTTCCCATTTTCAATTTTTTTTAACCATGCAGATGTGTTACTTGCATTTTTTAAAAAAATTTCATGAAAGCTTAATTACTCATTCATAGGTCTGATGCCAAAGCAAAAATTCTTACTTATTATCCTAGAAAATTATATAAAACATAACTTTTAGTTATCAAAACTTTTTTAGTAAACAACAGAACAAAAAGAGGTTAGAAATGACTTTTATATCATTTTCTATCTAACGTTTTCTCTTCAAACTACTAACACAGAAAACTGATGCAGCCAATACACCAAATCTGGGCATCCTCTAAGCCCCCTCATTTCCCTCTGCTCATTCTGAGTCTTGTGGGTTCTTTCTTTCCTCACACACTGACAGCAGACAACTCAGACTTGCATGACTTACTCTTTTATAAAATGCACTTCCAGAGTACACCTGTTTGGATTGTAACTACAGTATCTACATCTTGCACTCTCCTTAGAAAGTATCATTGCCTAATAAGAATAAATACGCCTTCCCACAAAAACTCATTATTTCTCCCCCAATCTACATCATATGAACTTGACAAAAGTCTAAATATTAAGGCAAGGACAAGTGTCTATACTAGATACAGAGGGCAGAAAATAACCAAGAAAACATAAAATATCTCCAAAAGTATTCTAAAGAGTATCACACTGTCCTGGGTGAAGTTGTCCGGGAACAGTTAGCATCGCTGAACGTGAAGGGGGAAATGTCAACGCCTCCAACAACTACCTGAGTACCTGACTTGGAAGGTACCGTGACACGCTCAGGAAGTTTTTAAAAAGTTACTACAAGACCGGGCCCCAACAGGGCAGAAAGGCTTACAATACATCACGACGCTAAAATATGCAAGGATCCAAGGAAAAAAGGCCTAAGCATTAGAACTAAGGTTTAAAGGATGAGCAGTTTTCCCGGCCAGAGTGAGTGAGGAAAGGTTCCAAAGGATCTCTCCATGAGGCCTATCTTCCTTTAACACACCCACAAACCAGCTCTTAACTTCTGACTCAAATCTGAAGCTCACTGCCTAATCAAGTTTCTTTTCTTTTTAAAGATCAAGGTAACTGATTTCTAATGAGGCTTATTAATGGCAAAATATATTTCATTCTCCGTAAGACAAAAGACGAGTGAAAACATCTTAGATTAGTAAAATTCTATGATTTAGGTCAAATCACTTATCTGTCCTTTTAAAACTGTAATTTCCCCTCAGAAAATTAGGTTATCATTTTTTATTCACAAGAAGCCATGTCTGAAAGCACCTTTAATTCTTTGAACACCATTCATACCTACTTTAAAATGATATTCTCAGACTACCTTTCTAGAAAAATTTATGGTTGTCTATTTAAGTTATAAACAATTTACATAGTCTAACTTTAAAAATTGTACAAAACACTTTACACTTGAGTTCTGAGTTTTGTCAGCTGTGTTAGTTTTCAAAAGTCAACAGAAAGCTTCCATTAATGACAATACAACCAATTCTCATTACTTTCAATTTTTTCCTACCTTTACGCCAACTGCAACCTCAGTGACAATTCTGTAAAAAAAAAAAAAAAAAAAAAAGTTTCAACCTCTTGGTGCTTCTTCAAATGGTCACTGTTTGAAACTTTTTAGGGTAATTCATCATTCATAAATCTTCCACTCACAATGCAGGTGGAAAACAATACAGTGGTGGTCAGTGACACATTATCAACTTGGCTTTCTAGAAATGACTTTCACACGTGAGACGAAATTCACACTTTTGTATTTTGTTAACACTTCAAACAGCAAAAAGAACAAAACCCCAAAGCCTATAATGGCCTTTCTATAGAGATGGTACACTTAGATTAACAGTTTAAAACTTAATTCAACTCTTTAGTAACCTGAACAGAATCAGGAAACATGAATTCCAGCGCAAGTTTTGCCATATTTCCCCACTGATCTGGGGGAGTAGGGAACTTCTCTGGATTTATGTTTCATTTAGAAAATAATCTCTACAGAACCTCTAGGATGTTTTAAATTCTATTACCCTGTAAACTTTTATATGATTTTCATTTAGCATCTTAAAAAAAAAACACCGAACTCCAGACGCTTAAAATAAACTCATATTTTACTTCCGACCCTTCAAATACTGTCTCTGATTCTAACAAATGTACTTTTCAGAGGATACTGTTTCCATGTCCCCACAAACGAGCTGAATACAGCTGCATGTTCGTCCTAAAGGGTGCCTCCTTTCAAACACTGAGTTAAATTACTCAAGAGTGTTTTCAGATGTGGAGCATTAAGCACCAGGGAGACCCTGGTCCGTATCACTCTCCAAAGCCCTTGCATCACCTAACTCAGCATTCTATCTCCACTCTCAAAGATGCAGCAAGGTCCTGGCTTTGGAAGTTGTTTTTGTTGTGCCAGAAACTGGTCAAAGTGGCTGAAAAGACGGCCCTGTGTTGACTAGCCGCTCTGGTTCCTGCCATGGCTGGTGGCCTTTGCCCATGTGATTGATGTCGACCACAAACACTCCGTTTTTTGGATGATTTAATTTCTGGGCCCTTCTGCCAAGTCTTGAACGTTCTTAGGCCCCACAAAAAGGCATTTTTTCCAGCCTCCCGCCCCCACCGGCGGACTCCAGTGAAAACAAAGGAGGGTGACATCTGCCCTCCCCTCCTCCCGCCGCCGCACGCCTCCCCGCCCCCCCCTTCCCCGGCGGCTCCCGCTCAGCTTTCCCGGGAGCTCCCGCCACCGGCATCTCCCCGAGCCGGGGCGGGCCGGGGGCGCCTCTCTCCTCTCCCCCGGGGACCCCCACACCGCCGCCTGCTCTCCGGCCGCTACACGGGCTCCCACAGGCGCCGCTCGCCCGGGTTCGGGTCCCACGTTCCGGATCGAAATGGCTCCTAGAGGGGGCAGGGCCGGGCCCGCCGTTCCGGGGCCCCCGCCCCACCCCCGCCGCCCCGCCGGGGCCCGCTCCGTCTCGGCGCTCGGCGCCCCCGCCGCCGCCCCCACGCCTGCCGCGCCCACGAGCCCGCTTTCCGCCCGTTTTCGCGAGCGGAGCCCGCCGGGGGGACGCCCGGGGAGGGGTGTGTGCGATGGGGCGGGGGTGGGGTAACGGCAGCCCGGCCCTGGGAGGGGCCGCCGGCGGCTTTCGGCCCGACCCCGGCCCGGGCCCAGGGCGGGCCCCGCTCCCCGCTCACACGCCGCCTCGCCGGCCCCGCTACCTACCCGTCCATTGCCGAACCGGACAAAGCTTCGCTCACAAGAACCGAGCCACGCAGCCAGCGAGACACACAAGCGGAGAGAAAATGGCGGCCAGGGCCCGACGGAAATTGCCGAAGGTGCCGGAGCGCACGGGGCAGCGCGCGGCCGCGGCGGCGGCGGAAAGAGCCGAGCGCGCCGGCGCCCGGCTGCGGGCGGCGAGCGGCGGGGCGCGGGGACGAGGGGGAGTGGGCGCCGCCGCCGCCGCCTCCTACGCGCCGACGCGCACCCGGGGCCTCCGCCCTCCGCCCTCCGCGCGCCGGCCCCGGCCTGCTGCCGCCGGGCAGCGCGTGCTGGGCTGCTCCTGTGCGTTCCCCCGAGAAACCCCGTTTGCCCTCGTCGGGCGGTGTGGGTGGGACACCTCCCTGCGCTCCGCACCCTCCGCCCTGCACCTCGGGAGGGTGGGCCCTGGCCCGCTGGGCGCCCCCCAGACAGCCGCCGCTTTTCCCTCCAGATCAGGTCCTGGCTTGGCTACCCTCGATCCAGGGGCCAAAGAACTAATTTATAGCTTTTTTCCTATGCCATCTTTTTATTGACAGACCTCGGCATCCTCGAAAAACAAACAAACAAACAACTTTATTAATCAAGACCACTGCTTAGTAAAAACAGTATTTCCCAACCAAGTACACATCATCAGGTTGAAACACAGGCTTCTGCTTCCAGACACTTCACGTTCCGCGCGAAGGAAGATGGGATTCTCACCTCACTCAGTTGATGGTTAGTGGGCACCTGTGGGGAATAGTCACAGCACCCTGGCTGGGAGAGAGCACAGGCTCAGCCAGGTATGAAAGGGCTGGTACAAAAAACTGCCACCAAAAGTCAGGCTCTACCTATTTGGTGGCTTGAATGAGCAAGTGGGGGTGGGAGTGGTGGCGCCGTCTTCACCACTGGTTAGAGATGGAAGTGACATGAAAATAGCCTGCTCAAATTGACTTTCTCTTCTGTGTCTTTCATGGGCTCCATTTTAATTTTAATTCCATATTGGACATTTCCTTCAACGTGTTTTTATCAGAGATTCAACAAAATTTGAAAAGGCATTTGTTTTTGAAAAATTGCTCAGTGGGTGACTGCTTTGCCAGCAATGTTCCCTGTCCTCCACCCTCACGCCCAAGCACAACACACACACACACACACACACACACACACACACACATTCTTAATCCTGGGAAATGAAAAATAGCCCCTTTGTCTTTCAGTTTACTCTCAATGCCCAATCTGGGTTTCCCTGTGTCTCCTTCATGCAAACCTCTCATCCTTTTATTACTTGGAATTTCACCGTACTAAATGGTACTTACTGTGTGGTTCATAAAATTATATTTTTTCAAGTTGGGCACACCTTATAGCGCATCTTGTCCAAATAGAACTCTTCAAAGCACTCAAAAGTTCTAGATTTGCTTCAGAGAGTGGCATTCCTTAAAAAAAAAAAAAGTCCGTTTCCTACAGTACCTTCCATTTGCCTTAACCATTGACTTATGATACATAAAGGACCCATTATCAGTGTCATTAATAATCACTTTTCACATATCTGAGGTTTTGAACATGCACTTTCACTCAACAATTAAATATGTAAGCTCCCAAAGGGCAGGGACTCTAGCATAACTCTCTGTATTCCCCACATTGACACAACCAACATTGATTGATTAGCTCTTGGTTTATCATGGCAAAGACAAACTATTCCATGAGGGGAAGCCTGTCCTTAGGTGGCAAAAGAAAGTATAGTATTCACAAAAACACATTATTCCTTTTTTTCTCCTAATAAGGTATGAGACTACAAACAAACAATAGTCAATATGCTTGCTTATTTAAACCCCATCACTTTCTAGAAAAGACTTAAGGTTCTTTACAAGTCAAGACACATAAAACACTAGATGAAATAAATTAAGTGAGATAAGAAATAAAAAGATAAAATACAACACGGAGTCGTAATGAGGCTAATGCAAAGCTCTGTATCACAAAAGCGTGGTGATTAAAGACCGGGTTCAAATTTGAGCACTTTTCATTTCATAGCTATGTGACACTATGCATGTTCATTAACCTCTTCAGGAAAAAGTTTCATTTACTGAAAATAATGGGAATTTCCTTTACTGAAAATGAAAATGGGATGAAAAACAGGACCTTCATCCTAGATGGCTGTGAGATCTAGAAGCATTCACGTATGTAAAACACCTCTCTAGCTCAGCGATGGGCTCTGGTAAATACTCAATAAAGGATGCTATCATCATCCTTATTATTTTTGTTATTAAGTATTATTATTCACTTGAGAAGCAACAGGTCACAAATTTGACTCTTGGATTTTTAACAGCAACAATATTCATACAAATAAATCTACATAGAGACTTTCACAAAGGTTAAACATGTCACTAACATAATTAGATTGGCTGGTATCTAGAGGAATAAATCTGGGAAAATGTCATAGATAAATTTCTAAAACCTCATCCAGATCTAAATTTGTATGATTTTATGAGTTAACCATGGAGTAGATTATTAATCTCAACACTAGCAGATGGTCAACCTTTGTAATATACGACACGATCATATTAGTGTTTATGGCTTCCTAACAAAATAAGGCAATAAAAAGTGAAGTGCTTGTACAGTATTATTTTCATACCCATATCTTTTTTCAGTATGATTTGTTCTTTCCTTTCTGAGTGGTAAATGTTTTGACCTTTTACAGAGATTTACACTTCTGTGAACAATAATTAAATCTAAATTTCAGTGTATGTGAAGCCAAAATGAGGTCTAATATTGATGCAATAAAAATAGGAGACAGGATCTTGTTCATAATGTTCTGATTTTATTCCTAGCCTCACTTCTCATCTGCTTATGTACTAAAGACTTCCTTTAGCTTTTTTATGCTGCATTTTTTTCTTTGAGAAGAGGCAAAGTAATAGGATCAATTAGATAATTCTAGGGGTATATATTTTTGAATAGGGGATATAAATTCAAAACAGTATAAATTCAAAAGGATAAAAGCATATACAATGTGCCTGGAAAGGGCAAATTAATATAAGGACAAAATGTAGATAAGTGGTTGCCTAGTGCTAGGAAAAGGAATGAGGAAAAACTAAAAATATACAAGTTTTCTTTCTAGGCTAATGGAAATGTTCTATAACTAACTGTGGTGACAGCTGTACAATCTACTACATATACTAAAATTATACACTTAATACTGGTGAATTTCATCATATGTAAATTATATATCAGTAAGGCTTTTACAAATAGAAAAAGCACATATCTTTAACTCCTGTTCCCTACCTGCTGTGTCCCATGTTCCAGAGACAACCCATCCTGCCAGTTTACTGTATATTCTTCCACAGATGTGCTAATGTATAGATTGATTAGGTACACACGTAGTTTTTCTTTTTATGCCAAAGTGGTAACCACAGTACACATTGATCTGCAACTTATTTTTTAGCTTAAAATATATCTTAGAGCTCTGTCCTTCTCATTCAGTATGTTTAAAACTACCTCATTCTTTATATATGGCTGCATAATATTCCACCAAATAAAAGTCATGATTTACTTAACTAGATCTCATTGATGGACACTGAGGTTGTCTCCAGTCTTGCTGTTTACAAACAATTCTGCAATGAATATTTCAGTTTATAAGTCATTTTTCATATGTGTGAATATATGGATAGATACTTTACTATAAATTAAATTTCTGGGTAGAATGCATTTTTAATTTTAAAGGATGCTATCAGTTTCCCTCCAGGTCCTTGAGTCTTTGCAGGAAAATATTACCAACTCTTATCATAGAAAAGGGCAGATTTCTTTACTATATAAGGAGTTCCTAAAAGTAAAAAAGTCAAAGCCCAACACCTAAATGAAAAAAGTGGATAAAGCATATGAATAGAATATGAACAAACGTTACGAAAAGTAAAAGTAAAAGTAAAAATATTGAGCCTCACTTATACTAAGAGAAATTCAAAGAAAAACTGTACTAAGATTCTGTTTTTCACCTGTCAATGCCCACCTCCCCCCTCCACCTCAGACAGACATCACACAGTGCTTCCCAAGTACTGAGAAAAAGGATTCCTTTCCAAATTATCAGCTTGTGAAAGTAGAATAAAGATACTTCTAGATACACTGAATGTCAAAAAAGTTTGTTTCCTACATATTTTTCCTTTGAAATCTTCTGGAAGATGTATGCCTCAACAAAGGACTATGTCAGTAAAGAAGATCTGGTACCCAGAAAATGAGAGGTCCAGCATATAAAAGAAGTAAATTAGGTATCAATGAAAGAAGCCTAGGCCAACAGCTGTACAGCTCCACTGCTGTCCTTGGGTTCCAATACAATATGAGATGCGAGGACCCCAGGAAAGATTAGTCCAAGAGAAAAGATGGAACTGGTAGACCAAAATGTCTGACTATATTGAGCAGGGTTTATAGTACCGTTGGCAAGCTTGGGGGAAAAATTAATAAAAGATAGATGGAAATTTTTCAAAAATTAACTTCAAGATAAATAAAAAATTGTAAGGAGATGTAATCGTGTACACTTTGAGGATCAGTTGTAAAAATAGTTACATCTTCATAAAAAGGTAAACACTGAATATTAATAAAATTGAGAGTGCAAAACAATTTCATGGAAGGACAGAAGAGAAGCGAGGCTGTGTACGTATGTGTGTGTGATGGGAATATAAATTCTCATATTCCACAGCAGGAAGCCAGTAGATAAGGTCTAGAATTGATAGGTGAGAAAATAGCGGATGAACATATTATTTAGAAGCACGGAGGTAAGTATCAGGAAAGTCGGCGCGAAGGGTTGAAACTGGTTGTTTCTCAGACATAATAGTTGAGGAAAAGAAAAGGGTGAGACAGAAGAGTACAGTATGGGTTTTGTTTATTTCATGATAAGTCTTCCAGAGCTATTTACTTTTTAAGCCTTGTGCATGTGTTACTTTGGTAAAAATAAATTTTACATTAAAAAAAGAAAGGATTAGATGGCAGCGAGCAAAAAGACTGTCTTAGCACAAACACTGCCTCTTTTGTATTCTGCAAAAGTGACTGCTTATCTACATGTTCACTGAAAAAAGCTCAGCATAGTTGGCTGGCCTTCCTATACTGTGCATATAATAAAGATTATTCTTGGAAGAGAACACAATACTTTGAGTGGATCAGCAGTTTTTAGAATGATCATGCGTAAAGAACTAAACTGGGGGAGAGAATGAGAAAAGTGAAGAAAAATACACAGAGAAGTGAAAGATTTTTAAAATGCTAAATACAAAGGAAACCACATTTTGCTTTATCATATTATAAACCATGCAATATTGTAAATATATTACAAAAGCCACATTATAATTTGTGTAGCTTTGTGCAAATAACCACCTAAATGATAACTGACAAAATACAGCTTTTAAGCTCATTCCCAGAATGAGTAACTCTTCCAAACTAAATTCTTCTTTGGTAACTTCACAAAGCAAGGAACCAAGTAATAAATGGAAACCATCAGCCTTTTCAAAATTTATTTTAATATTTCTAAAGGGTTCAAAGTAGTTTGAATACATGTCCTTAAAACTGACAATGAAAACCTGAGAAATGAGAGCTGAAAATTGTTCATATTTAGTTAAATCTCTTAATTCTCTTGCAATAGATGTTTCTATTGGAGCATTGTCACTTCAGTCTGATTCCTTCACCCCTATTTTCTAATAGAGAAAGTACCTTTTAATTTTTTTTTTAGTTTTTTAAATTTTGGGGGGGAAGGGAGGCAATTAGGTTTATTTGTCTTTAACCGAGGTACTGGGGATCAAACCCAGGAATTCATGCATGCTGAGCGGGCACTCTACCACTGAGCTATACCCTCCCCTCCAAGTGTCTTTTTAAGAAAGGGGAAATGAATGTGATTTTGTCCTTATTTAGTATTTAAAATGAAATACATTTACCAAATTTGCAAATGACAGATAACTTATATTAGGAAGACAGAATCAGCATTCAAAATGATATTGAAAGGGGTACAACAGGAATATAAATGTAAAGTCTCAAATTTGGGTGTTAAAAATAAGCTGCAAAATGCTCTGCATGTTAGGGGATACATGGTTTAATGATAGACCCTATAAAAGAAATCATGAAACATTGACCTAGAGCAATTACAACATTAGCATTTGTTAATGGGATAAAAGTATTCAATTAAGGATGTAATAGTCCCATTGTGTTCTACTCATATTTTGCCCACAGATTATGTTTAGTTAGAATAAGTGTTAAGAAAAAACGATAATATTTATCCCAAGATAATTGTGGAGAACAATATTATTGGCAGCTCAACGTTCATGCTGTTCTCCTCTTGTGGAGTAGCCATGCAATTTGGGTGAGTTTAACCTTCATTCCCAGCTTCAGGGCTAAACCCATCAAAGTAATCATCCCCCCTTCCATAGTGATCATTTCACAGTGTTAAGTCCAGATCTAAGGCCAATCAGAGCATTGCATTCCCTTAAACCCAAGGGTTGGTTCAGAGGTGGGCCAGTCAGCATGAAATTTACCATCATTTGATGACGGTAGCAATCAGCATCTCTCTCTTGATGGACTGGCAACCACGCTCAAGTCACCACAGGAGCCTAACTAAACATACAGCCTGCAGAGAGACAGGAAGAAACTCTTGCCTCCCAACAATCTATCTTCAGAAGGAGCCAGGGAGATTCTTGTCAAGTGTAAGTAAAATTATGTCACTTCTCTGCTCAGAAGCCTGAAATGGAGCCTGAGCTCATTCGAGTAAAAGCCAAGGTCCCTACAGAGGCTTATAAATCCTCCATGACCTGACCTGGTCCCCTGTCCTCTCCCTCTCCTCATCTTTGATGACGCTCCTCTTGTTTACTCATTTCTTGCCAGTGTCCTGGCTCTTTCCTGTCCCTAGAATATGCCAGGCACTGTCTCACCTTAGGGTCTTCTTTAAAGTCGTTTCTCTGCTTTTCTCTCAAATATCCCCTGCCCACCTCCTATGCCCCCCCCATAACTTCCTCACCTTTAAGTCTTTATTCACATTTCAATGAAACGTACTCTGACCTGCCACCTGCCACCCTTACAATCTCAGCCCCCTTTCCTTGTCCACTCTTTTTATTAAAAGCACTTATCATATTCTAACATACATATAATTTGGGGGGGATTTTGTTTGCATTTATTATTTATCATCTGCCTCTTTCCACTGGAATATAAGCTCTAGAATGGCAGTTTGCTTGGGTCCTGACATATCCTGAATGCCTGGTACAAATGCCTACCAAGCATTCACTGAAAGATAAATGAGTAACTGAGCCTTTGGTTCACCCACTCTCTGAAGACTGACTCTAGATTTGCCAGTGATGCGAGCCGAGCTGATTCCTTCACTGCTTTGTACATTTGGAATAAAACTATCTTTTGTAGACAACTGAAAGGGAACCAATTATGAAAATTGCAAAGGATGAGGGATTCATACCAAAGAAAGAATGTTTGAAGGAGTTGGAGATGTTTACCCCGGGGAAAACCAGTGAAGAACATGTTAATCATCTTCAAATAAATAAAAAAAGGAATTAGGCATCTAATTTATTACTCCACAAAGTATTACAGATTAAAGTCACAGAGAGGCAGATTTCAGCTCAGTGTAAGAATGGAACTTCTAACAATAAAACTGCTTCACTCTGGAATGAGCTGCCTCATGCTTTGGTCAGCTCTCTGTTATTACGAGGGTTTAAGCAGAGGTTGACTACATTGGTCTGAGAGAGGACAGAAGAGAGCACTGCATTAGGCAGTGGATTGAACTCAATGATTTTTTTGAGTCCTTTTCTACTCTAGAATCGGGTCTGAAGTATTTGGATGTGGGCCCTTATAGGCTATTTGCTTGACCTATAAAAACATCTATCTCTTTCCTCATTCCTGGACTCTCTTCACATGGATGGGTTTTCAGCAGCCACATTTGTACTGTGAGAGCCCGGGCCCTTTGGCCACAGCTAATTAGACCAGGAATGTGCAGCTTAGCAAACTGCATCGGATTCTCCCACCTAGAAATTTAGAGATAGGAGAAAAGACTCTCAGCCGGTCTTCATATGTGATTAGAAAACCCAGAAGTAATGGACGAAGGCCACGTTCTACCATATGTGCTAATGAGTAGAGATAGCTGGTCTGTAGATGGAATAAAAGAATGAAGCTGATGCAAAGAGAGAGGGCGAAACCAAATGAGAGCCTATTCTGCCTGGGTATCAGGCGTTCCAGTCCCTGTGCCAGTACTCCCTAAGGCCCAATGGTTTTCTTGCCCTTGAATCTGTCTCTGTCTCTGACTCTGTCTCTCTGTTTTAAGCTAGCAAGCCAGTCAAGTTATTTTTCTTACTTGCACCTAGCAAACATTTTATTTTGCTTTTAACCACTGTTTATGTGTATGTATAGGCTCTGGGTTAATAAATGAAATCTATTGTTTACATATAAAGGGTAATGATAAGATCCTTTCTGTACAATAATTGGAACTGCATACACTGTCAATTAATTGAAAAAAATAAGTTGTATGACACTTTTTGCAATGCATTAGTTGCTTTACTATCATCGCCATCATGTTAATACCTGACAATAAAGCTCTAAAAATGTGATAACACTTCTAAAATGAGCATTTTGGGGCCTCAAAAATGTACTATGTATTTCTATTTGGGAACCTTAAAGCCACTATTATGTCCCCCTTACTTTGGGAGGTTTTAGTGTTTTGTGTTCCTGTCCTCTACTTAGCCTTTCTGTTCTTTCAGGTTTAGTTGTTGATGGTACCATGAAAGCGATAAAATAGGTGTTACAGACTAAACATTTTTAAAAAACCAGAATGGCACCTAAGTGCAAGGAGGGGACAAAAGGGTTTTTCATTGACACCAGCTGCCAATTACAAGGAGCAGTAACTGCTACGGTTGCTCCCTCCACCTCCCGTGCTGGGCTGGGAGGAAATTGTCAGGATGCGCAAGGAACCAGGCACTAGCTTTTGGCCAGCTCTCCACCATGGGACCAGGTCTCACAGAAGGCAGATCTGCCCCCTGAGATGGCTTCACTACCACCATTCTCCCCTCCAGCGCGTGGGAACAGAGGATGTGGTGTACTGCCAAATGCTTAACAACTGGAGAAAGCTCTGATTGGTCATGTTTGCTGTTTTGGATGATGTAGTACTCCCACCACGGCTGACTTCAGGCTACAAACATGACTAAATGTGGATTTGGGAAGAGGTGAGCATAGTTGGCTCTGGAGGGTGTAGATAAACCAGAGCCAGCACACCACCGACACGGGCCACCTTGCTGCATCCAGAATCCACCGACGAGCACCTCAACGTCAGGCTGGGCTGTCTGTCTTGAATGCTCTCCTCCCACCCCTCTGCGTGGTTTCCTCCCTTCCTTCATCCAAGTCTTGCTCAGAAGTGACCCCTCACCTCCAAAAGGGCTTCCCAGATAGTTCTATTTAAAATCGCAGTTCTCTCCCATCACTCGATTCCCTTGCTTCTTTCTTCTTCTAAGGAATTAACAACCTAACATTATACTGTTTATCTAAATGTTTAATTATTTCTCTCACATCCCCAAATGCAAACTATATGAGAGTAGTAACTTTGCATTTTTTGTTCTTTGCTGCTCTTCCAACACCTAGAACAATGCCTGACACAAAGAAAATAGTCAATAAATCATTATGGAATGAATTAATGAATAGACTTTGTTAAATCAAGTGGTAATCATCTCTATGTCGGATGTGCTTAGCACAGAGCCTGGACCGGAATTGACACTCAATAACAATGTTTGAATATATGAATAAGTAATTAGATACATAAGACAAATGAGCTAAAGTGGGAAGTTAGAGGAAAGTTCACTTAGGAACATTATTATTTCTAGTTATCTGCCTGCACGGCAGATGCAAATCTTTTCTTCCTTATCCTGTTTCATACTTTGGAAGACTGAAATACAGAAAAACAAATAGACTTTGCATACCGATATAAAATTTGTGGCATTTATATAAGGCTAGTAGTTGAATTCAGAAATGAAAATTTGGTTTTGAACCAGCCCGATCTAATGGAAAGAGCACTGGATTGTAGTTCAGGAGGCTTGGCTCTTCCTCCGGCTGCCTACACTGGGTGGGACACAGCTTCTTTGTACTAAAAGGACTGTTGTGATATATCACCTACGTGGGGGATCTAAAAACGGACACAGATGAATTTATTTCCAAAACAGAGATGGACTCACAGACATAGAATACAGACTTAACGGTTACTGGGGGAAAATGGGGTAGGGAAGGATAAAGTGGGAGTTTGGGATTTATAGACACCAACTACTATACATAAAACAGATAAACAACAAGGTCCTACTGTATAGCACAGAGAACTATGTTCAGTACCTTGTAATGGCCTATAATGAAGAAGAATATGAAAAAAATATATCTGTATAACTGAATCACTATGCTGTACACCAGAAATTAACACAGCTTTGAAAATTGACTGTACTTCAATAAGAAAAAGAATTGTCAAAACAAACAAACGAAAAGAAATGTTGTGAAATGACATGACTAGAGGGGTACAGGTTTACTTCCAACTCAGAGATTCAATAATCAGGTTATCTTATTAAGAACATAGATTTTCAGATCATTTTGACATGAGGTGAGGTGAAATATCCAGTTCAAACAAGTTTCCATTCTAAAAGTTTCCATTCATGTTGGTGAGCCAAAGTTATTTAACTAATCCAAGTTTAAATATATATAAAACAGCTGCCCATATGGAATAAGAGCTATTCATTCATTAAACAAGTGTGTTGTCACAAAATACATACTTGTTTATTCAATTAATATGTATTGACCATCCTGCTTAATAGCATCAAGTGCCCCCTAAGCACAGCTGCTCCTCTTCGCTCTACTTTCATTTTTCATAACATCTTCCAATATAGCGAACAATTTCCTTATTTATTATGTTTATTTTTACTTGTCTTCCTTTCCCCTCACCAGTCTCTCGTCCTGGACACTCAAAAGGGAACGAGCGTACTTTGTTCACCAGTGTATCCCAAGCACTTAAAACAGTCCCTGGCACTACAAAATAGTAATATTATTAACATAGATATCTGTTAAATAAATGAATTTACACTTTCTATGTTTGAGACATTATTGTAGAAATTAGTAATACAGCAGAGAACAAAACAAAGGCTCTACATTCTAGAGGGAATGACAGTAAAAAAATATGTATGTGTATATATATATGTACATGTCAGGAGATGAAAATTGCTACATAGAAAAATAGCAAGGCAGGGTAGAAAGAGGATAATAAATGAGAATTGAATGCTATGCTTCAACAGGGAGATTAGGGAAGGCCATTCTGATAAGGTGACATTTAAGTAGAGACTTAAAAGAAGATAAAGAAAACAGTATGAGAGTGCAGGTGTAAGAAGCCATATGTGAAGGTATGGAAACATGTTGTCTGTGGCTATTCAAAATTTTTGAAAGTTAACTTATTTAACATATAATTTATTGAAAGTTTACCACATCTCAGTCTCTGCACGAGGCACTGAAATCATAAGGATGAGAGGAGGTGAACAGACAACACAACCCGACTTTCTTCAACCGCAAGTAACTTGACTTCTGGTAGACAGAAGAGATGAGAAGATCAATTACTGAAGTCTGGTTCAAAAAAAAAAAAAAATCAGTGCAGCTCCAGTATAACCAGAAGGACAAAGGAGGTCCCTACACAGCTTTTCTGGAATGTGAGTTGGAGAGGGTTGGTGATCAGGTGATCTGAGTGGTTGAAGTTTCAACTCTCAGGTTGCCAGTGGATGCGGCACAGAAGGGCATCGCAGGTAGAGGAAACAGCATGTGCAAAACAGGGAGTCAGAGGGGAGAATGAAGTGCTTGCACCTGTGGACAGAGAGGCAATAATGATGTTGAAGATTTTATTGTAAGGAATAAAGGGTGAAGAGGGAACCCAATACTGAAATGTCTGTATTGCCAAACTAGTGAGTTTGAACCTCTTTCTAAAGGTGATGCAATAGGAAGCTTTGGAAGGTTTTAAGCAACAGAGGACATGAGGTTCCTCTGAGATATTTGGGTAGAGAGTCAGAGTAGACATTTAAAATTTTAACTTTTTTAAATCCCAAGACTATTTCATAAAACTGCTGCCCACGTGAGACTCTTGATATCTCAGAAGAGGGGGAAAAACCAATATAATGAATTCATAGTTTCTCTTTCATACTGAAATACATGAAAGATATTTGAACTCTAAGATATTTACGTTCATTGCTCTTTCATGATATTTGTACTCAAAATGTCTTTGATTTGAAACTTCTACAATAGGCCAATTGGATATTTTGCCACTGATATTAATGCTGATAATATGATAATTACTTGGATTTTACGTTGGTTAATGCAATGGACTGACACTTTCTTTTGATATTAACAAGAAGTATAATTTCTTTATATCTCATCAAAAGCTGATCCCCCTTTCATATTTTCTACCAATACCGGAAGGTTTGTTGGGTTTTAACAGCAACAAGCAAAATATTGTCCCTGAAGGGTAGAAGAGTTTACCACCCCAAATATGCCACTTTGGCGTAAGAATGACTTTGAGTGGAAGGCAATTGAGAGGCAGACGCAAGAAAAGATCTCTGCTCTCCCTCTATTTGTCTAAAAGCAGGACAGAAATTTACAAAGATGTCGCCACTTGAGACAAATTAAGACCCAAATCAGAGGACTCAGCATAACAAACTGTGCTAACCAGCCTTTATTTACTATTAATTTCCCAAATTTTACCTTCTAGCAATTTGAGACCTGTAGATTCCAGGTCCTTTTCCTTTGTTTTGTTACTTCCCTAAAAATGTATTGTTCCTTTGTTAAAATGCTGTATAAACCCGAGGTATAGCCACCTCTTACTAACCCCTGAGTTTCTCTCGTGTGTATGTGAGATATACACGTTAATAAACTTCTGTTTTCCTCTTGTTAATCTGGCTTTAGTCAGTCTGATTTACAGGCCCAAGTTAGAGAATCTAAAATTGGTGGGGGAAGAGATTTTTTTCCCTTCCCTCCAACCCACTGGACACAAGAATATAGTTAAATAGAAGATACCAGCTTGGCCAGTCTGATGTTATATGTGCTTTGGAATGCACAGTGACCAGTTAGGATATATTTTAAGCTAAGGTTTTAATAATATATGAAATATATCTTTGGACTCTCTTTTTATACTCAAGTGTAGGCATATCTTCTGGATCTCCTTCCTGGTATAACTAAAAAAAGAAAAAAAAAAAGAGAATTTAAAAGCTATAATAAAACCTTTTTTAAAAAACTCAGCAATATTCAGATTTTATGGATTTTGGAACTTCCGAGGTTGAGCTAGACTTGAATAAAGTTCGTCTCTGCTTACTTACAAAGAGTACGACTTAATTGTCTAAGTATAAGCAGAATGTTTAAAATAACATTGACCATAAACTATTTCTAAGCACCTTTTACACCCTTAAGTACTTCAGAACTAGTTCATTTACATACAATTGAAATGCTAATTATGGTTAATTTATGAATAATTCTTATCTATTCAGTGAGTCAGTCCCCTAAGGATTTTTATTAGTCAACAGACTGTTAGCTCTAAGAGTTTTGAGTTGCTGAAGACTTGAGGTTGAATGAGTAAGGCGTAATGGTGAAATATTTTCTGTCTTTCATCTTTGTCAAATGAACTTGGACATTCCCCCTTTCTCCAGCTGAATCCCATCTTGCTTTGATACTTTTTTGCTTAGAACCCAACACCATTGTGTTTGTGGAAAATATCCACCTACATAGGCCATAGAGTGACTTTTGAAGGCATAATTACTAACAAAAGTGTGATTTGCATCTTATGGGGTTCGGGACACACTGACCCAAAATATGCAGCCATATCAAATACCTTAAACTGAAGGGTTTTGAGAAAAGGCAGAAGCAGGAAGGTCACTCTGACTTCCTTCCACCTCCTCACTCTTCTTCGTTAAACAGATGACAAAACTCCCACTTGAAAGAAGCGCTCCCTGTACCAGGAGGAATGACAACCCCCTCATCACTGGAGATGAGGAATCTGGGGTTGAGGAATCTGGGGTTGAGTAATCTGAACAAACAAACCTTGTTAAACTCACCCCCGTCTTCCTCGTTACTTCTTCGCCACCTGCTACACCTAGCCCAAACCCTTCGATCAGTCAACTCTTCACACATTTATTGTTTCTTTATCTAAAAGGTATACCAGCTTCCTGCTCTTATGGCCTTTGTTCCCTGGTGAAGTCTCCTACGTGCATGTAAAAACGCAGAGAATTTTGTATGCTTTTCTCCTGTTAATCTGTCATTGTCAGTTTGATTTTCAGACCCATTTAAGGACCCAAGAAGGCTGAGGAAAACTTTTTCTCCCCCTACGCATCTCTCCAGCTCCCAATTTAATCCAAAATTTAGGGGAAAAAACCCCAAACAAACAAAACTAAACCTTGCCTAATACATTTTCCTCTAATGACTACTTGGAAGACTTTCATTGAAAGAAAATGTGATGCCCCTGCCATGCTGAAATCCGAAGCACGAACTTAGCCTGATTATTAGATAATCCAGTGTTAGCTGTTACAGTGACCAAGCTGACAAGCTTTTTGCGGACAATGTCCTGGACCAGCCAGAGGACAACTGAGAGCCAATACTTTGTCTTTAGGACCCGATGCCTACAGGTGTTGGTGCAGGATTGTTATAAGGGCGGCTTTACTTGCAGCCCAGCCACAGGGATTTACAATAGTTACTGAAGGCACATGTCTCTTGTTATCCAGTCACTTAGAAAATTTACACGTGCTATCATAGTACTCTGATGTTTGAAAATGTCGTGCCCTTGTTATGTGAAAATGACAGCACTGAGGTGTGCTTTGAGTTGTTTATTTGAAGGCAGTGAAAGGTCAGAGATGCAGCCACTCTTTTCTTTCCTGTTCCTCTTAGAAAAGGTAGCATGCATCCTTGGGAAGGACGACTCAGAATAGAGTTTGCTTATATGTTGAATGCTCCCTGTCTGTAAGGCATAAGCTCGGCAGTCAGGAAATTCGGAGCGATCAGTTCGAATTCTGTCTTTGAGAGAAGCTATTGTGTGGCTTTCCTGCCACCGAAGGTAAAACTGGTGTGAATTACCAATGTCCACTCCTGGGAGCTTAAATTCTCCTGATCGACTCTGCCTCCAGTTCCTATGTCTATGTTTCTTGTATCTGTACGCCTTGCACTAACATATGTGTGAAATTCAGTTGCTTGTTAAGTTTACATGACACATCAATCTCGACCAAGTGTTCATGAGATTGTCCCTGAATTTTTGGAGTTGACAATGAAGAGATATATTGTGCGGGGGTTAGACTTATGTGACAACTTTCTTTTCTTCCTTTTCTTTCTCTTTTCTTTCTCCTCTCTATTGAAGTAACACAAAACATCCTCCCTCTCTCATGCGTATTGTTTTAGTGAGTATCATTTCTTCAACATGCCTTTGGGGCCTCCTTCCTGACTCCAAGAAAAAGTTTTCCGAATAAAACTGAACTGTGTTCTTCCCCGGAGGAATCCCAATGAATGTATTTTCTCTCCTTCATTATAGGAGTGTGAAAGAAGTTTTGAAAGATGGGTTTTGATTGTTTAAAGAAAGCTCTTAATGGCTACTCAGAAAAACTCTGAAACCCTATCCTCCTAACTCAGCCCAACAAAACCCTGATTAGGGCTTCAACCTACCACGTTCCCTTTCCTACAGCTGAGCAGCTGAGTCCCACAGGTGAGAAGTCTCCCAGTCTTTTAGAAGCTGCTGCCATAAAATCATATTTCCAAACCTTAGTTGGATCCTCAGTTTCTGCTATCAGTCCCTTGAGTTGTACACAGCCTCCTCTCTCTCAGCTACTCCTTCAGATCGGCACAAATCTTATCAAATTCTCCATTCACTTTCAGACCCCGTTCACTGGGAAAACTGAGGCCATAATTATAATCTCTCTTAACTTGCAGATCCCTCACCTACGAAGTCTCTTAGATAAACCATTCCCGCTTACTCCTTCCCTCTAGTTTTGAGGATGAAGGGTATCTCTTGCAGTTCCTTGATGCTGTGTCATCCGGTAATCCGTCCATTACTCTCCCTCTTCTGTCCCTAAATTTTGTTCAGGGGCAGGCATCTTCTCTTAACTCAGTTACTAGGAAAACCTTTGACTCTTGTACCCACTGTTCTTATTCATACCAACTTTATGCTCCACAGGACATATGTAAAAACAGAGCTGTTTACAGAACCCACCTTCTGAAAATTCTTTAATGGCTCCCTTACACTGTAGGTAAAGTCCAAGCTTGTTAACATGCTGTGTAAACTCTTCATGGAGTTGAGCCTCATTTTGAGACACCGCCAGTCTCCCACTTCATGCTCTGGACAAATAGACACCAACGGTTCCTGCACCGAGCATGGTATTCTCGCCTCAGTGCCCTCATTTATGCCTGTTCATGACCTCCCCAGCTTTCCCACACTGCACCACATCACACATGTCCTTTGCCTAATTAATTTCTGCTTCCTTTATTAGAATCATTTAATATGTCACTTACACTAAAAAAGAATCTTTCCTTTGTTGCTGCAATAACACCTTTGGCTCTCCATCACCCACTTTTATCTGTTATTTTCTAATTGTCTCTTTAAGCCCAGGCCCCCCAACTCTGCCACCATACATACCTTTTAGGTCCTTCAGGGTAGAAACTACATGTTTTTTTTCACCTTGTTCTACCAAATCTTTTAGTGTATTGCAATATGAAATATATTTAATCAAGTTTGTCACAGTAATTAATATTTTCTTCTGAATATCTTATCTTTAGAGTTGATGGTCCATTGGCAAATGAGTTTCTATTTCCTGGTTCGTTTGTGTGTTGTTTGTTGTTTTTTGATAGCAATGTACCCACAGGAATATATTTACCTTACAATGGCTAAAACCCAGAAATATGAACTTGATAATTCCAAAGTTTTAACCTTACTGTAAGCAAAACTCTTAATTTTTATTGTGAATTATTTCATACTTACTATACACAAATGTTCATAAACAGTTTAAAGAATGTTAATGGAATTAATACCGCCTGGGTTAAGAAGTAATGGTCAAGATCCTGAGTGAATCCCTGGGAGCAAAAAGGTTCACCAGTCTGGGCATCTGGCCCAGCCACAGTGGGGACAAAGCCCTTGAACTGTCGTTGAAATAGTGTCCACTGAGTAGGTCATCCCAGCCTTTCTTTTTTTTTGCTTCTAAGATTGCTACGTTCCATACCCAGCCCTCAGAAGTAAATGAAACTGAACATACTTCTGTAGCGGGAAATCCGTGTTCTCAGCTAGTACGGCAGGGAGAGCAGAAGCTTCGCTTGCAAAGAGTCAGGACAAGTCAATCACAGATGAGGACCCAAGCTCGGCTGACTCGTGTCCTTAGGCATTAGAGTAACTGGGACGTGACTTGCCCTCCTACCGTTAAAATAAAAAAACCCTAGAAAACTTGAAAAAAATATAAAGAATGGCTTTCATACATTAGACAACAAGCAGTGCAGGACTGACCGAGAAAGGGGAAGAAACGAGGTGAGCCCTGTGATCTCTCCAGCTTCGCACCTGAAGGCACTTTCTGAAATACGGTGAGAACAGAGTTAAGCAAAACAGGATATGGCAGTCTCAGTACGCTGAGGTGACAGATCTAAGATTTAGGGGAGGCTAGATCACTTGAAATTTGAACTGATGAGAAACCGGAGAGGAAGGAGAGCAGAGAGAGCTCCAGAAATCTGCCAGCGTTACCCGAGAGCCTGCCGTGAACGCTGAGCTGCCCGTGCACGGAATGGAACTCCGTAAGGCCGGTCATCAGTGACTGAAGAGCTGTAAGCTGAGCAATGCCCACTGCTCACACAGGGCCAGGGGATATTTGAGTTCCAATAAGCTAGTGGAGAGTCCTCACTGGATTTCTTGGATATTCAATAGAGACCCTAGAAATGTCATCCTTTAATGGTAGGACTAAAAGATCACGAAAGAGTCAAATTGATCCAAAAGTAAATTAAATGCCTACCAAATAGAATTCAACACTCTTTAAAAGACTACAAAACACAGACACACAACAACATAAAATTTGCTATGTTCTGAACTCGATATAAAATTACAAGACCTGTAAATAAGCAGAAGAATGAGACCTATAGCTAAGAAAGATGTCAATCAATAGGAATATACTTTGACATTACAGAGATGATGGATTTTAGCAGATACTTTAAAATGGCAATTATAAATATACTCAAGTATTTAAAGAAAAAACAAATATGACAGAAATAAAGGTATAAAAAGATTATTACATATAAAATTATTGTTATATACTATATATAATTAAGAAATTTTAAAAGTCACATGGAAATTCTAGAGCTGAAAAAGACAATATTTGAAATTAAAAAATATGGTGGACAGGATTAATGGGGGTTTTAGACACTGCAGAAGAAAAAATTACAGAGCATGAAGATGGACATATCAGTAGAAACTACCCAGACTGACACAAAAAAAGGAAGAAAAGACAAAAGATTGAGCGGCGCTTCCATGACCCTTGGTACGATGGTGAACAGTCTAACACATGTGTAATTGAAGTTCTGAGTTGGAAGGGAAGACTGGAAAAGTTTGAAAAATCAACGACGAAAAATTTCCAAATTTGATAAAAACTGTTAATCCACGAATCCAAGAACTTAACAAACACACACACAAACACATAAAGCCACATCATAATCAAGTTGCTGAAAATCAATGATAAAGAGAAAAATCCTAAAACCAGTCAGAGAAGATAATGATTATAGATTTCTTACCAGGAAAATTTGCAATCCAGAAGATGTGCAGCGACATCTTTAAAGTGTTGAAAAAAGCTCCTTTCCGACGAAAATTCTATGTCCAGAGAAAACATCTTTCAAAAGAGAAAGAAAAAGAAATTCTCTTCCAGACAAAGCTGAGCAATTTATCAGCATATCTGTACTACAAGAAAAGTGTTCTTTAGCCAAAAGGAAAATTGTATTAGATGGGAAATTGAATCTTAATAAAGGAATGAGAAGTGCTGGAAAAGGGATATATGTGGTATATTTAAGAGTTTTTTTTTTTCATTTTAAAAACTTCTTCAAATATGATTGACTGCTTAAAGCAAGATGGAATAAGAATTTATTAGGCCCCGGGAATTGAGGAAGGTACACAAGGCAATCCTCACACAGCAGGCTGCTCAGCCCAGAGGAGAGCTATTAAACAATCACCGTAAGATGGGATGAGTGTCATGATGGGCAAGGCAAGCGTGCCAGGGCTGATTTATCTTGTGCAGAAACAAAAGGAGACTTTAGACTATCTCTCTGCATTTTCAAGTAGGGAGAAAATTATCTTCCCTTGATCTCTCAAATTCAGTTCTTTGCCCTTTGAAGCCCAAACCTGAATTACTTGATATTTACATTGAATAGTTTCTTAGCAACCATCTCATATATATGGAGAACAGTACAAAATTTCTTTAATAGAGCTGAAAATCAAACAAATCTCAGCTATATCAAAAATATTATTATATAAACATATTTCCAAAGATGTTTTCAAGTTGAACCATGGAGTTAAATTTATAGTCCCCATACATCATTTCAAAAGGGCCAATGGTGTGTCAGTGATGGCAAAATTTTCAAAATAATAAAAAAGAATTTAGCTCATGCTAGTAAATATTTGCTATAACTGCTTACTGAACATATTGTAATGGGCTATCACCCCAGCACAGAGTAGCAGTTGGGGAAAAGGCTTTGGTAGGGATCTATGGTCAGACAGTGTGTCACAGGCTCAAGATTCAGCCAAGCTAGAAAACACAAGTCCTGGCTCTGGAAGGATTGGGTTGATAAGCTCCAGGATCTGAAAAATGGGGAAAGTATGATTGCTGGAAGCAGCAGCGCTCAGGGACAGAAGAAGGAAATGGGGACTCACAGCTCTAGCCTGCAAAGTGCTAGGATTGGGGTAAAACTCGGAAGGCTACATGAGGACCCTGTGGTGCGGTCTTTATGTCGGCACTCTAGCAAGATGCTCTAATGAAAACACATGCACTCAGCTTTAAACAGGACGGGTATTCTGATATATGACACAACATAGATGAACCTTGAAAACATTATGCTAAGTGAAGCCAGGCACAAAAGGACAGATGTTTTGTGATTCCACTTACAACAGAGACCTCCAAGAGACAAATGCATAGAGGCAGAAAGTAGAATAGTGATTACTAGGGCCCAAGGAGAGCAGAGAAGGGACAGTCATTGTTTAATGGATACAAAGTTTCAGTTTGGGATGGTGAAAACGTCTGGAGGTGGACCATGGTGATGGTTGCACAACAATGTGAATCTACTAAATGCCACTGAATTGTACATTTAAAGTGGTTAAAATGATAAATTTTGTTACGTATGTTTTATCACATTAAAAATAATCCACATATAAGCATTCAGTTATTTATTTGACATTAGTGAACATGTCTTATTAGGGTTGCCAGATAAAATACAGGACACTGGGTGAAATTTGTATTTCAGGAAAACAATGAATACTTTTTTTAGTGTAAATATATACCATGCAATATTTGGGATCTACTTATATCAAAAAGTTGTTTGTTTTCTGAAATGGGACATATTTATACCAAAAAATTATTCATTGTTTATCCAAAATTCAAATCTCACTGGGAATCCTGTAGTTTAATTTGCCAAATGTAGAAAATTACCTACTATTCATCAGACATTGTCCTAGGGACTGAAATATAGGAGGCAAAAGATATGATCTGGCATTTGAGTGGTTTTCTTAAGTTATGGTAATTCTTGGCTATATTAGCAATTTGAGTTCTACCTTTATATATAAGATACTAAACGTAACAGTAATATAACTTCAAAAGACGTCTCCGAATTTTAATTTTTAAATAATTAGAGGAAAAAAACCTAATGCTACTAATAAAAAAAACAAGAAGAGGCCTCCACATTCGTTCCCAGTTTATATGATATTTGTGCATAGCATTGCCATAGTTCACTGCAGTATAAGTTTTTATTCTTATTTAAAAGAACACAATTAAAGGGAAAGTTTTTTTAACTTATTTCTTTATAAGAAAAACATATCTGTATTTGAGATTATAATAATGATTCTTTACACTATTTTAGTGTTTTAAATTTATATTTTTCATGTGTATATATGTATTTCTTATCTTTAAAATAACAAACATCTCTCTTGTTCAGTCAGTATTACAATATACCACTAATCTCTCTTCCATTTAGAATTTCTACTTCCTGCTATCTATAACCGATGGATTAATCCTAGTACAAATTCTGATATTGTTACTTCCTGTCCCCAAACCTTCAATGGCTCCCTTCTACTCTAGAAAAATAACCTGATGTCTCTGGCTTGGACTTCAAGTTCCTCCAAAATTCACTCCCTTCCTCATCTCATTTTACTTTTCCAGCCTTATCTCATTCCTCTAGTCAACTCCATCCTCCCGATATTGAATTACTTTGTCCTTCAATATGTTTTCTGGCTTTTGACCTCTGCCAAGAATGTAGACACATTCTCCTAGCTCATTTTTCTCCTTGAAATCTTTTCCATTTTTAGTGGCTTTCAAATGTTTTTTTGTCTTGTTTTGTTTTGTTTGCTTATCTATTTATTTTTTTTACTGAGACTCACTGCGAGGAATGTATTTTACTTGCAACCCAACACACATATAAAAACATGTACATAAAAATAAAATGGAACAAAATTTTCATGAAAGCATATTTTTCCTTCTTTGAATCATACAATTTTCTTTTGGATTGTACTGTATTCTCTTCTATTCTACTTCATTAAAGGAAAATGCTGGGCTCATCCACTTAGGTTGGTGTCTTGACCGATTTATGGGCTACAGTTCTCCAGTTGAAAACACTGCTCTAGTGCTTATCTAAAATGTCCCCGCCTGCACAAAGACATTTCTCCCCCTAGTCAGAAACAGCCTTTCCTTTCTCTATGCTCTGATAGGGCTTTTTAGTTTTACTCCTGATGCACTTATTAACACAAAACCAGACAATATAGCTATTTGTGTGCATTTTATGCCTTCTTGTAAGATTGTAAACTTCTTGAGAGTAAGGCTGATATCTTGTTTATTTCCTGGCTTATGTGGCATCTGTGATATAGTAGCATCTCCCTGGAAGTTAGTCAAATGAAAGAAACCTGTTATTTGTCTTGATATGCCTCATTTAATCTACTCTCCAAAATTTGTCTGTCTCTTCTTTAGCTGTATCTGATTTAGGGATATGATGATGAAATTATTCTTTGAGGTGATCTCTATTATCTGTATCCAATTTATGATGCCCTTGAGTAATTCATCCAGACACTGCCAATTCTTACAAAACCTCCTATGTTAGGTCACATTTCTGTGTTGGTTCCTTCTATGGGGAACTTGTTATAGTACTTCTGAATCTGATCTGATGTGGGGTGAGGCTGAGAAATTCAAACCTAGCTTTATAGTACTTAGGAGGAACTCTGGTAAAATTCAATTCCTCTTATTACAATAAAATAATTAAAGGTATGGTAGCAATAAGGAAAAAATGAAAAGAAAACCACACCACTTGAATAGAGAGTAACATTTTTCAGAAAAGCAGTACTCAGTAACATGAAAACAGTCAAAGGGGGAAATCCTTTAAATATTGTTTAAAAAAAAAAACTTCAAAGAGGATACCCAAGTCATGCAACTGTTTTTTAACATGAAAATCTTCAAAGAATATATTTCCCATGCAATGCTTAAAATTCTCAAAGGGGGCTCCCTCTGGAGTGAAACTCTTTGAAGGTGAAATCTCTTCAATCATATGAGTTTTTTCAAAGAGAAAACCTTTCCCAAATTTTCTTTAAGCCAGGCACATTCTTTGAGGAGTAATTATTTCAGAAATAGAAAAACTGCCTTTTTGTGATATGTACATTTTTAGATTTCTCCAGGTGAAACCCTTAAAAATAATGAAAATAAAATATTACCAATAATACATACTACATTAAGCTTGGCAAGAGAAGGGAAGTCCTTATCAGCACTGTCTACAATGTACTTCATTTTAATGTTGCAAAAAACGTAAGTGCTTTAGCTTAAGATTGTTGAATATACTGATAAAATTAAAATAAGGGAAACAAAAATATTTTTTCCTAGAATTTTCTTTCTGGTTCAAAAAGAAAGCAGAAAGAAACTTAATATGTGTGGTTCAACTTAAGTTTTTCTAGCCTTTATAACTAATGTAACCTTTGATGAGATCTTATCGGCAGTTTCTCTTCAACAGTTATAAAGCTGATTTTGTAGTTTGCTATGACATCTGAAGAGAAAAATTGCCAGACATATTAGATCAGATCCACTGTCCCCAGAACCCAATATTCTGACATTGGTACCAGGAGATGTGCTTTTGTGGCCTGGCCATTTATTTATTTATTCATTCAACAATTTATGTTTACAATGTGCCATGTATTATACTTTGTGTCATCAATCATGACATCAATATAAGAAACTTAGATATTTGCCTACCAAATAGTCTCTTTCTCATTTTTTTTTCTCCCAGAGCAGCTGGGATTAGTCACTAGAAGAATCAAAAACAGGAGCCGGTGTTTTCATCCAAGCACTTAATTTAGGCCTTGACCGCCACTGCAGACTAGGCGTCCAGCTTACCTTTGTATGTCTAGAATATGCATTAAATTGTTCTGGTGAACAAAAGAACTATCTACCAAGATTTCTAGGCTTAGCACAACCCAAAACTGGCGTCAAATTGACATGTGTTGCAGGTAATACAAAATGCTGACTTTGCTTTGTCAAAATAGCAACATCATTCGGACTATAAAAATTAATGAGTAAGTGGGGAGGGTATAGCTCAGTGGTAGAGCACATGCTTAGCATGCATGAGGTCCTGGGTTCAATACCTGGTACCTCCATTAAAAAAAAATCAACAAATAACTATTCTTAACCTGTGGGATGTTCTTCCCCTAAACCTCACTCTAATCATGATGCAGTAGACATACTCAAATTAAGAGAGATTCTGTAGAATTCCTGACCACAAATCTTTGTGTCTGTCAGTCGAGATCATGAAAAACAAGAAAAGCCTGAGAAATTGTCACAAGTTCGACAGGACTAAGGAGATATTCTGATTAAATGTAATGTGATGTTCTGGATTGGATCCTAGCACAGAAAAAGGACATTAGGAGAAAAACTGGTGAAACGCAAATACAGTATGTAGCTTACTTAATGGTGTTGTCCCAGAGTTAATGTTCAGGTGTTAACAGACGGACCATGGTTGTGCAAGATGTCAGCATTAAGGGAAACTGGGTGAGGGGAACACAGAAACTCTCTGTGCTATCCTTCCAACTGTTCTGTCAACCTAAGATCATTTTATAGTAAGTAATTGAAAAATGTATCAGTGCAGCTGAGGTGTAGGGGAAGCAGCAACTTTGAAAGTTTTATTTAAACGCTTGAGGTCTGGGAAATGTCACCTTAGTTCATGCTCGGTCCTGAGAAATGCATCAGCTTCTGTGAGGACTCTGTAGAAAAACGAATTTCATCCGCATCCTTGTCCTTGAGCCCCGCAGCTGACTAGACGAGTTTGCAGGACACCTGATAAACAGAAGCCACAGAAGATATCTCTGGACTGGAAAGCAAAAAGTTTTTTTCTATTAGTTCTTTTTCCAAATAGTCAATTAATTAATTCAACAAGTATGCACTGATGTGAAGCGGTCTCGGTCAGTGAACTGGATGCAGGATATACGAAGCCTAGTTCAATATGGTTCTTGCTCCCAAGGGTCCTTTAGTCTCCTGGGGGAGGGAGGCCTATTCATTCAGCGCTCAGTTCTTGTTTGAGTGCCTGCTCCGTGCCAGTCACTATTCCTAGTGCTTGGGACACACAACAGTGAACAAGTCTACGAAGGTGCCTGCCCCTAAGGCGCTGATAATCTCTCAGGAGTGGTATGGAGGAAGACAGGCGATTTACAAGCAGGGAAATACATTAGTAAACGATGGAACTTCTGATTCAAACCCAGGGTTTATCTTTGCCAGTAGTCTGTGGAGACAAGCATGGCTGGCCTGTGTCATAGCTCCGCCTCACCTGTGCTGGTTCTGTCATGACCCATCTCCACTCATCTGTGGCCAAGAAGAGGCATAATGTGATGTAGCCATGACTGCACATTCTCCAAAGGACACTTCTGTTGGGATGAGGGAACCCAGCCTTGTATTTGTGAAGTAGAAACCACGATATGGCTGGGACCAAGGAACTTGTTACCTTGGCTGTTCTTTGTAATGGCTCCCCCTAGAGGCCAGCAAACCCCACACCCACTGCAAGCAACACTTCTAGCCTCTCATTTATTCTTGTCTTCTTTCAATATTCTCAGCACCATGTTAGTCTTTTTCTAGATGTCTTACAGATGCCTCAGTGGTGTCCCTTGACAGTTTGCACTAAGATAATTTTTCTTTGATAGCAGGTATACAATTGAAATGACTTCAAATAATGTTTTCTGTTTTGTCAATCAATTCAAGCATTAATATATTGTAGTTTTTATGTTACGGTTTAATGTTTTTGCAGGTTTTGCAACTTATTCCTCTTCTCTTCCAGGCATTCTTTCAAAATTATTTTGACTATTTATAATAAGAAAATAACAATAAAATAATTCAATGAAGCACACTTGATGTAAAATTATGAAAAAAAATTGTTACATTGGGTCGACAAAGTATATCCAAGCCCTTGCTACCAACCTGGTGAAAGTTAAATTGGAGTCAGCAGCTGTTTTAAAAATTAACTAACATATAGCATACATTTGAGAGCTCCTTAGGTATAAGAAATACTATTTTTTGACCAAAAAAAAAATCATCTTGACTTTCTCTGACTGCTACTGAAACAGAGTAGTTTGATAAGATCTTTTAAAGTAAACTTTGCTTTGAATTTCACAAATGGCTAACCATTTAATTTTGTGAAATAAAGAAAAATGAGCCACATTAGTCTTTCAGTTCCTGGTTTTATAGAATTCATTCACTGAATCATTCAACAGAGATTTAGTGAGCATCTACTAAGTGCCATCATTGTTTGCTAAACATTCTACTTTCCCTATTTTTGTACCAGGAAATATCACAAATTTGGCCCAGTTTTGAAAGACATGGCCAATTTGATGTAGTGGAAAGTCCAAATTATTTACTTATTTGAAAATCTGCAGTTACAGGAGCGAGAGATTTAACTGGTAAGAGATCTGAAAGACCATTAAAGACAAAAGCTTAACTCAAAAACACTGGAAAGATCACTTAGCAAAAGAGAAAGTAAATGCACTTAATTCCTTCAAAAAATTAAACAAAATTTATGAAATTACTCTTAGGTATATTTCATGGACAATCTTTTTTGTCCCACTGACACTACTGCTCTGAATTACTGATTTGTTATGAAAGTGTAAGTCAGGAATACATTTAGTTAGATGTTTAGTTAGATGTTTTTATGCAGAACATCATGAAAACAGTGCACCGCATCTGCATAGGTTTATTGGGTTACATATGTATATAATACAGATGTGTATGTATGTGTGCAAAGATACCCACATGTGTGTTTGCATGTCTCTCTCTCTCCCTACATAAATATAGATTTTATAGATGTAGACAGATACAGATTTTTTCCCAGCAAAAGTCTTTGCTGAATTATTCAATTCAGTTGAAATATTGATTTTTTAAAAAATAGGTTCTCCAGAGTTTACGGGTCATGCAAGCTTTTGTAGGGCTCATACTCTATCCAGTAGAGATACGTATATTCATAGTAATCATTGAAATGTGTACTGCGCTCAACTGAACAATTTGGAAATGAGTAGGGGGCAGCTGGGAGGTCCAGGAAGGCAGGGCAAGACCACAATGGCTGTTCAACTAAGTTTGCATGAAGACTCTATTTCCTGGGCTGAGAATGAAGAAAGAAGATGAAAAAGAGAAACAGAAATTATCAGGAGAATGTTGGCCTCCTTCTCATTCTGCCTATTCTTGCCCCTGTTTGAGTTTTACCAGCTAACTTGCTTAAATTGCTTCTAAAATGAATTCAGACTGCTGAGCATAATGGTCAATCAACCAAATCCAAGTGATACTGCCATACGTCTCTAAGTCCTAATTTAATGTTCTTTTTAGCAAAGTCTAAATAATGTACAAAAATCTTAATGGTTAGCTATACTTGATTTGTGAAATTCAAATCAATGTTTATCTTAGACTATAATGTCTCTTTGAGGTGAGATTAAAAAAAAACAAGTTCAATTACTGTATGATGTATATATATGTGTGTATATATATATGTGTGTGTGTGTATGTGTATGTATATATACATATATATATACATACACATACACTTTTTTGGTTAAAAGTAGTATTTCCTATGTTTAAAGAGCTTCCAAATTGTTTCAAAAAAAAAAAAACAACTAAGAATTTTGTTTGAGAAATGCTGTTGGTCTTAGTCAGCCTTCACCGGAATATGTTGTGGTGGCCAATGTGCTGATTGATTTGTAATATTGCAAATGATAATGCTATTCAACAGACAAACTGAGCACTTCCCATCAAATGCTACACATATTTTCATTCACACAAATGGTGAATGCTGTTTCTAGAATGAACGTAATGTAGACACAAATGTGTGTGTTGAGACAATGAACAAATGATCCTTTTCCTTTTTGAAAGTAATTTATCATGCAGTTTGCTTTAGTGTCTGCTTATAATGAGATGATAGATGATGGCTGGGTTATATATTACTCTGTTAACTCAGTGTTACTGGCAGCTTGCCTTGTAAGTCTTTTACTGGCCTTCTTATTTTTGAGAAAAAAAATATAGGTAAAATCTGTGGCTGGAATAATAAGTTCCTAAAATGTATTTCTGTGAAATCAGCAGTGCTCAATAGAAATAATTTCATCTATGTGTATATGGTATCTTAGATTATTGTTCAGCAAATGTTTATTTTCTCCTTATCAATGGGAGATTATATTCTCCCATTATATATTTATTATATATATAATATATAATTTAAATTATATACATTAATTTATATATATATATGTGTGTATATATATATATATATAAAATATCTATGTAATTCCCAAGGGAATCATATTCTCTGCCCCATCGATGTTGAGATTGGGCACGTGACATGCTTTGCCCAGCACAATGAAGGTATTAGTGACTGTGTAAATTTTGAACTTAGGCCTTAACAGGCAGCAAGGTTTCACTCATCTCTGCAGAAACATCCAGTCTTTACCATGAGAAAAGCATTTTTTCATATGGCTGCTGTGCCAATCAGTCTGGGCTCCTGAATCGTATGGAGCTGAGCCAATGCAGTGGACCCTTTAAAAGCTGAAGTTGTCCTAGACCAGCAGCAGATCTGGAAGCAAAATAACAACAGCAATTATAATAAAGTAATAAAAGCTGACTGTTGAATGCTGCTAAAACATGGTGGTTGTTTTGCAGCAAAAACTTATCTGTCTGTTTAAACACATTTTATATTTTATTTATTCGTCTTTGTGTATCTCAAATTCCCTCCTCTTGAGCTGAATTAAAGAACGGTCATAATTCACATTAAAAATCAACTTACCCAGCTCACACACTTTTATTTGTAGGAATATATATATATTTACTTTGTAATAACAGTTTATCATTTTTCCTGCCAGATGACAGGAAGACTAATTAACTTCATTTTAGCCAGGGTGTTACCTTGACACCAAGAATTTCCTAATTATCATAAGACTATTTACTTATGATAAAAGTGATAAAAATTGGTTCTCCTGGAGGTTACTATTGTATCTCTAAGTGATATGCATGTGCCAGTACTTTTTGATTGAGACAATATTGGCTGCATCAGTGTTTCAAGTAGAAAGTGACCACAGTTACACCATCTAATTCCTCCCTCCCTTCCTCCACCACCAAGTTCATGATTTTAACTACTCTAGTGGTTGTTACTATAATTTTAAATATTTAAAGTTGTGTGTCTTAATTCATCAAATTTAGGCAGAATGTATAGAATTCCCTTTATATCCCTTACGTGTTCCTTCACCTCTCCTCATTCCATCTTCCAAATGCTGTCATTTTTATCATTTCTCTCACATTCTAAAGGGTTATTTAACTTAAATCATTCTATGACTATAATCAAAGGTTTTGTGACCTTTGACAGTAAGTTAAATCTGAATGTTATAAACCAAGAACAGCATTTATAATAATTATAAAGCATCATTCACCGATACTCAAATGATGTGATTTACTGTAGAGAAAAAATATCATCATAGGTGATGCAATATTTTAAGATTAAGCTAAATGGATGTTGTTACAGAACATAAGTTAATTACCGAAAATCATGCCACATTTTTTTATTCTCATTCTATAAACATGGCTCTCTTGTACAGCTTTTTGTGTTTTCCTGAGTTTCCAATTGCCTTTTCTTTTCCTTATTGACAGAAGAAATTCACATTTTGTATTCACATTTTTGTTGAAGGAACTACTATCTTTTTGAAGTGATGCTTCACAGAGCCCTCTTGACTTCTGTATTAATTTAGACTAGTAGTTTCCAGTCTTAGTGTATAGGTGTCAGCTTGTAATTTTCTTAGTTTTATATTTTGTATTAATTTCATAACTCCTCAAAACCCATTTCCAATTCTTTATAAAATTTTCTTTTTTATTTTTGTTTTACGGAAGGTATTTTCCAGTAGTTTTACAAAAACATACATAGGAAGTAAACATTTTGAGTTCTTGCATGCATCCAGTCCCTGATTACATTTCAAATTCTCATTTCCAATTTTAGACTGTCAAGCCTTCTTCTATTGTTTCCTAATATCCAGAGTTACTGATACAATTCTGCTTCCTGTTTCTTTGTAAGACACGCACTCTTTCTGTCTTTAAGATTTTAGAATTTTTGTCTTAATTTTTGGTATTTTTATATCTCATGAGTTTTCCTCCACATACGTCTTTTAAAAAATTTCCCCTGCTGAAACTCACACCCTTTCAAAACAGGCTCATGCCTCAGTTTATTCTATTATTGATTAATCATGCCATTTCTTCCATTGTCTTTTATCAACAATACATCTTCTCTTCCATTTTCCTTCATTATTTCTTCCATTCCCTCTTTCCCCTCTCTCTTCCTTCCTTCTCTCTCCTCCTTTCTCTCTCTCGTTCTCTTGCTCTCACTTTCACTCTTGATCTCTTTCTTCCTTGAGCTCTTAATAGTCGGATGTTGGGTGTCCTAGATCAATTTTTCATGTTTGGTAACTACTTTTATCATCTTTTTAGTCTACTTATCTTTTTACATTATGTTCCTTGAAATTTCTTTACCTTCATCTTCTATATCGTTTTGTCTTATATGGTGTTCATTTTATTCTTTAGATACACTACCAAAGTTTCTTTTCAGCAATGATATTTTACACTTCCAAGAACATTTTCCCCCGATTGTCCTTTTGTCAAGACATTCTGTTCATATTTTATGGATGCAAGAGCTCCTTGACGCTTTTCTAAGGATACTATTAGGATTTTACTAGCATCTTGAATTAATTTTGTTTCCCACAGTGTTAATCGTTCTCTTTGCTCCTTTGGTTCTGTTTTTGGTGTTGCGCATTTATCTCAAGTGTCTTGTTTTCCTTAGTTTTCATTTCTATTAATGAATGGGGAATGAAGTTGGTTACCAGGACAATGACGTGAGTTTCTTCTACAAAGACAGTAGTGGTTAAGCGTGTTGACATGGAGCAAGACTTCCTGGTTAGAGTTCCAGCTAAGCCACCTGAGAGCTTTGAGGGCTTGGGCTGGCCAGTTCACCATTTCTGTACCTCATCTGTAAAATGGGAAGATTGTCAATTGTTCCTATCTCATGGAGAAGTTGTAAGACTCAAATAAATTAACATATTTAAAGCACGTATAACAGTGCCTAGCACATGGCAAATGCTATTGTGAATGTTAATTCTAATTACAATTGTGCAGGTCTATATTTGAATGTTTTCTTCCCTGACTTGGATTGCAGATTTCTGGCTCTGTGTAAATAATCATGTCCTGCAGATGAACAAGCTTCAGTTTAGGAGAATGAGGACAGGAGCAGGCAGGCTGGAGATGTGTGTGCAGGAATGAACACACATGCTTCACTGAGGGTATTTTCCTCAGGCCGAGCTGCCTTCCTTCCCTGTGTCTTTTCCCCCTTTGTCCTATAGGTCCACCTTGACTCCTGTCTCTACTCTCCTGTCTCTGTAGTGTTACCAGCTCCATTTACAAATCAGGATATACTTTTAAGAGGAGTTTCCACTCTCTTCAGAGGATAACTGATTCTATTTGAGGACAAACGCTATGCAAATTATTCTGTATGGGGCACTGAAAGGGTGGAGATCCACTGTTCCAGGTGTTTTATAGATGGTCCTTTAATAGATAACTCTGCTTCCTTCCAAGGCCCCTTTCGCTCCACATACTTGATAACTCCAAGTTTGGAACCTTTTCGTTTGCACTTCCAGGAGACATGACCTCCACCTGGCTGAGGCTCTTTCCTGTGCATGTGGTGTATTGCGACATCCTTCTTAATGTATTCCCTTGCAAGTATCTACTGAACTATACTGTGTATCAGGTACTGTTTAAGAAGTTGGGGAAACAGGGATAAAAAACAAAATCCCCGCCACTACAAAGTTTATAGTCTAGTGGGGCAGACAGGTAATTAAGAAATAAGCAGATAAGTTCGTAATACCATTTCAGATGGCTATAATGGCCATGAAGAAAATAAAGAACAGAAAGTGACAGGGAATTGGGATGGAGAGAGGAGCACTGCTTCACACAGAATCTTCAGAAAGAGCCTCTCTGTGGAGCGTGGCACCCTCTGACTGCCACATGAGGCGTGGGATTTAAAGGAAGCAAGACAAGAAGCAGAGAGAAGGGTTAGGAGGCGGTTTCAGAAGTCGTGATGGGAGATGATAGAACATTTCTTTACGCACTTGAATGTAAACTCCTCAAGAGCAGGTGCTGGAGTCATAAAACAGCCTATCCTCTGACTGGTCCTCAATAAACACGTGTAACATGAGGGCATGTGTGACTAGAGCCATCTTACGGCCCTATGGCAGAAACAAGCTTGGAGTTTTTGAGAAAGAACCGAAAGACCAATGTTAGGAGGGCAGAGAACAAGAGACCAGAGTATTTTAGATGAAGTCTGTGCACTGGAGAGTGACCAGATATGTAGAGCTTCGTTCACCATGATAATAAGTCTGGATGTTTTTCTGTGATGGGGAACTGCTGGTGGGGTCTGAACTGTGCGATGCCATGGGCTGATTTATAATTTTGAAAAGATCACTCTGCTGTGTGAAAGATGGACTGTACAGGGAGCAAGAATTGAGGCTGAGATAGGTGTTAGGAAGCTGCTATAGGAGTCATGGTGAGAGTGATAATGGCTTGTACCAGCTAGTCACAGTAGAGGGTGTGGGTGTGGTCTGAATTATGATCTATAGTCAATATAGAGCCAACAGAAGACACTTCAGGGTTGCAGTAGGAGATGGGAATGGATTTAAAGATGCCTTCTAGAATTGAGGGCTAAATATGTATGTGAAGAGTAGCGCCATTAATTGAAAAGGGAAAGACCAGGTTTGGATGAGGTAGGGAAATCAAAAGTTAGTTTTTGGCCCTGTTAACTTTGACAGACCAGTTACACATCAAGGTAGATACACTGACTCGACAACAGATCCATGAATCGGGGGCAAAGGCAGGCTGAAAATCCAAATTTGCTGCCAGGGTTAAGATGACATTTAAGGACATGGGAAGTTTCTTGTGAGTAGGGGCAGACAGGAGAGATCAAGAATTGAATCTCAGGGCTCTTCAACATTTAGAGAGACATAAGTGTGCTTTCATTTCTCTATCTCCTCAAAGGGTATCCTTTCTGCCTTTTCACAAAGGTGCTATGTGTCAGCACCTTAAATATGATCTCACCCATATTTTGTTCTGAAATTTAACAAAATGTCCCCTCTGCAAACAGCATTCTTACCCACTGTCAGTGGTGAGATGGATCTTTGTACTTGAAATGTTTACTGTGTGGAATTTGGGGAAGAAAGAATATAAAAATGTAAGCTCAGAAGCTTTATTTGATAATTGAACAGTATCAATGACTCCAGGATCTTTCACATTTTGATTAACAAAAAAAGAAAGACTGCACTCTGGGGCTAATATTATTTTTGGAGACTCTGAGTATCCTTATAACACTTGACATCTTCACAAAGCTGAAGAATTTCCATCTTCGTGTGAGAATCACAGTTTCTTATCTACAGAAATGGTTAATGAAAGTTTGCAAGAAATAGCCAAGCAGCTTAGATATTAATTAAAATAAATTTAATGTTGAAAGTGTTACTCTGGCATTATCCAAAAATACTAATGAATAGATAGTAACAATGAACTCATAGTTTTTAGGTGCTCAGGATCAGAGGTTTAGCAGCAACAACAAAATCTCAGAAGGGCATGTGTTAAATAATGCTTGAAATGACAAATCTTTTTTTAAATGATACTTTTTATTGAACTATAGTTGATTTATAATGTTTCAGGTGTTGTGCAAAGTGATTCAGTTATACATATATATGTATTCTTTTCAGGTTCTTTTCCATTAGAGATTATTATAAGATATTGAATATAGTCCCTTGTGCTACACAGTAGGTCCTTGTTGTTTATCTATTTTATGTATAGTAGTTTGCATCTGTTAATCCCAAACCCCTAATTTGTCCCTCCCCACTTTCCCCTTTGGTAATCCTACATTTGTTTTCCATGTCTCTGAGTCGATGAAATGACAAATCTTTATTAAGTTGCTTTGTGGGGATCACCTGACCATCCACTGTTTCTGTTGTACACTTAGTATCCGTTAAACTTTATTTTTATAAGCTGTTACTATCACAAAAAAAGGAGAAAGACAAACAAGCAAGACGCACTCTTCCGACTGCCAGTGCTCTGAGACAACTTGGATTTCCACGTGACCATCTCAGGAAAAGGGAGTCATCATTCTGGTCTTCTGTTGGCCACGTGGGTGAGAGGAATGGAAACACCGAGGCTAGGAGCAGTGAATTAAGTGCAGGTTAAAGGAGCTATAAACAGGTGTGGATTAGGGCAATGTTTTTGTCCTGGACCCAGCACTGCTGTGCTGGGCTTCACTGCACTCATTTTGCTAGGGAGTCGGGCTTTGAAATGGATCCTTGGGTGGAACCAGAGATGGAAGTGTTTTTTTTGGGGTTTTTTTTGACAGCACAAGAGCAGCAGAACCACCAGCCACCCACCTTGCAATGTGACCGTGGGTCTCCGGTTCCACTCCTGATTCCTCTATTCAGACATCTTGGCCGTGACAGACGGGACCAATGTCAGGGACATGCAACTGAAACAAACAGTAATGCCCAGAGCAGAGACACATCTCACAGATTACTTATTATTAGTAAACTACTTTGAGAACAACAAATGACCGACATGATGAGTTCAAATAGTTCTGCTATTAGAAGTAGAGTTTTAACTATATATGCATGAGGACTCAGTAGGAAAAGGAAGAGGATTCTAAGATCATATACTCTATACTTGGAGGGAATTCGACACTGTCATTGCTCGCTGGAATATAGTGAAAATATTTAAGTGGTCGGACAATTATTTTAGCTGCTGACAAGTTATGGGGCTTAATGCATAACAGGTGGATGATGGGCTGTTACTGCTTTCAATTCGGTGGAACAAACAAAAGAAAATTTAGGGTTGTCATTGTGACATTCAGAGTTTTCCCCACCTCTTCAAATTGTTGCCTTTTGCCACGTAGACACCATTTCATCAAGTTTTGCTTTAAATTCAAATTGGCTCTCTATGTAGAACCATGGTAAGCCCACCCTGAGAACCCTAATACGTCCCGAATAATGTCAGCATGTCTTATAAACATCCCAGCCCAGGCCAACTACGGCAGTCATCTTCCTCACTCTCCTTGAATTTGTTATATTTGACTTTTGGTTCCTTAACAGAAAATTACTATATTTATCATTTTAAGCACAGCTAAAAGATGAGTGCATTTGGTATTCTAAGACAAAGGTGTCCTTTTTTTTTTAAGAAGTCCTTTTTTGAGAAGTAAAGCTACTATAATTATTATAGATTATAAATATTGGCACAGAGAATACAGTGCTGGAACATTCATATTGAAAATGTGCATTGTTGTATCATTAAGTCAGTTTAGAAACTTCAGCATAATGCTCTAGACCTACACAGTATCTTGCCTCTGATTTTCCCAAATGGTTCTACGTATCTTAATTAATTAAATTTCACAGTGTCCTTGTCAGAAAAGTATTATGCTAGAATTCATTCTTATAGTGGGACAAAAACTTGAGGGAGGAGACAACATAAAATTACAAAGCAACTTAGTTAGTGATAGAACAGGATTGGAATTCACAGCTTCTGAGAACATTTATAGACATTTAAAAATATGGGTTCCTTATGAACTGCATGCGGGAGCAGATGGCTTCAGGAACTATTCAGAGGTCCCTTGACTCAGGATGGTTTTTGATGAGAAATAATTCATCCTGTAACTGCTTCAATAATTAGGCCTAAAATTAGGCGCTGCTTCGTGGTGGGTTGGCAGTTTGTTCTAAATACAGAGTTAGACATTTCTAGTGTACTGACAATATTTTTTACTTTATGATACTTCTCTAAAATGATTCACCAAGTCATTAATAAAGTATGTATAATACGCAGCCAAAACTCACAGTCAAGATATGTCAGAATTCTACCCTGAATAATCCAGTAAATGTGTTTTCACATCCAAAATGTTTTTCTTAGAAAGAAGACATTCACTAACCTCGTTTTATATGAGCATTAACCTTACAAAGCAGTTTGTATTAAATATTATGGCTTACTGCTAAATGTACAAGATGGATCTCGAATTCCTGGGAAATACGTGGGAACTCCCAGTAGTTGCGACGTGCCCTCAATATTTTCTCTCAGCAAGGAAAGTAATCTGTTAAACTAAATTTTAAAATTATTGAAATGGGGGGAGGGTATAGCTCAGTGGTAGAGCACATGCTTAGCATGTATAAGGTCATGGGTCCAATCCCCAGAACCTCCATTAAATTAAAAAATAAATAAATAAAACTAGTTACCTCCCTTCTCAAAAAAAATAAATAAATAAAATTATTGAAATTTAATGTTACACTCACCAGTGGTATTTATACTTTTTAAGAAAATGAGTTTAAAATAGGACGTTCTTGGAAGTTTTGCCCTCCATGGGGAGGACAGTTTTGGTTGAGCAGCCTTTTGGGTGAGTCAGTGATGCGTGTATTTGAAAGTGCTTGGTTTTCACAACAGAATGCCTCTGAGAAGACACCCACGAAGTTTCTGGCTAGTGATTCGAATTCAGGTAATGGGAAGTGGGAAGAGCAAGAAGGAAGCCTTAAGAATTCACTCAAGCAGTTTGGCACATGTGTAGACAGCTGGGAAACAAATGGAACCATGATTCAAGCCTGAAATTCTGCTATAAGGAAAGAGATTACATTTTGGGAAGAGAGGTTTTGATTCACAATGACTAAAATGATTCAGAACACAGAAACAGACCTTAGAGATGAATGTTAATTCAGGCATTCAGCAAATGCTTATTCGACACTTACTGTGTGCCAGACACTAGGTAGGTGCTAACAACTGAGTGGATAGCAAGACAGACCCCACACTTAGCCTCTGTATCATGGGCTTCACATCGTGTGCTATGAATAAGGAAAGAGTCAATTATGATATCAGGCGCATAGCAAGTGCTCAAAAAATTATGTCAAATGAATTAATGAATTTAAAATGTGACTATTTATCCTACTGTGATAAAATTATTAGATACTATTCATGAGCTCTCTGGTCAGTGTATTAGTTGCAATATGGTTACAAACATACTCACAATTGTAGAATTGTAGTTTATGTACAGATATTAAAAGTGGATTTTGAAGTATTCTTGAAAATGAATACTATTATTATAGTACTAAGATGGTGGAGACATAAAACTTAAATGGAAAAGACATTTTGTAACCGTTTTAAGTCTGTGTTATAATGTTTGTGGCAAATTGTACCTGCATTTTCATGCAGAAGGGTGTAAGTTAGGATAAAGGAGAACACTAGACAATGGAACACGTTATTGCCGTCCTATCTTGTTTCATTTAACAAATGAAAGAATTAAAGGGAATAATTTGATGGGGAGTTCGAGATTTGCAAATATTAACTACTATATATAAGAGATAAAAAACCAAATTTCTTCTGTATAACACAGGGAACTATATTTGGTATCTTGTAATAACCTTTAATGAAAAAGAATATGAAAACAAATATATGCATGTATATGCATGACTGGGACATTGTGCTGTGCACCAGAGATTGAAACATTGTAACTGACTAGACTACAATAAAAAAAAAGTCTTAAAAAAAGGGGATAATTTGAAAACATTTGCTCCCTTATAAGTTAAGCCATATGCTCTAATAGTCTAATATCTCATTTTATTTACAAACACATGTTATTAAATTGTGTATACATTTTATTTAAATCCTATGGAGAAATATAATATTATTTGAATTAATTTGTGTGTGTATGTGTTTATGTATGTATGTTTAGGGAAAAGGCGAGCAAGCAAAAGAGAGTTTAAAAAGAAGAATCTTTGATTCACTCCAATTTTATATGTAGTATGTTGTTAGCAAACTTCTGAGTACATTTTAAATCTACTCATTGGTTTTAATTCCTCAGATAGAGAAAAACTTGTTTTCTTTAGCCTGTGGCCTAATATTCGTACATAGCATAATAAAGTCAACATTTTTTTCATGTTTGAAAATGATCACACATGTGTTTCTGTGGAGGCGGAAGCACCTGGACCTTTTCCTCTTCTGTAGCAGCCTCATCAGCACCCCGTGAAGATGAGACTGAGAGCAAGTTGACTTTGATTTTGAGAAACTTCAGATGGTTACGAACTATTTCGTCACATTTAATTCAGTTTTCTCTCCTCTATCTTCCATTTATTAATGTGTTTCTTTTTTTATTGTTGCTGCCTGTCTTCTTCCCATGTTTATTTCACATACTTTGGCCTTGCGGTGTAATCTTTAAGAAGTTATTTTGCAAAATGTTCATCATTTGAGAGTTATTTATGTAGTGCCTAAAACACCGCAGTCAAAGCCATAATGAAATGCAAGAGATATACATTTCATAAGGGCTATTTCCTTAAACTTTAAGAAAAATGTTCTGATTTAACCCTCAAGGGAAGGGATGATATGTTGGTAAAATTTGTGTCTTCTACTCTAGAGGCTGGAAAGTTAAAACACTTGATTTTTGAGTCACGGTTATAGGCTTGATTGGTCATAAGACACAATGTTGGTCAATGATAATATAAACAGAGACTTTTTGGGAAGGGAAGCCCAGAGGAGAAACTCTGTGTGAAGACAACATATGACCCTCAGCTTTTCTCCTGTCTGGAACACAGATGTGATGTATGGAGGTACAGCAGCCATTTTGTAATTGTGAAGACAAAAACTGCATGCTTAGTACACAGCAGAAGTATAGCTTAAATGAGCATTTGTCTTCGATAGCACTGTGGGGTAGCTGTAGAGACTTCCTGCTTCCAAATTTTTGGTTATGTAAGAAAACCAGGGCTGCCATATTAGCACGACCACAGAGAACACCATTTGTGTGTAATGTGGCAGCCCTGTGAGTCGGGAGCGTGTGTTCCCTCATTCTAACAGGACCACCACTAAGTGTTTTCTTTCACCTGATAAGTATATAATATTTATACAATGTGATTTCATACAGCAGTGAAAATGAATGATCTACAATTATATGCAACATCAATGGATCCTTGACATAGAATGTTCTTAAGTAAAGGAAATCATAGAAGAATGTGTTCTTTAGTTACCATTTTCACAATCTCCAAACAAAAACATCAATGTATTGTTTAGACCTAAATACATTTATGATAAAACCATTGTTTGGGGGCAAGGGAAGGATAAACACAAATATCAGAATAGTGTAACTTTGGGGTAATAGAGAGTCAGAGAATTGGTATAAGGAAGGGACATACAGGTAGATGCAACATTCTTGGCAACATCCTTAAGCTGGGACTAGGTTAATAACTGTTCAATTCATTGACTTATAATTTGTTACATATACTCTTACATATGTAGCAAATATTAATCAATAAAAAAGGATGGAACAGAAACCTATTTGACAAAGTTAGCCCTTTTTGTTACCATGCTACCATGGGCATTCTAAATTACAAATAAATCTTTTTTTTTGGCAATTTTTTTTAATCTTTATTTTATATTTTTTAGGGGGGAGGCTAAATTATTGATAATAAATGTTACTTTTCCATTTTCCAGGAGATTGCCCATTATAAGGTCTCAAAGGAAGATTTTATTTGACCCTTATTATTTAATTTGGGGATAAGGATAATAAAAAAATATCAGATATAAACTCAGAGGAAAGAAATTTTGTGTGTGTGCGTACAAGCACATTGCTTGTTACATTTCCTTCTTCCAGAAGCCAAATTATTCAGTAATTATAGCAAGCTCTTTGTGATCTCTGATGCTAGAGGGAGTCACAGGAAGGAGAAAAAAAAAAAGGTAGGAAGGAGAAAAAACAGGTAGGAAAGAGAGTGATAGAATTCTAGTCCTGATCGGTCTGACATGCTAATAAGAAGCACATAAGCAAGAAAAAATCCTATACCTTGTTAAATTCCCACTATTTCAGCTTAAGGAACAATCATTTAACATGTTTAAATAAGGCTATTCCTCATGTCATACAATTTGGAGCTGTGGTGGTTTGACTGGAGTTGAGCTCAATTTAAGAGTATATTTCATCATTAGTGGTAAATATTTTCTCAGAAACCTAATATTCTGCATAATTAGTGCTTTCCCTAAATTTTTAGATTTTTGCCTACAGTGAAATCTGACTCCAGCCTTTTGTATGCAAAATCAATTTCACCATCAATTTGAAGAGCAAAATTACTTTGCTGTTTGTTTCTGGAATATCTGCCAAAAAGAAGGGCCAAATATAATAATAGATCGTCTATGCTGGAACGCCCATTATTTAAGCTGCATGTGACTTTTGGTACCGTAATGTTTCACAAGTGAGACAGTGCAGAGCGCCGTGGTCCTTTTCATGCTCTGGAAGGTAGCAAATAAGCATTTCCTGGTCTGAGCTGGAGAAGTTTCTTTCCTTTATGCCTCAAGCAAATCTCTGGGATGCTACACATCAAAACAGAGCTTTTCTTCATTCATTTTAATGGGTAGCAAGGAGTTTGGAATTTTTAGGTTCAGAAACTGATACGGGCTTGCTTTGACCTTTCTCAGCATGCTAAATGCCCTCCAGTCCTCTGCGCTGGAGTGTGGCTAGCAGAGCTGAATTCTCATCAGTCTCGTGAAGGAAGGCAATACATCTGATCTACTGAATAGTTCCAAGCCACTGCTTCAGTAAGTCAAAATACGTAGTTGCAGTCCATTTGCTGCAGTGGTGGCTGCATCAGTGTCTATAATCTGGTGCACTGAATATTCATCCAAGAATTGATCCTTGTCCTCCATATCACAAATGCCCGATTTTCTGATGTCACTGCTTTATAATCTTTAATTTAGAGGAAAGATGTAGAATGTTAGCAAATCCTAGGGAGACTGCAAGCTTATTCCCTAGTGTAACTTTGGAGAAGTTTAATCTCTGCAGACGGGAGAATCATTTGAAATCATGAGCCAAGGCCAGTACATTTGCAAGATGCTAAGACAATTTGTAAACAGCTTCACAGGAATGAACACAGTTCCAATTGCAAAAGAACTTCTTGAATTTTGAGAGAAATTTTTAGAGATGAATGATAATATAACATAAATATTGTCACCCAATGAAATAAGACGTCCTATGCTTTTAAAAAAGAAAGAAACCCAGGACTTTAAATTCCAAAGTATTTCAATCATTTACTTAAAAAGACAGCAAATAATAGAAACAGCAATTTGAAGTTAAAATTGTAATCTTTGGCTTTAATCTCACTAAATAAAACTCATTGCTTAATCTCGCTCATCACTGAACTTTTCCTGATAACTAATTATCTCGGGTCTATTGTCCCTGAATTTATCTCCAATGGTTGCCTCTGGTATTAGCTTCAAATCTCCCCCCTCCCTCCTTCCTTCACTTTCAAAACTCCTTGCAGGCCCATAAATTATTCTTTTTCCCCTGGTTTTGTAAATATTATTTTTAGAAGACTTGATTACTAGAGAAATCACTCAGAGATCTTTCTATATCTGCTGCGGTGTGGATTTGAATGTTTCAGATGTGTCAAGGATTTTTTTTTTTAAACCAGTATAGGTATTCATATAGACTTGAAGTCGTAGGTGGAAGTAAATTTACATTCCAATCACATCATACATTACTTTTTAAAAACTTATTTTGAAATAATTTAAGACTCACAAGAAGTTGCAAAAATGGGTATGAAAATTTCCTGTTTCCTTCACCCAGCTTTCTCCAATAACATCTCAAGTAACCACACTAAATCATCAAACCAGGAAATCACCGTTGGTATAATACCATTAAATAAATTACAGGACATGTTCAGATTTCACTGGCTTTTCAATGCACTCTTTTCTTTCTGTTTGTGTGTGTGAAATTTTATCCCATATATAGATTTACATAACAACCTCCACGGTAAAAATACTGTCCTGTTGCCGTGAAGACAGTCCCTCGCAGTCACCCTTTATTATCACACCCTCTTCTCAGTCCGAAAATGTGGTTGACATTCGTCTGTTCTTCATCACTATCATTTTGTCCTTGAGTGTTATACAAATGAAGTCCTCCAGTGTGGAACGTTTTGTGTCTGGCTTTTTTCATTTTGCCATAATGCCTTTGCGTTTCAGCTGTGCCGTTGCATGTATCAGTAGTTATTTTTTAATCTGTAGTATGGACAGTTTCTTTATCTACTCCTAGAAAGACATTTGGGTTGCTTCCAGTTTTTGGCAATTACAAATAAAGCTGCTATGAATATTTATGTACAGGTTCTTGTGTGGACATATGTTTTCATTTCTTTCTGGTAAATACCCTAGAGTGCAATTGCTGAGTTGTATGGTAAATGAATGTTTATAAGAAACTGCTCGGCTGTTTCCCAGAGTAGTTGTGGAATTTTACATCCCCTCTAGCAACATACGAGAGACCTAGTTGCTCTGGGTCATTGTTAGAACTTGATAACTGTCATTATTTTTCAATTAATCATTCTAACAGGTGGGTAATAGTAGCTCATCGTGGCTTTAATTTGCATTTCCCTAATGGCTAGTGATATTCAATGTCTTTTCATGTGCTTATTTTCCGTCTGCATATCCTCTTTGGTGGGTTGTCCATTCAAGTTCTTTTGCCCATTTCCTAACTAGGATGTTTGGTTTCTTACTGTTCAGTTTAGAGAGTTCTTTATGTATTCAGCTTACAAGTTCTTCGTTAGAGATGTGATTTGCAAACATTTTTTGCCCAGTTGGTGATTTATCTTTCATCTTCTTAGGGTCTATCATACAGCAAAAGTTTTAAATTTTTATGAATTCTAGTTTATTGATTTTTTTTCCCTTGCTTTTCTTAGAACTCTTGTTCTAACCCCAGGTAATACATATTTTCTTCTATAAGTTTTATAGTTTTTCATTTTCCATTTAGATCTATGATCCATTTTGAGTTAATAGTTTTATAAAAGGTGAGGTTTAGGTCATGGTTCTTTTTTTTTTTCTTATTTATGTCCACTTGTTCCAACAGTATTTACTGAAAAGACTATCCTTTTCTTGAGCTGCTTTTGCACCTTTGTCAAAAATCAGTTGAGCACACATTTGGATCTAGTTCTGTTCCATTGATCCATGCATGCATCTCACCTTCAATACCACATTGTCTTGATTTTTGTCATAATTATTTATCATTTGTAAAATTTCTTAGGTAAGAAATCACTAGATAGCATTGTCATATGTTTCTGTATCCATATTTGAGAAGTAAGTCATTGGTAGTGTGTGTTATAGAGCTCAGATATTTTAGGAGTTCATTCTCTTCAAATAATATAAGACACTGGTAGACACTCCATACACATGAAGTCTTCTTCTGTTTCTCTTTCTTCTACATCACTTGCTTGTCATTCAAAAATTAGTGCTTCATGGTGATTAGTATTGTGGTCCGCAGATGACCAACTTGAGGTTTTAAAGCAGAAAGTACATATGTGATTTTCTAATGCAGCATTTTCTGTTTGAACTGTTTAAACTCAGAGACATAGAAAACAAACTTATGATTACCAAAGGGGAAAGCATGAGGGGCAGGAGGTATAAATTTGGAGTTTGGGATTAACATATAAACACCATTATATATAAAACAGGAAGATAACAAGGGCCTACTGTATATCACAGGGAACTATATTCAATATCTTATAATAACCTACAAAGAAAGAGAATATGAAAAAGAATATATATATACGTATAACTAAATCACTTTGCTGTACACCAGAAACTAACAACATTGTAAATCAACTATACTCCAATTAAAAAAAAGAAGAAAAAATTCTGATTAACAATAGATTGAAAAAGATCAAGATCCAAGATCTTCTTGGATACACACATATTATTTAATATACATATATATTATATAATATTTCATATATATATACACAATATTGTTGTTAAGTTTTGTGAAGATAGAGTGAATCTTTTGATATACGAACCATGTTATAAATGAAATGATAGTCACACTTATAAGATCCATTGGATATTTTCTTATTCTGTTACAATTTAATGAATTTTCCATGACTTACCTTTTTTAGGCATAGCATTTTAAAAGAAAAGCATCAACTCTTTTGACAATTAAAACAAAAATATTAGAAAATGTATTTGAAAATACCATTTTCAATGATTGTAAGCTGCATCTTCTTTGGTGTTATGACTGGGTTTCAGAAGCATGTCATTTACATTTTCTGTACTTAAATATGTGATTGTGAGTGACTCTTACTTTAGGTCTAGAGGGAATTTGTGCTAGTTAAGAGAAAGTAAAACATTTTACTGTATAATGTGAATGACCCATACCTCATGGCTGCCCAAGGCTGATATTTAATTTACATAGCAGATGCCTTGGCATTTTCTCAATATCTTCAGGAGGGAATTTCATATAAAATACTTAAGTTTCATATTCAGGACACTTGTCATGCAGGGTATCTCTGCTACTGTCCAGACTGACTATATAAAAATAAACAAAACCAATTCTTTCGATTTATGCTTTGTTAAAAATATACACACAGCAGATACCATTCTTTTGTGAGTGTGCAGTGAATTCTAAGGTAATTAAAGCAGAGTGCTCTAATGTATATGGAATTGAACTAAGAAAAGATCTTTATTTTAATTCCAGCACTATACTTGTAATTGTAAAATATGGCACAGGAAAAATTGATTCCTATTAATTCTCATTAAGCGTAATTGATGGGGAGAAATTTTATGCTAGACTTAGGAAGTGATTTGAGATAATTCATGGATTTCAATCTTCCTGTACTATCATTGTTATTATAGAAAATTATCTCTAACATTATGCACATGTATGTTATATTTGTTTCTTTGACAGTTAATTTAAGCAATAGTATAGGTGTATTTAATGTATTTATTACAATGAAGGCTGTGGGGGAAAGAGAGGGAAGGGGAGGGGGGAGGTCAGAAGCAATAATTACTGAATGTTTACAACAGACTAGGGAACTCAAGTAACTCTTCCAAGAACCCAGTGAGGCAGTCATTTTCATCAACAATTTTCACATCAGGAGTGTGAAGCCCAGAGACACGGCACGTGAGCCCCTGAGCTGACAGACTCCTCCACTTAGAAAGACTCCCATGCTTGGTTTAATGCTTCACTCTCACCGTCTTGAAAATCTTAATAAGTTTTTGAACAAGAGGTTCCACATGTTAATCTTGCATTGGACCCCACAAATTACGTAGCTGGCTCTTCCTGGAGACGTTAAGCTCCTCTCCCAAGATTAAGATTTGAACCCAGGCGTGTGTTGCTGTAAATAATAAGACCAGACGGAGACCCTCATTCCTCTCCTCTCCACCTGCACCACCAAGCTGAAGACGAGGACTTTGTTACTCACAGTACAGAAAGTGACATGAGATTTACATCTGCCCCGGTTCCCCTCGTGATGCGGAAGACCCAGGCAGGTGCCGTGTACACATGGTGGGTTTACGTCCCACAGAGGAACAACCCTGAGTTCGGGGGACCTGAATCTTTTATAATGAAATGAAAGCAAACCTGACAGAACTTTCCCCTGGAGGGAGACATTACCTGTATTACACTGGACAGTACACAAGCCTATGCTCCGCCCCACAGGGGGACTCTCTCTCTTTCAAGGCTGTTTGCCCTACAAACATGTTTGAAAGAGAGAATTCAGAACAAAGGCAGCCAGTGTACATAGTGTTACACTCACCAACCATGCTGTTCTTCTAAGAAATTGAAAAAAAATTTAAAAATAAGGACTAGATTTAATTGACTATTCTCACCACTTCTGGTTCACACTACTGATTTAAAGACTAATTTATGATATTCACTCCTTGTGAAGAAATCTTTACTGTTTATTTTCAAATGTCCAAGTGCAGATACACAAATTATTACATGGAAACTTTAGCTAGATATGTCTATATAGATTTGATTCTAAAAATATATAATCTCAAACATTTGGAAAAGTGAATGAATCTAAAGCATGCATTAAACGTATATGTCAAATTAGGTAACATATTAAATAATGCCACTCAGGTGATTTATATTATTGTCTAATGCATAATTATTAACAGCATGCTATAAATGTACACTCTTTTAATGTTATAACTAATATTGCATAAAGGTATTAGTTTATTTTATCTGTAACTGATTTATTATGACTTTGGTATTACACATAAGTCTGAGCAAAAATAACTGATAAATGTTCACTTCTAGAAAACATAATTTAATAAAAATGCTAGTCATTTAAAATTTGTGGATTGTTTTCTCTAATAATGTGCTTTATATATGTGTAAATATATCTATGAGCTATGAGGTTTTTAAAAAAATTTTGGTAATTACAGAATAAAAGTTAAAAAGCTAGATACATGGAGTGACGGTAAACTAATAAGAAAAATTGTAAAATAACCTTTAATATAACTACAGATAACAGCAAATTAAATCATTATGAAAACTTAGGGTATACTCTGTGATTTTACCATTGGGAGAAGGTGAAGGGTTTTTTCCGCCATGTTAAATTTCATGTTTTATTATTAAAGCCAAACTAATAAGGCCATTAGAGATGATTCTATGAAGCAAATATCTGTATTCTCATAAATGTAGACATTTTGTAGCAGGTTGAATGTATGAGTTGTCCCATTATTGCCTCTGCTCCTGCCTCTCTTCCTCCTTTATTGCTCCTCCCCCCTTCCTCCTCCTTCTTTATTTTTGAGTCTAATACACATGCAGTGGAGTACTCAAGTCTTCAGCGTATAGCTCAATGAGTTTTTGAAATACATGTACACTCAGAGAACCATCACCCAGGTCAAAGTGTAGACCGGTTCCTGGACCACAGAAGACTCCTTTGTATTCTCTTCCAGTCATTCTCCTCCTGCCAGAAAGCGGTCACTATTCTGAGTCCAATCTCCGTAGAATAGCTCTGTCGAATCCTGAACATCATAGAAAGTCTTTCTGTCTGGCTTTTGGTACAACATTATGTTAATGTTACAAATTAATCCATGTTTTTGCATTTTGCAGTACTGTATTCTTTTATATTGCTGCATAGTGTTTCACTATACGAACATACTACTATTTACTTGTCCTGTCTACTGTTTAGGGATATTTGGATTTTTTCTATTTTGGTCATTATGAATAAAACTGATTTGAATATTTTTGACACATCTTTTGGTGAACATATAAACTCATTCATATGGGATATGTACCTGGGAGTTAAATTTCTGGGTCATATGGTAGTTATGTGTTCAGCTCTACTATGCATTGCCAAAGAGTTTTACAAAGCAGTGGCAATGATCTACACTCCATCAGCACAATTGGAGAGTCCTGATTGCTTTAGCTTCACACCAGTATTTAGCGTTACCAGTCAAAATACTTAATTTTGCTATTTTGACATGTGAAATGGTATCTACTGTGGTTTCAACTTGCATCTCTCTGATGACTAAGGACATGGTCATATGCTTCTTGGCCAGTTGTATACACTGTTTGGTAAAGTGCTTGTTCAAAAATGTTGCCCATATTTTGAAACTGGGGTTTCTATCTTTTATTAATTGATATGTAGGAATTCTTTATTTGGGATATGAGTTCTTTGTCATATATGTATATGTATATGTATATATTGCCAATAATTTCTCTCATTCTGTGTCTTGCCTTTCTAATTTCTTAATGGTGTCTCCAGAAAACAGAAGTTCCAAATGTTAATGAAGTCCTATTTGCCAATCTCTTTCTTGTGATTAGTGCTTTCTATATTTTGTGATTTTTTTGATTTCTCGAAAATCATTGTCTACTTTACAGGCACATAGATACTCTTTCATATTTTCTTTCATACACTTTATTGTCTTATTCTTTACATTCAAGTCTATGACCCGTCTGAAATTGACTTTTATGTATGGTATGAGATGGGGGTCAAGGTTCGTTTTTGCCTGTATGAATATAAATTAACCCAGCATCATTTATTGAAATGATTACCCATTCCTCAGTGCATTGTAGTGGAACCGCTGTCACAGATAAATAAAGGGGTAATTATGTAGCCTTATAATAAGTCCTCATATCTACTAGTGCAGGTCAAATAACTTTGTCCTTTTTGATAATTATTATTGCTATTGACTGTGTGCATTTTTGGTTACATTTTAGAATCATTTTGTCAGTCTACACACCCACACACATACACACATACGCAGCTGCTACATTTTTATTGGAAATGCACAATTGTTAATGGTCAAGATGAAAAAACTCAGTCAAAATATTTTATGCTTTTGTACACTCCCAAGCAACTTAAGTTGTGATTAGGATTTAGAATAGGGGAGAAAGAAGGCACAAATACAAAACTGATTCTCCAAATACGGTGACAAAAACTGCATCAAATGCAGTTTGAAACAGTCTTTCCTTTCTAGAAAGGACACAAAATTATTTAAGTGGTTTTGCAGAGAGGTTTGATATTGTTGAAATTCATGATTGTTCAAACTTCCCCCTAAACTCCATGCCTTAGATGTTATCTCATTGTGCCTCTAAGGCCAGCTTGATCAGTTAATGTAGCAATCCACATTTAATATTTCCATTTTAATATAATTAAAACTGAACATAAATAAATTAAATTGCATTTCTCGTTATGCATAATGATATTGTAGTATCTATTAAAATTCTTCAGAAGTTTTGTAATTCTTATTCATGTTGTCACTGTATTTTCTTCTGTAATAGCCTTCAAGTATACATACAGGAAATAAACAAGAGGTTGTATGAAAAAAAAGTTTGCGTGTGAAGTATCTATAGTGTAATGATAAAGTAGAATCAGAACATCGCAGGAAAGTGGGCATCTCTAGAGAGAGAATGGACCATCTTAGGAGAGCTCTGCATTTTAGTGCTCACGTGATCAAGGAAATCAATTAAATAATAAACGAAGCTTGCTGAGCTTCGCATCTCTGCTTTTTAGAAGGCAGCTGTAACTTGGAGACACGCAATCTGTGAAGCTTCCCAGAGATTGGGGCTGTAGTTTATTTTCACACATTTGTAACTGACCCAGAAAAACAAGGTAATATTCTGCAATGAGCACTCAACTTAACCAAATATGGAAAGATAAACTTGCCCATAAACTTTGGAAAGATTTATTGGGGCTGCCTGGGCTGCAAAGCATTTCATTTTTCAGTAGATGCATAACAAGGGTGAGATAATAAAATAACATACCTACATTGTTTTAAATCTGAAATCCTTCATTTTTGATTCAGGATTTGTTTGAATTATTAAAAAAAAGGCATTCTAGATTGACTCCTGAAGTCAACTAGAAAAGAAAAAAAAAACTTGTTAGAGGGGATGAGGATGGCTGGGAAGAATGACAGTCAAATTCTAAATTTAGGTCACACAGAGGAAGAGCTGGAGCCCAGAAGCAAAAAGAGACTATTTACCGAACAAAGGATGAAGAGCGGAGCAAACGTTTGGGTAATGCAGTGTGTCAGAGGAGCCAGGGTAGGATAGGATCTGAGGAAACAGGATGTGATCAACAGTGTCATATGTCGCAGAGAAATAAAAAGAATGATTCCTGAAAAGGCTAACGTGTTGGTATTTATCAGGTCATCCCTCAGTGATAGTGACTATGAAATATATTAAATAAGTAGAACATTGCAGTTTAAAGGTTAGAGGGGCTTCAGTCAACTTCATACTGTGAAAGATCTGAAAAGGGTAACTCACATGGACTTGTTCACTGACAGCCGTAGAGCTAGAACGGGTCGTCCTTTGGGGCTTAAAAGAAGAAACATGTAAAACAAGTAAATGATACTAGAACCTTATATAATGGACATTGAAATAACGGAAATGTATTCAAGATTCAGTATAGGTTGAAATAAGAATGTACTTAAAAGGGTTCAGCTACATGCATGGGAGATGGATTTCTGACGAGATCTCGAGGAAAACATCTCGGCGTTCTGCCCTCCCACAAACCATTTGTTTGTACTGTTTTTAGGGACAGAATTCTCCAACTGGTGAAGCTGAGATGTGTACCAATACAACATTCCTCATTATGTGTGAATAATTGCATATTTTAAAAAATAGAGAGGAAAAATCACAAATCTCTCACACCGAAAATAGCAGTTGTTTAGATCCCTTGGGAAAACGCCAGCTGATAAATTAAAGATGAATCAATGATTAAGGCAAAAGAAAGGACTGCAGTAACAACAGAAAGCCGTCCCTTCTAATCCGGGGTGGGGTGGGAGGGACTCAAGATTTTGTCTTCTAATTTATTTTCTTTTTAAATTGAAAAGGTTTCAGAAATGTACACTTGTAGCAGAATTAGCAGGAATTAATGACATATTTCATTATAGGTATTTTAAATCAATCAAACTTTCTCCCCCAAATTAGAAAGAGAGGCCAGATAGCTTTAATTCTAAGGGATTCAGGACGTTTTACAGACATCAAAACCCAAATACTGGCAAGATTCTTAGCGAAATGTTATGTGAAAAGAAATCACATTTCTGTTTTACAAATTGAGAAATTGAAAAATCAATAGCTGGTTCTGAGTTCCCTACTGACGGCCACCTTTCAACATTTTATTTTGTTGGAGGAAGCAGAGTGTGGGATGAAATCCTTTAACAGAGGGATTTAGAAGATTTAAATGGCATTCAGTCTAACATGGGCTCCATGGTAACCATACGGGCTACGCGGGCTGCTGGATGAATAGCCAGAACATTTAGGTAGACGGCATGTCAAGCCAACCAAGGTTGCGTGTGAACGCTTTAATTCTCTTAGCTTGAAATCTAAGCTTTGGGCACAAGCACCTTCGTGGAGTTCTCCATTCTGGGGGCTATTCTAGCCAACGTGAACCGTTTAAAACCTGAAGTATCAGAAGTTATCCTATCTAGCGCAAGCCCCCTCCGGTTCCGGAAAGCTGGCGTTGCTTCCACTCTGTTCTTGAGCGCAGTTTCGGAGGGCAGCTGCCACGGCTTTCTTCACGGGGCCAGCTAAGGCAGCCCCGCCGGGGGCAATCTGCAGCCCCCAGAGACTGGGAAGAGCGAAGTGCGAGGAAAGTACCACTGAGATAGGAGCAGGCCCAGCTAAGACTGAGACCCATCCCACCTCGTGCGGTTTTGTGGCCTCGGCTCGTGGCCTCCGCTCCGCCCCCACCTGCTCCGGGTGGAGCCCGGGCGCTGCGGGGCGTCCGTGGGACTGCAGCGGGGGAGGCGCCGGCCACAGGGCGGCGGCGGCGGCGGCGGGAGGAGCCCCTGTTCTAGCGGGGCGCGGGGCGCGGGGCGCGGGGCGGACGGACACCGCGGCGAGACAGCAGCGCCGCGGCGGAAGTCGCGCAGATCGCTCCAGGAGCAGCACGCAGGCGGTGACTCCGTGTGGGGGACCTGGCGAGGGTTTCAAAGAACAAGGGCGTTTTGGAACCGGAGTTGGAGCTTCTGTGCCAGAGAAGTGAGGATAAGGGGTGGTGGAGTTGCAGAGGGGTCCTGAGATCTTTCCAGACCAAGGAAAATGCAGATAATTCTACCCTATATACTTGGTCTTTCCCTTTCTAGATTGCAAGTATTTTGAGTGTAAGGACTATCATTTAAACATCTTTTTATTCCTTACCATACCTCATCCAGAGCATTAGATCTAGTTGTTACTCAATAATGGGATTATTTTTAATAATTGAGGTTCAGATGATAGCCGTGCCTACCGTTTTCACAAACGTATTTTCTCCATCACTAATAGGATACTGCGTTTTGTTCAGCTGGGTCTTAGAGATTAATGGCTCTGATCCTGTGTGAGAGCCTCTTTATCAGCACAAGGCTTTCGTTACATTTCTAACTTGAAATAAATTACCTGAAATTTCAATTTGTCTTGAATTCTCCTGCGTCCTGTGGAGGTCACGTTCTGTCACCCTTGTACAGCGGCAGCTTTGCTGGAACCCGTCTCAATAAGGAAAAGGTGGAGCCGTCAGTGAGATGTGATCGTCTGCTCGATCCTGGGGCCTGGGGTCCTAGTCGCCCCTATTCCCCAGGGGGTAATGACGCTGTCGCTTTCCCGAGCCCTTATAAAGCGAGTCCTGCCCACTCACCACGATATTCGTACAGTAGCAATACTTAGAATGAAAGGACGTTTATAAAACAAGGCAAACGTAAAGTTTTTATAGTTTTTGTCAAAAAAACCAAAAAACACAACCCAAATCATCCAGTTTTTTTGCCATTGGAAATGAACTGATTCAGTATGTAGTTTCAGACTATTGTATGGGTAGTCAGTTAAGTCAGTCTTATTTATAGATAACTATGTTTCAAGGTATGTTTTTCAGATTATATATGAAAAAATAGTTTGATGTATGAATATGCAACTTAAAAGGTACCTGTTATTAATTAAATATGTATGTATATAATTTTTGTATATAGACATCAAAACCTAAATACTTATGACATTGTTAAAAAAAAAACAAACCCTTCTGTTTGGGGAGAGACTGCCTCTCCCAGGGCTAGAAATTCTTAGAGATGGCGAAGTGCTCAGTCGGGAACATGCCTTTGGTACACGAACTGCCCAGCCCAGAGCTGTACGTCCTCTGTCTGGCCTGTACACCCCAGGAGGCAATACTCCTTGGCCTTCACCAGCCAAGGCCAGGTCTCCGATAGCTAAGGGTCACCTCTTTAGTTTAGAGCCCACTGCAATGATTCAAACTAGCCAGTCTGGCGCTGTTTACCCTGCCCCGCCTTGCCTTTCCCACAGAAACCCCAATAAGGGCGCTGGTCTGAACTAGGCCCTGCAGGGGCTCGATGGCAGAGTGTGTGCTGAGCGTGCACAGCACCTCCTTAAATAAGTAAATAAATAAATCTGCCGCTCCACTCCCCCCAGAAAGCTAGGAAAAAACCCACTTTGCCGTCATTCCTGTCTTTTGCCCCCTGAGCAACCACTGTTTTTTCCACGTGGCCCTGTGTGGCATGCCGGGCCTCCGGTCGCGGACCTGGACCTGCCAGTATAACACACCATCTTCCTGAGCCTCTCCTCAAGCTCCTCTTGTGGCTGCACCCGACTGACTATCACATGAAAAGATACAAAACACCTGACAAATACGAAGGTTTAAGATTGAGGATGTAAAATACAAACTGTTACGTGATGGTTTTTAAATTAATTCTTTTGAAAAAGTTGTTGGCTGGTGCTACTTGAGAAGGAAGAAATATTTTCTAGTGAAGAGCAAGTTAGGTGACTTGATGTCAACAAACGTCAAGGGACATTGTTTGGATTCCCTGTTCCTCTTGGCAAATTTGACTCACAAGCTGGGTGCACGTAGTCAGAAGTTTATACTGTACCCCAGTCAAATGCCTCCCACTTCCTATCACTTCCAGCAGTACTGCAAGCCTCACTGAGAGCTGATTATACCTTCTTTCATTCTGCTTCTATTTACCTTCCTTGATTTTTTTTTCTGCCACCTGCATTTGATAAGCAGGGTGGGGAAGTGAAAAGCATACGAGTTTCAAAATGAGATACCCTTGAGTCTGAATCCTATGCTACTAGACATTCTTTCATGCGCTTCACAGTCAGATACGCAGCGGTTCGTGTACTTACTCTGTTACATATTAGCTGTAGATTATGGGAAAGTTTCACAACTTCCTGAGAATTTACTTTCCCATCCATAAATTGGGGATATTAATTACAGTCAACATTTATTGGTGTTTGCCAAATGCCAGTGTATTTGCAGTATCTCATTCTATACTGACAACCGTGTGGTTACTATTTTTAGCTCTACTTTGTAGATGAAAAAGTAAGGTTTATAAAATTTCAATAAGGTCCCTCAGCTAGTAAGTGAGATGAGAGTTAGAATTCAGGTCCAACTTTTTCCAAGTTATGTATTTTTATGCATTCTTCTGTTAGTCAACAGCAGTGACTTTTAACCTTAATTGCAGGTTAGAATTTCATTTTCAAATTACAGATGATCTTTGGGGATTCTAATTTAGTAGAATTGGATAGGTACTGGAAATTATATTTTAAAAAGCTTTTCTGGTGATTCTGACATATATCTAAGATTGAGAAACACTCATTGCCTTAAAGGGTCTTAAATAATGCATTGTATGCATAATAAGAATGATAATTTGAAATACAGTAATGATATCTATACTTTGGTGATATTTTTATTGACTGGTCTAGTCAGCCCAAGGTATCTACCTGCCTTGGAAACTGTGGTGTCAATAGGAATGCAAACAGAATGGTTAGTGTTCAGCTCTGATACCCAAATTGGATTTTGTCAGAAGCCATAATTTTAAGAGTCAGGCTGTTTCAACAGAGGCATCAAGGGACCAAGCAGAAAGTTCTCAAATTGGAGGGGAGATTCCTTCCTTCATAATGCAGAGATAAAACCTCTTTCACCTGGAGAACTATGAAGGTTTCTGCCTTATGGAGAAGAGAGATACAGCATGGAAGAAGTAGAAAGCCTGCTCTTTCTGGTCGTGGTGAGAAGTGGATAGAAGGTAGAGGAGATGGAAAAGAAAATTAGCAACAAACTATCGTTGCCTACCAGTGTCAGGTGCTGCTTTGAGCACCATACCTTCTTTAAGTTATTTAATCCTTATAGAAACAATGATGGCGGAGGGACTACTAGGGGACCCATTTTACAGGTGAGGAAATTAGGGGCAGAGAGATGTTAAGTGACTTGCCCACGGTTGCACAGCTAGTAAATGACGGGGCTGAGAGTGGAACCCAGGCACTGGAGCAGTCTGTCTCAGGTAGCAATCTGTCTTCCAAGAGGAAGATGAAACATGATATGCTTCCCAGGTGCACAAGGAGGAGACTACAAGCACCTAGGTTAGCAAAGTATGGGGACACACACACACACACACCCCCACGCCTCTCTCCCTCACTCCCCACCCCCTTCCAGCATGCATCAGGACAACGATGTGCAACGTTACTGGGAGGTGGCTAGGTAGGTAAGCTCTAAGTAAGCTCCATTACTCCCATGGCTTGCCTCGTGGCTGGTACGTGGCAAGCAGGAGATGCAGAGGCCCTAGCAGGCCCCAGTGGGAAGACACAAGAATGCTGAACAAGCTTGTGGCTCAGCAGAGGCTGGGGTCAGGGTGAGGCTTCTGTGAACTGTGTTCCAAGAGCAGAGGCAAGAGGCTTCAGATTCATGTTCCAGTGCAGGCACAGGGAGGTCAAGCCAACCTAGCAGGAAAGGCCAGTCATGCTTAAAGGCTGCCAGGCTCGGGGTGGACCAGTTCTACCATCCCATATTGGTGCTATGACTGGGTCTAGAGAATCCAGAACAATCTCTTCAGGAAACTCAGATATTTTAGGCTAACTGTAAACTCTTTCATATTTTCCCCACTTCTTTTTTCTAAGATGTACTCTGGGTGATGAATGGCTCATGTGATTTCACAGAGTAGAAGGGATTCAGAATGTGAAGGACACCAGGGACACCTGAAGATCCAGCCTAAGGTTAGCCAAGAGTGTGGGCTTGAGCATTGAACTTAGGCCATGGACAATTTTCAGTCTTAGTTTCCTCATCTGTAAAATAGGGACAGCAAAGATAATTCTCTCATAGAGTTGTGGAAATTAAAGAAATTAATCTACATAAAAGCACTGAGCATAGTACTGGATGTGTAGTGGGCAGAATCTGGGGCTTGGTCAGGAGATACGAGTAATTTCGGCACCACCCTGTTGCATAAGGCTCCAGAGGTTGCAAGCTTGACGGTGCGACTTACTCATTTTATGGTAAATGCATAGTGCCTGCGACAACGCCAAGCGTGACGATACTCAGGAAGTGAATGTTGATTCCAGTCTCTCTTTTTAGGCGGTTCAGATCTCTGTCACCTGGCAACGTGAGCATCTCAAGTGGTCTCAGATGTAAAAAGCATGGAAAGATCTTCTCTTGCAGTTTAACTCACCCCGATGGTTTTGCTGAAGTTTGTCTCCAACCTTCCCTGTTCACCCTGACCTTGAGAACCCAGAGTGCCCCATGTGATTCCTTCTTCCCACAAATAGACAACTTCATATTCTTACGTATTTCTCCTCTTAACTTCAGCAAAGCATTTGAACCCAAGTTCCATCATCAGTGAAACCTCTATTATATAATAATGCCAGGCCAAGACCTTTTCAAGTAAAATTAAAAAAAAGAAAGCGTTAGCATTTTTTTCCTGCTGAGTAAACATGCAGCTCTTTCGTCTTACAATATACTTTTCAACTTAGCATTGTCACTCAGTGAACCCAGATGATGTTCCTCATGGAATTCACACTGACTACGAGACAGATGAAATTTTTAAAGGAGCTGAACTTGAAAATTGGGGGGATGACTTCCACTGTCTTTGGTGATTTGACTACTTTCCTGTGTTATTTTGCACTTTTTTATGCGGGGCTCACTTTAGGTTTTAAAATGTGTGTGCAGCTCAAGTTAATTTTAAAATGTGTAAAACTATATACATGATGGGACTCATTTATCCTTACTTTCCCTTTCCTCTCTCTCCTTCTTTTTCAAAACTGTCATACCTCAATGTAGGACCAAGTCACCAGCTTTCTGTTTTACATGAATGACCATAGTTCCTTTTTTAAAAAAAATTTAACAAATTTTTTATTGAAGTATGGTCAGTTTACATGTTGTGTCAATTTCTGGTGTACAGCATAATGTTTCACTTATACACACACATACATGTGTTCATTTTCATAATCTTTTTCATTATAGATAATGACCATAGTTCTTAATGGCAAACAGCTCTGCAAAAATATGCTTCTGGTCACAAAGTGGGAGAGAGGGTATACATAGAGTACTCTCGTGCTGAAAGGTCAGTATAAACATCTCTATAAAAAATCATGGATAATTACAATTGGGGTATGCTACTAAGTTAATTTTCATGAGCATTTCATTACTCACAGAATAATTTTAGAGTAATATCAGTTAATGCAAAGCAAAGGAGAATGTTGGATAGTCATCATGTTTTTATCTTTTTATAATATGTCAATGAAGTTCTTTATTTAGCTATTGTCTAATGTACTTTGAAATAAGTGGTAATTACTTTATTATTTGCCAGGCTTAGCTCTTTGATTAATCAATCCAAATGGCTTGCCAGAGAAGAATTATTGAAAAATACAGCAGTGAAGGCTTAGGTGAGTTAATTTGGCAACATTATTGTCAAAGTCAAGAGTTCTTTTAATCATATGGCATAAAATCATGAATAAATGGTCATTTAATGATTAGTTGGAATTTTACCTGCTTAGTGTTTAAAATTTCTTTTGAGTAAATGCAGAGTTTGACTATCCCATTCAGTTCTTGACAATGTCTCTTTTCTTGGCTGTTTTACGAAGGAATCTATATAATTAAAACAAAGGAAACTGAGTACTTGTGAGTGGGGAGAATCTGATCTTGCAAAGGTTTGATACAGAAAAGATTTCTCAGAATGTATTTGCTTACAGATACAACACTGAAAAAGCCTTTGAAATTCATACACAACACAATTTGATACAATGAAGACTTTAATACAATGAGTAGATGCAAATCTCTTGAAGCAACAATAGATCAAGTGTCAAAATATGTCAAAAACATTGTATTAGTAACTTTCATTTCTGTTAATATTTTTTACAACAAAAACTTATTTCTGATGCTTCTGTCAGAAACCTTCTTGAATCTTGACCTCGTTTGTTGGAAAGATTTAAGAATTTAAAACTTGCTGTTCTCTCTTTGGCTAGTTTAAGTCATCATTTAGCTCTCTCCAAGACTAAAGACACATAGCGAAAATAGCTCTTACATATCAGCAATTAAATGAAAATAGCCCCTATATCATGCAGAGTGGATATTTGCTAATCTAATGGTCACTGTGGGCAGTACTACAGGACTGCAGTAGAGAGCATTTGACCAAGTGTTAGTGCTTTGCAAGAAAAGAAATGATGTTATTTGCTTCAGATATAAAATCATTTCTTTTTAAAAATTAGCCTATTTAATGCATGGGAGATTGCCATATTCCTTCATCTAATGTTGCCTTCTCTGTAATGATTTCTGATTACCAAAATGCATAGTACAAATGCTAATCAGGACCCTTTTCACAACAAGTGCGGATGCTGAGTGCCTCCTCCGAGTTTAATCACAGTGTGTGATTCACAAAGTAATGGGTCATAATTGCCCCCCACCACGTTGTCTTGAAGGTCCTGCTGCATTTTATTACCATCGGACCTTATCAAGCACTGAAATCTACCACAGTTGCCTTGAAGGTTGCAACCAGGCTCCACATGCATAATTATACCCAGATAAGGATACCAAGGTTGGGTGAAGGATTGTAACAATAGATTAAGAATAAATAGCAGTATTTACACAACTTTCTATTGCTTTTAATTTATTCTTACCTGAAGAAACAGTCCGATTGCCATCCAGGTAATTAAATTAAATCTGGCTGATAGTTGCTGTACAGATACATTAGAAAGCTTTTTATTTCTGTTAGCTTCAGACATCATAGGGTTTATTTCCTCTGTGATACCTGGAGAGCCACACCTATAAGTCGCTGTCACCTTAGAGAATAGCAGCCCCCCCCCCCAGTTTCTTTTTCTAAGCCAAACTTAGGAGATTTCAGACTTTGTAACTTACTGTTGCAGATGGTTAGAATGAACTGGCCATCTGTCTGGCCTGGGAGGATCCCGGCGTCCACTTGGCTTGTGCATAGTTAGAGTAAGTGGCTGCCCGGGGTTACCATGTCTCAGTGTTTTCTTCCCCTTTAGATGTCTCCTATCTACACACACGCACACACACACGCGCACACACACACACACACACACACACACACACGAACACACACATGGCAGTTTGCTGATGACTGAAGTTCTTTTAACAAGCACAAGCTATTTTTGTTTCATAGTTAGAGAAACCAGGCCACAGATGTTAATTGAGCACCTAATATGTGCCAGTCACTGTCTAAGATGCTGGGAAAACAGCAAAGAGCAGGAAAAGTCCTTGCTCCCAGGAACCTTGTAAGATAGTAATGGCAGAGACAACGCAAAGGAGCACAGTAGCTTGAATTCACAGTAACGTATACACGAGAGCACGACTTGATGGGGGAGGTGAGGGGAGCGCACAGGACACTAAGGTTGGAATGAGTTATGGAAAGATAAAAAGAACATATGTCCCTGAGAAGCTGAATTCAAAGACAATCTCATACTTACAAATTTTACCTGACTCCCTCTATTTTTCCTTCTTTATCTTTGAGCAATAGCAGAATTTTAGCTAGGCTACAGGATTCCGACATTTTTTAATTGAAAAAAAATTTTAAATTCTCAAGAGTATTGCTGACAGTTCCTCAAAAATTTAAACACAGAATTATCCTACGACCCAGCAAATCCGTAACTAGGTGTATTTCCCAAATCATTGAAAACATGTACTCAAATACAGGTATGTGTGTGTTCACAGCAGTAAGTTCATAGCATTCACAATAGCCAAGAGGAAGGAGTAGCTCAAATGTCCATCAATGGATGAATGGATACATATATTGTGGTGTAGACCTACAATGGAATACTCGTCATCTATGACCAGGAATGGATACGGATAACATGCTACCATGTGAACAGACCTCAAAAACATGCTAAATAAAGGAGATCAGGTGCAAAGGTCATGTATTGTAAGTTTCCATTTATGAAATATCTATAATAGTTAAATCTCCAGAGACAGAAAACAGATCGGTCATTGTTAGAGGCTGAGGGGGAAGGAGCAATGGGGAGTAGCTGCTTAATGCATATGAGCTTCCTTTTGGGGTGTCAAATTATCTCGGGACTAGATAGAGACAGTGATCGCACCACATTGTGAACGTACTAAACGCCACTGAATGGCTCACTGTTTTAAAGTTAATGATAAATTTCATGTTATGTGAATTTTACTTCAACAATAAAAAAGGATACTGCACTATGTCAACCATAGGATAAAGTAAGCATGGTAATACGAAATGCTATGTGGTATCCTCACTCATTTAAGTTTTTTTTTTTTTCACAATTTTGTAAAGGTTATTTTCCATTTACAGTTATTACAAAATTTGGGGTATATTCCCCATGTTGCACAATACAGCCTTGAGGCCACCTCACCCTCATTCATTCTTTGACCCATTGTTTAGCACACGTTCAGGGTCTGTGTACCATTTGTCGAGCACTGTCCTCCGTGTCACCAGGCGAGACTTGGTTGGCGTCTCTTTAGCACACTGTCTAGACGGGATATAGACAAATACAAGCATTTTGTCTGCGCCATAGAAGCTCTCCTTCTTGGGACGCCCATCTTATGTTTTACTAGTTAACTATACGTTCTGTAATTAAAAATAACATATGTTTCTCTTTAGCGGAAATGTGCAACAGATGTTTCCTCAGGCACCAATTTTCAAAGTTGGATGCTTCAATCACTTCTTAAAATTAAGCACTGAACCCATCATTATAGTAAACAAAATGGCTATTTGGGTCACTAATGATGTGTCTATACAGCTCAAGTATTTGCAGATATAAATTCCAGTCCCCGTTCTGTCAAAGTCTACAGCACCGCATTTTTCCAAATATTTTCCACAGAAAACTCGTTCATCAAGTTCTAGAGTCAAAGAGGGAAATACTCCCCATAATATTCCATCACTTTTGCCTTGGCGTGCCCAGTGCTTACTAGCATCCCACACGCTCTGAAGAGCTGCACAGAAATGCATGTACTTTATTTCAGCCAAGATTTCCTCAAGTTATTTAACCAGTGGGTTTCTTTTGTTTTTGTTTTTGCACGAAGCACCTGTTATTATCTGACAGAACCAGTACCATACGGGTCACATTTTGTGCGATGCATTTTTAATCCTCTAAAGCTCTTCGATGATTTCATGCTGCCATCACGACCAAATAACGTACTGCTTGGTGATCACAGACTAGACCGGGGCTCCCACTCACTGAGTTGGCTTCATTTTCTGCACAGTACTTACCCCTTCTGAGATTATATTGTGAATTATTTTACATAATCAGTGTACCTTCCTTTAGGGCTAAGCACTATGAATGTAGGGACTTCTTATGTTTTGTTCACTGCTACATCTCAAGTTTGTAGAACAATGCCTGGGACCTAACAGGTAATTTATGTATTGTTGAAATAATGAACAGAATAGGCATTGAAAAAAATACATCTTGGTTTATCAGCTAGACTTTTAATATATAAATGTTATGTTCTTATTCTGCTAAAAAGAGATTTGAACAGATCTGCACTGTAATCAGAATGGTTTAATAAGATTCCAAAAAGAGAGCAGTTTCACTCACTGTTTACTGTATCATTTTTCTTCTTGATAGTATAATTATAACAGATAATATTAATATTAGTAAAAATGACCCCAAACTGTGAACTTCTGGGAACCCCTTGGATAGTAAATGAAACAGGATTAGATTTATTACCTGTCCATTAACCCTATTTGACTTTGTGACTAAGGAATTGGAGAGGACTTGGGTAAACTGATATTTTCTGCAACGTGACATGGTGAAAGCCACCACGACTAAGTCCTCGATGATCCAGATCCAGGTCCAGCTATGCCATTAGCAGCGGGATAAATCGTTCTGTAACTCACTCTCCTGGGCGTCTCTTCTGTGGTCCGTAAAGTCAGAGTCCTGGACGAGTGCGTGTGCCTTTCAGGTGCCCTCCGTGTCCGGCGTTCCACGACTCCCACAGTTCTGGATCAATGATTTTTCTCCTTTACAAAGCAGCCTCTCTGGCCGCTTACTTTCATCACACTGTTTTGAATTCTTTCTCTGTGGCTACATTTTGAGGTCTCTTAGGAACTGACTTCAATAGGCCATTATCTGGGTTCACTGGGTCCTTGCTCCTATTCTGAGGTCAGCTTCTCCCCACTCAGTCGCCATCCATCAGCAGCCTCCTGCCCTCCCAAAGTGAAGCGACCGAGCACATCATCACTCTCTAGGGTCAGGAAGAGGGTCAAACATCCCTAAAAGCACATTTCCCACCGACTAGAACTTGGCGTGTGAACTCTCATCACTCAAATCAGCTAAGTCCTAGGGGATCCACTCAGGAAATCAGTCACATTGTCAGCGCCCCGCTTCCACCCCTGCCCACTCAGTTTACGGAGAGGGTCTGTGTGATGCACGTAGATGAACCCACGCCTCCTGCTCTTGCCTCGTCTGAGAGGCCAGGCAGTCCTGTCTCCCCATGGCAACCTCAGTCCTGCCTTGTTTTGCTTCAGGCTCCCCAGGATCCCTCAACCAGAGGTCTCAAACCGCCGTTATGGTTTTATGTTTCTCTCTCATGGGGTTTTCCAGGCCGGGTCCACTGAGGGTCATCTGCAACTTCAGGCTTGAGCTTTGTTTGAACGAGCACCCGAGTGGGAGGGAGGAAGACAGTGTGAAGTGGGAGAAGCTGCGTGAATGGAGATTTTGTAGCTAATTCTCCTTGTTGTCTTTCAATTGAAAAGGCTCTCAAAACAAAATGGCTTCTTTTCAGTGGGTTATGTGTGGAGGAAGTTTCTGGAATTCATTTGCTGGTGCTCACGTTGAGTCAAATGTTCACGTGGAATCAATTAGTACGTTGAAAAGAACTATTCTAAACATATGAGGGGGAAAACCATGATGCAGTAGAACTCCCTTAAAATACTGTGTTTATTATTAAATACCCAAAATTAGTATCATTCTGCTGGTCTTAAACATCAAGTCTAAGATACTCCCCAAATTTGATTCCTACAATGGGTTTTTCATAGTTCTTAAAAACATTATCATCAAACTTCTATGTATTCTAAAATAATTAAAAGAGAAATTCTTGGAGATATCTTGCCAAGGTCGTTTGGAGATTATTCCCGGAGCTGCTTTGTTTGAAATAAAAAAATTGTAATGTGAATTGTAATTACTTAGAACACTGTAGAATAGAACTACAGTAAATTCCTTCACAGTTGAACTAAACTGTTTAACACATGGAATGTCTAATTGACAATTCTGTACCAAAGTGTAAATTTGTCAAGGAAGGATACACAACAAGTTTTTTTTAACATCTCAGTGAGTGCTGTTGTGATTTGGATCTATTACTTCTGAATATTGCATGAAGCTGACAAGCACTTGTCATTTAAAGACCACATGGAGGCATTTAGTTTTCCATTTAGACATAATAACACATTATGCAAATAAGCTTGCAAAGGAAAGCTGGAGGCTGACATGAAATAAACTGTCAAACACAAGTTGCTAATAAATGAACATTTCTTTATAGATTGTCTTAATTTGGGGAGTTGAAAAATACATTTGTCTGTAGCAAATCAGGGACCTTACTATAGTGGTACTTAGCAGAGGATGCAATTTTTGACTTTACAACAACATTCCTTCACTCCAATTATTATGAGAGGCTTTAGTTTAAGGAAAACTCTTCAAACTTAAATTTTATAAAAAGAGATGGACAAGTAAAGTGTGTTTCCGCATTTTCATGGTGCAGGGATACCTCAGCTTGATTTATTCTCATGTGATTATTCACTTTTAAATTCTGTGCTGATGATGCAATGATTTCAGTTTTTCCTAAGTAACAGGTTATTGGAATTCAGAGGAGTTTTGATACTTGTGATTTTTGCTAGATAGGGTTTCCTCAAAAAAACTTCCCAAAATCTCCTAGAAGCTGACTTAAAAACAGATATTCTTGGTACATTACCTAGGAATAAATTTAACCAAGGAAGTGAAAGACCTGTATATTGAAAACTACAGAACATAATGAAATAAATTGAAGAAGACACAAATGAATGAAAAGATATTCCATGATCATAGATTGGAAGCATTTGTATTGTCAAAATGTCCATAAAATACAAAGCAATATATATATATTCAATGCAGTCCTTACAAAATTCCAGTGGCATTTTCCACAGGAATAGAACAAGCAGTTCTAAATTTTGTATGGAATCATAAAAGATCCCAAGTAAATAAGACAATCTTGAGAAAGAAGAGCAAAGCTGGAGACATCAGTTCCCCAATTTCAAACTGTATTATAAAGCCACAGTAATTAAAACAGTGTGATATTGGCATAAAACAGTTTGGTATTGGCATAAAACAGACACACCAATCAATGACAGAACAGAGAACCCATAACTAAACCCATGCGTATGTGGTCAATTATTTTACAACAAAGGAACCAAGAATACTTAATAGGAAAAGAACAGTCTCTTCAATAAATGGCACTGGAAAAATTGGACAGCCACATGCAAAAAAATGAAACAGGACCACTATCTTACACCATACACAAGAATTAACTCAAAATGGATTAAAAACATGAAAAGTAAGACTGGAAACCATAAAACTCCTAGAAGAAAACATAGGCACTAATCTCTTTGACATAGGTCTTGGTGATGATTTTTTGAATCTGCCACCAAAACCAAAAGCAATAAAAGCAAAGATAAGTAAAAGAGATTGCCTCAAACTAAAAGCTTCTGCACAGCAAAGGAAATCATCAACAAAACGGGGAAAAGTAAACTGACTGGGAGAAAATATTTGCAAATTATGTATTTGATAGGGGGCTAATATCCAAAATATATAAAGAACTCATTCAACTCAACAGTAAAAGAAATTAACAATCCAATTGAAAAATGGGCAGAAGATCTGAATACACATTTCTCTGAAGAAGATATACCGATAGCTAACATGCACAGAAAAAAGATGCTCTGCATCATTAATCATCAGGGAAATGCAAATCAAAACTACAATAAGGTATCACCTCACACTAGTTAGAATGGCTATCATCAAAAAGATGAGAGACAGCAAGTGTTGGTGAGCATGTGGAGAAAAGGAAAGCTTTGTGCATGGTTGGTGGGAACGTACACTCATACAGCCACTATGGAAAACAGTATGGCGGTTCCTCAAAAAGTTAAAAATAGAACTACCAAATAATCCAGCCATTCCACTTCTGGGTATTTATCTAAAGAGAGCAAAAACACTAATTTGAAAAGATATATGCACCCCCACATTCATTTCAGCATTATTTATGGTATCCAAGGTGTGAAAACAACCTAAATGTCAATTGATGGATGAATGGATAAAGAAATTGTTATCTATCTATCTATCTATCTATCTATCTATCTATCTATCTATCTATCAAGGAATATTACCCAGCCATAAAAAAGAATGAAATCTTGCCATGTGCAACAACATGGATGGGCCTTGAGGGCATTAGGCTAAGTGAGTAAGTCAGATAGAGAAAGATAAATATCATATGATCTTATTTATATGTGGAGTGTAAATATCACAGATACAAAGAACAGATTGGTGGTTGCCAGAGATGAGGGATGGCAGAGGTGGGGGAAATGAATAGAATTGTTTTTGTTTTAGTTTAAATATGTTGATTTTTTAAATGGATATTCCTGGAAGCCTTATTAAACAGGCATATTCCTGAGTCCCAACCAAGACTGACCTAATCGGAATTTCTAGGAGTGGGGCCTATGAATTTGCATTTAAAGACAGCACAGTCATTCTTATGTTCAACAGAACCTGAGACTCTTTGAACTAGACAGTCCCTTAAGGTCCATGTGCAATGTCAAGATTACTAAAGTTGGAATTTACGTTTCAAATCAAATGTGACATGAAGCTGGGGCTTGAGTCGTTCAGGGTGAGTCTGGCTCAAGGTGTTGCGTTTGTAACTCAGTGAGGCTTTCTTCTCTATTGGTCCTCATATAATGGTACCTCTAATGAAGCAATAGAAGAAATACAAGTCTGACCTATTTCTCAGTGACAGTGGCCCGTGGGGCAGCCCTGGTGAGGACGGCATGTTAGAACTGGAGAACACGACTGGGGAAAGGGGGAGGTCTAACCCCAGGGGCAGAGGTGAAGTTGTTTCACCTCCCCTCCCCATCCGGAGCCTCTGCCTAGAGATAATCTTCAGGACTTCTGGTCATTTGTTTTCACAGAATATAGAAAAGATGGCAAAAGTTTCCTCAGTCCCCTCAGACGTCTTCTAGAACCCATGAACGGTCAGAACCAAAACCACTCCTCTGCTCCCTGGCTCTGCCGTCCTGCTGGCTATTCGAGCTGCGAGGTGAGACTTGAAAGGATTTATTTCTGAATCCTTTGATTTGACTCTCGAATTTTTGCCCCCTGTTCAGGGGCCTGAATAATGGTCCGTTTACAGACAGCATCTCTTTGGGGGCCATCCTAATCTGTCTCTAACTCTGAAGTGCACTTCATTGCTTCCTCCAAATCTAGTGTTCTGTCTGCCGGAGAGCTTCGACCTACATACTGACAAAGACTCTCCTTGATTAACCCTTAGTCAGGTTCCTCGGACCCTTCTTCACTACGACTTGACTTTGGTTTGGTCACCGCGAGGCCTGCAGTTGTAGCTAGGATTCTGAGAAGTCATCTCAGGCAGAAGCCTCCTACCTCAGTAGCTGATAAAATTCTTCACTCCTAAGATCTGATTGCCCTAATCTGCCATTAGCAAGAATCCTGTTAAGTCTGTTAAGCAAGAATCTCCTCCACGTTTGATGTCTCTTCTTAGTAATTTTCCGTCTACTGACCCCTTCATTCTGTTTGTTGGCTGTAAACTCCCAGCTGGCTCTGTTGTAGGGGGAGTGGCATTGAGCCCCGGGTCTCTCCCCTGCTGTGACAGCCTTGACACCTCTGGTCACAGCTCTCAATAAAATCCTCCTTACCATTTTTCTTCCAGTTTTATTGGGATAAAATTGACATCCAGCGCTGCATACGTTTAAGGTGTACAGCATAATGATTTGACTTACGTACATCATGAAATGATTATCACAAGAAGTTTTGTGAATGTCCGTCATCGGAATTAAAGAAAGAAAAAAAGTTTTTCCTTGTGATAAGAACTCTTAGGATTTACTCTCTTAACAGCTTTTACATATACCACACAGTAGTGTTAATTGTATTAATCGTGTTGTCCATTACATCCCAAGAACTTATTTATCTTATAACTGAAAGTTTGTATATTCTAACTCTTTACCCTATTCTACCTCAGCCCATCTTCTGTCTCTGGTTACTGCATATCTGACCTCTTTTTCTGACTTTGTTTGTTGGTTTTTGAGGTATAATTGACCTACAACACTATGTTCTTATTACACAGCATGGTGATTAATATTTCTATGTTTTTCAAAATGATCACCACAATGTCGTAATCATTTTCCTTATCAGTTTTACAAGTGTCAGAATAGTTTTCTTCTTAACAATATAAACATATAGGAACCAAAGTCCTATGAAGAAAGTTAGGAAACATTTAATCCCACCCTTTTGTTTCGCAAACAATAGAAATAAGACCTGGAAAAGCTAAGTGAGTTATTTAAAGTCCTCTTCTTGCCATGTAAGGCAATTCTTTTTTGTACAACAGTGAATCAAATCAGAAAAGCTGCTAACTTTCACAGATTCATGTCCTGTACTTTAAACCCAGGAATGTTCCGGTCATCTTGTTCTCTCTATTTAATAGGCTGGAGAAAAAAAGAAAAAACAGCCATTTATCAAACTTATGAAGCTCAAACCATACGGTTAGAGAGAATTTCCAAAGAAGGTTTATGTATCTTTAATACATAAAATAGTATCCTGAAGCCAGACTTCTTCCATTAAAAAAAAAATCTTTCAATTCCTTCCCCTTTGATTGTATTGTTCTTTAGTGGAAGTTACCCCACAAAAGGCCTCAAGAGTAAACACATGGCAAGGAATTGTGATCGCTCTTCCTCGCCCTGGCGAAAAGCTTATTAGATTATATTGATTTACCAGCTCTTTCCTGGCAGAAATAGCCTAATTAAATGCTTAGTACTGGCTTTGAAGGTGAGGTCAGCTCAATAGTTACTTTGGGTTCTAATTTCAGAAGCCCTTCCTTCTATGATTGTATTTTTGGTAATGAGAACTGAATGTTGATGTCTTAATTTGGCATCCTTTCCATTTTTTAACATATTATTTCCTGGAACAAAAACGTTGTTGGAAGTCCAAGTTTAAATTAGGTCCAATCACAGAGTATTTTTACTCTGAGTGGAAGGATTATTCTCTTGTTTACTGGGGATGGATATGACAGTCCTAGTGTTCCTTCTTCCAAAAGTTATTTGGGGAAAATTTCAAAGTCATTCTCTTTCAAGCCCTGGAGTGGTTATTTCCTGCAATCAGGATACTATCTCCTTATGGGGGGAAGCAGAGCCATAGGAGTCTTTTTTTAGTGGGTATTTTTGCCTTTATAAAAGAAAAAGATAATTTTAAAGACTTCTTTGTGTTGTGAGAAAGGCCCGTGAGCTAGCTCCTGAGAGTAACCTCGGCGTTGCAGAAGGGAGCTCTTAGACGGGTTGTTAAGAAGTGGAATGCACCCACTTGGAGTAGCTGTGACTTTTCCTCTGTTTTCCTTCCTTTTCATTAATAACAGGTCTCGTTCCTGTGCTAGTATAGGCTTGGCAAATCTAAAGGGTGCAATCTATCTTCAATCTAAGACAGTCTGAAACTTCATCGTCTTGCAGGTAGATGACCCCAAGGTACCTGTGTGAATACTGTTTAAAAAGTAGACTAAACATCCCAGTATCCATCTTCTCGTGGTGTGAAATAATCTTGATGAGCCTTTGGTTTTCAATAGTGCTGTTTGTTTAAAATGGCCCATTTGAGAGACATTTTTTAGAGGAATATTCTTTCTATACTTACTTCCTTTCCCAATAAATAATTGTTTTTAAAAAAATCTACTAGGAGGTGATTGTGAGAAGAAACTGCATTTGGACAGACAACAGAAACCAAAAAGAAGGGTTGTTTTATCCCTTTTTTGGTCACTGTGAAATTAAGGGCATCATCAACACTCCAGGGCATTTGAAAACAAATTTCCTTTTCGGAGGCTTTGATGGCTATCAAATAGGCTTCGGATTTAGCACGCTTGGCAGAGCTGAAGGGGACCCGTGTCTGATGGTCTTGCTGGACGCTTACACGTGGTGTAATGCTGCCTCCACTTTCAGTTCAAAGCAAGCGTTGTCTCTTGGGTTTTCACTTAGCTTCCACTGCTGCTTCTCATTTATTTTGAGATAACAGTTCACTTCAAACTAGATAATCTTCTGATCAAAAAAAAAAAAAGCAAGCTAGTTCCTCTCCTCCATAAAACAACCTTTTCTTTGAAGGCACAGTTCAGTAAATCCAATACATTTTGAGGCAGCATGACTTTCCATTGATTGGGTACTACAATAAAATATGGAAAACAAAATCTTGTTTTTTTGACTGTTTGGGTACAAGATTTTCTTTTGCTAAGTTTAGGAAACCTATTCTGTACATACTTTAATTTGATAAAGTTAGCCCCCAAGCATTATGTGTAGTTACTGTAATTTCAGCTTTTGCGCTTTGTAGGTGAAACAGAATAAGAGGAAGTAAAACAGACAGCAAACGAACACAGTTGGGCTGTTACTGAAAGGCTAAAGGGAATTCTAATACGAATTCAAAATGCTGTGTATTAAGCAGCAGATACAGAGAAATTCAATTATGAGTGTAAAAAAGACTGAAATTGACTTTAAAAGTGCAACTTGAAGCCATGTTTCTAGAAGATAATTCAGCCCGCGCAGGGTCTCTGCTGTGGTGGCTGGAGATCCCTTCAGACTGTGCCTGTCTGGGGACACATGATTTCTCTCTTCCCAGGTTAGTGGATAAAGTCAATTCAAAACAACCCTGGGTCTGGCCGAGAGAAACAAAGTCAAAACCAAAAACGACCTTCTGCTTTCTCCACTGGAAGCCTGAAAATGAAGTTCATTAAAAAGTTGTTTTGAGATTCACAACGTCTGGATTCTTCCCAAAGTCTCCTGCAAATATGGGTGTCTAAGGATATACTTACAAGGTGTGTGCAAAATTCTGAGCAACATATTTTGAGATTTGTTGCAATGATCTAATTATACACAGCTAGAAATATAATCAAAATTAAAATTTATACAAATGCTTTGTGTACTCCTGACTGGTGAAAACAGAAATACCAGACACTATTCAATGGTAGTTTCAACTTGCAGAAGGAGTCTTAATTCACCACATGATGTGATTCCTGTCAGAGTCCTGTGAAATGGTTAAGGCAGGTTACATAATCTCCACTGTGAAGAAAGGGTTAACAACAGCTGAGATTTACTGAAGATCAATCATAAGCTGCATGTTGTTTACATATTTTGCATATATTAGCTAATTTCTTGCTCCCTGATGCCTATGAAGTAGATAGTACTAAGCCATTTCGCAGATGAAGAAGCTAATATCCAGAAAGGTTGAGCATCTTACCCAAGAATGCAAAGCCAGCAGTGGTGGAGGCGGGATTCAAACTGAGGAACGATTTTTATCCTATTTTGCAGATGAGAAACCTGAGGCTTAAGGAGGCTAAAAAATTCTCCAAAGTAAAAAACCTGATAAATGACAGTGCAGAAATTCAAACCATATCCGTTTGACTCTAAAATCTTAGCTTTTAACCACCTTATTCCAATACTTACTTTAAACCCTGGTTTCTCACTTCTTGCTTTGATGCTGGGATATCGAAGCTAATGTGTTTCTTAATTCTGGCCACTATATACCAAAGAGATATTGGCTTCTTTCTCCTACCACATGATTTTAATGTCTGTTTCTATTTTGTAGTCATAATATATGCAAATAAATAGCTCCTACTTGGGATATTTTAAAAAGATTGAGGATGCTATGGGCATGGTTGGAGAAATATAAGCTGTAGGGCTTATAGAAATGTACCAGCGTCACAGGAGAAGCGTTTTCAAAACTCAATGTCTGCTGAAGCCTCTGAACAGATCTACTGTATCAGAGTGGGACGGGTGGTGGGTTTCAGTAGGAAGACGCTTAGGCCTAGGTGATTATAGAAAGGGTTCCTACTTGAACATGATATTGTCTCTAATCTGGTTGAAAACTGCAAGAGGTCTCCTCTCCACACCTTCATAAGCTGTGTCATATCTTTTTGGGACACATTTTCATATTATAGATATTATCTGACAATTACAAAGGACAATGTTGAAACCATTTTCCTCTCTGGACAGTGCACATTACCTTTAATTTGCGGGCAGCGTTATCATGCTGTCTGTGGTCACATAAAATATGTAGGGGTTTTCTTTTTCCTGACTATGAGCTACATTAAGATAGATCTTCTCCTTTACACTTCTCTCTATTAAAATATCTCTGGTTTGGGTTCATTATTTCTGTGTGTTGAGCAATCTTTTTCAACATGGATTTAGTAATCAAGGTATTAACTAGTCCCTTTATTTGTTTTATATGTAAATTTGAAAAGTTGATCTTAATAAACTGGTGATTAAAAAAAAATTGAACCAAGTAGGGTCAGATGTGAAAATCTGTGGACAAGAGACCGCTCTCTGGGAGAATGCTGACTAATAACATCTATTCACAGTCTATAAATGAGGTTGTTCAATCAATATTAAGATTTCTGACCATCCTATCACCTAGTAACGTATAAGCACACAGGTTTTGAGTCAGATGGACATAGGTTCAAATCCTGGCCTGGCTGTTTTGGCTATGGGCAAGTTATACAGTATTTTTTGGAACTTGGTTTCCCCCACTGAAAAAAGTGGGTTATAATACTAATCTCAAAAGGCTGTTGGATGATTGAGTACCTAACATATACTAATTATTCAACCAATAAGAGCTGTTATTATTGATATTACTATATATGAGAATATTGTGAAAGAATTTGATCAGTCTATGTCTTCGTGTATCAGACAAAGATCTCATCAAAGCTGCTGAGATGTATTTGGCTCAGTTTACTTGGTGGACCACTGCTGAGCTGTTAACAATTATGCCTCTTATTACTGAATGAATCTCACATTCAGTTTTAATCTATTTATGCTTCCAAGCTTGTAAACCCTTTAACTGAGTTTCTTATGTTTCTGTACAGAGTGACATTGAAGGAAGCCTTGCTTTTCTCAGCCCTAGCGTGAGGCACACCCTGAGGACTGCTTTCGACTGCTGAGATCCCAGAACTAAATAAGTCGTTGAGGAGGTAAGCTTTCATGCGCGCCTGTATGTGTGAAAAGTCAACCGGGCTTTTATCTGTGGTTAGAATAATTAAATAGCATGGCCTTTTCATGTGACACTAAAAGCAAAGTGGAGAGTCTGACTTTCTATGTCTGAGTTCTGCGGAGGATCTCTTCGGCAGTTAACTTTAGCAGTCACTTTGTAAAAGTTCTCAAAGTTTGTTTCCCGATGGAGTGAAATAAAATGAGCTTGAAAGTTTTAAATGCTGATACGAGGGAAAAAGGAATGAACTGGTAGAATTGGTGGAGGGTAAGAAAGCGAATTATGAGATACGATTGGTATTTTTCATTTGATAGTTAATTTGGCACAAAGTTATGTTTTGTTGTGGATAACAGGTTAGAGTGAGATTAGAAATTTATTTAAGATTAAATCAGATCTTGTTGCTTTAGACTGAAGAATAGACATAGTGAATGGGTCCATGTGATCCCCAGAGGAAGTTTGAACGTTTTCTTTAAAAAATTTTTTTTAATTCTTATTTTTTATTGAAATGTAGTTGATTTACAATGTTAGTTTCATGTGTACAGCAAAGCGATTCAGTTACACATTAAATGTGTTTCTGAGGGTGCCAAGAGATAACTTTTCAGACATCAGTTTATAAGCAGGAGTCCTTGCTCAACATTTTTTATTTCTTTTTGTATTTTCTAAAATAACCTTAGCTCTAAGATATCTAACAACCTCAAGAAAATATACCCTATTTTGTTCTGTGTAGAGACTCTATATTACCATTTTAGACACTTCTGACTTTGAGAGTAAGGTTCAGTAATTTTAAAACTCAGTACTGTGACATAGAAAACCACTGGCATTATTAATTTTCAAATCAATGAAGAGAGTAGAAGAATGTTTTAACAAAAGAGCTAATGGCTATTTTCTTTAACCTATGGTTAGAATAATTAAATAGCATGGCCTTTTTATATGGCACTAAAAGCGAAATGGAGAGTCTGACTTTTATATCTGAGTTCCGTAGAGGATCTCTTTGGCAACTGTGTAATAGATTTCAATTTTATTCTTTTCTTAAACAGTCGTTCTTCATGGCAGGAGTGTAGGACCCTTATTCTTTCACATTTATTTAGCGCTGGTGATAGACTCAGCTTTGCGTTGAGTATCACAGAGGAGGAATGATCCCTTCCCGGGGGGCTCAGTATAAACACAAGGTAAACAAACACCAGTGTTAAGAGATAATTATCTGTGACAAGAGGCGAAGGTAGAAAGCTACACAAATGCGCTGCTCTTTCAGGAGGCGTCTTAATAAACAGAACTGGATAGGAGAGAGCCCACAGCCGCTGCTGTCATCCGCAGGGCCGGCAAAGCACCCCGCTAAAGCTTAGTTACAAATCACAGCTGAATTAAACACAATGGGAAACCCGTGGACCAGTGGATGTTACTGTGCCTTCGGTGAAGCTTTATCTCAGGAACATGATGATTTAAAAGCAGATGTGATTTTCCTAACATTGCTCTGGTTTTGACCACCCAGCTTTTCCGCTCCTTTGTGATTTTGAATGAATTATTGATGAGGAGGACTTCAAAGGTGTGCAAAAAATTCTTTTACACTTAACATTTATAAAACAATGATGTTGATGGAGGGAAAAAGAAAGCCCCTGTCAATATTTTTCTGAGACTAAACAATAACAAAGTGCCTTCAGGATTCATTTTAATGAGAAAAACTAGGTGGCTCCGTGGAAGTCATGAGACAGGCAGTGCACACTAGGAAATTAATTATTGCTTGGCAGCCAGGCAAATGCATGTGGCTTATGGTGGCATTGCAGAAAATAAATACTCTTTTAATCAGCGATGCTGGCTTATTTCCTCAAAGGTAACATCCAACTTTAAATGTATTAAGTCACGTATTTTTAAAAAAGGACTTCAAAACAGAGGGCCCGCTTGGCTTTTCTGAGTATTATTTTTAGGTTGCTGTTTGCACAAGGTTTCCTCCGAGTAAGGTACAGTGGATCCCTGAGTCTTGTCCACACTCAGAGAGCAGGGCTGTCATTACCGACAGCATTCTCTCTAAGCCCGACTCTGATCTGTGCTGGAGGAGACATTGACTTTCATGATGGTTTTACGGATCGATGATTCAGGTGGTTCTCCAGATAGCTCTGCTGGGTTTCTGGGCCATGTTTGCAAGTCAAAGCTGCGTCTCCTCCCCTAGGTGGAATTTCTCAGTTCGTGGATTCCCTTCTTAGCTGCCTCTAGCTCCTGCAGTTGGCAGCTGACGGGGGCAGCGCTGCTAATGCAACCGGAGTCTTCACAGCGGCAGGTGATAAGAGACGCTGGGATTTTAACAGCATAATGAATTAATTCACAAACTCACTGAGCACTAATGATAACTTTGGTACAATTTCTAGTCACAATTAGGAGGGGACTGCATTGTTTTACGGGATAAAGGTATTAGTCTTGATTCTTGTAATGTAATGTGTAGCCTACTGGTATCTTTGAGGAAAAGCCAGGTTCTGGATGTGTGAATTTGCCCGTGACCAACTTCTGAAATGGATGCAAATTAAAATGAGTGATTTCTGTGATAGCCAAGTGTGCTGTAGCATAGCTTCTGTACCCAGATCCCTAAGAGGGGGCTGGCAGAGTCTCCGAATTTCATTTTGCCTGAACTTTTATCCAAAAGCAGCATAACGAACGCTTCTCCAAATGTATCTCAAACTTTTATGATATTTTGAGTTAATTCAGGCTGAACATGCAATCTTTATTTTGTGCTTCAACCTTGTAACTTTCAGTGACTCCCTTCAAAATCAACAGATTTGAGACAACTTCTGATTCCTGCGCTTATTTTGAAAAGAAAATCATTCAGATTTTCTCTGTTATTTCAGGTGTTTCCCCCCAAAATGTTTGTAGTAGAAAAAATACAATGTTAAATCTCACAGGCGATTCTCAGACAGACATGTTCTCCCCTTTTCAGGGCTTGATTGGCAACACCAATAGTATTTTCACAAAGGAAACTGTGCGTTTGCACATTAGCAGGCGAGTGTGTACGCTAAGGTCTCTTAGAATTATTTTCTATCATTTTTCTCTTTCAGATTGTGAGACTCCTAAAGGTAATCGATGAGATCTATTGTTTTGCCTGTAGAATACGCAGATAAGTACTAGGTATACATGCTAATTAAAAAATTCCAGTTGATGATAATAGAGGTGATAGATATAATGATAAAATATTCTTTCAGATGACTGACTTACACAGACATGATATATTCATTCAATACAATGAATATTCAATGTGATTTAATAAATATTCATTGGACACCTGTGCTAGGCCCTAGAGATATTAAGATGAGAAAGATTCAGTATTGGTTACTTACCAAGGTAGATGGTACTGTTGTTCTCAAATATTCACTCCCCTTCCTGTAAGAGGATTGTACCTCCCCAGGTGGGGAGACAGGTACCTCGCAGCCTGTCCTGTGGGAGGGGAATACACTTCTCTATCCTTTGTCCCTGAGACTGTCTTTACAATGGCATGTGAGCGGACACCATGCACGCTACATCTGAGAAGATTTAAGAAGCATTGTGTGTTTCCATCATCACCCTTGCTCTTTTCTCGGCATGTCTCAACAAAGAGCTGCTCCTAACTTGAAACGTGACCCTAGCCCTAACCTCAGTCCTGGAGTCAGAAGATTGAACAAAGCCACGACAGCTGACCTGCAGCTGCCCACATGTGACATGCTTCCTGAGATTTTGGAAGTCGTTAATTTACCACAGTGAAGCCAGCTAAAACATTCATGGTACATGGAGTTAGACTACAGTACGTTAATTCTAAGGCATTAAAAGTTCTCACTGTCTGCTCAGCGATCGAGGACCCAAACGAAGGGACTAATCCTAGTCTGAGAATCTTGCAAACTGAAGTTGTGTGTAACTGTCTTGAGATGGACTGTGAGCAGATTCCATCTGGGTTCTTCTGGCCAAATTTGGATACTGATACATTTCAGTGCATGGATTGTGCAGCTGTCCTCATCGAGTTTAGGTCACCGAAAGAAATACCTCCGTCGTCATTTAATTGTCCTAGAGGTACTGACCCGGTCCAAGTCAACTGGTAGTTCAAGATCACGGCTTCCATATTCTGTTTATCCAGTGGAATGAGAACGAAGGCTTTTTCAGGGCAGTTAACATGCCAAGGTTCTCCACCCCTGATACGCTGTTGCCTCTCAGCATGTGTAGAGATCAACAAACATTTATAAATTTCTCCTCCTAGGATCTAGGTTAATGTGGGTAGAGAGAATTCTTATCTACCCTACAGTGAAAGAAGGTGTGTGTTTGTGTGACAGCAAGAGAGCAAGGGTGACAGAGAGAGAGAGAGAGAACCGAGGGTTTATCTCAGTTCACACTGTATGGCTCTTTTTGAGCTCTCGCCTGTGCCCCTGCACCTACCAGATACCAATTGGAAATCCCATGATAATAAGAAGAAAAGAACTAAAAAGCCAAGATCATTGAGCAGCTTTATTTTTGTTGACTCTTTTCAGCATATATTTTCCTACAAGTCCTTTGCCAATTGCCTTTCCTTAGACTTTGGTGCCAGGACATGTGATGTAGTGGGCATCACTGTGCTGCCCCGTGTTGGGTTCTCCATTCCTGCCCCTCTGCAGCCGCGAGGCTCAGGGGATTGTTCCCAGCCCCTGGACCTAAACAGAAGTGAGAGCTGGCTGAGACCTGGCTCACAGGCTGAGACCTGGCTCCCGGAGCTCTTTCCTCCTGCCACAGTCATCCTGGGAGACACATGCTGAGAGGCTGGTGCCACCAGATGGCATCTGAACAGATCCTTGACTCACTGCTTGGACCTGCAAGGGAATTTTTGTGAGCAAGAAATAAGGTTATATATTTCATTTGTTATCATAGCCTACGCTGGGCCAACATATGTTTTCAGAACACTTCTCATTCTTTGCCTTGGAATTCGTTTTTTTTTTTTTTAAATCTTCCAAAGTCTGATCTTCCTTCTTTCTTCTTTATTTCCTTTCTTCTTTCCTTCATTCCAAAACTGTTTATGGAACAGGAACCACATGTCAGGGTTGGTACTGGAATTACGATGATGAACAATTGAGGCACAGATCCTGCCTCGGGGAATTACGGATAATTAGCATTTAAAAAAAGTTTATTCCATTACCCTGCCCCAGGCACTCCACCAAACAGTCTCATTTAATCCTAAAACCGCGCTACAGGCTAGGTCCTATGACTGCCCCTAATAGAGAGACTAGCCTGCAGAGAGGCCAGTGGCAGGCCCCACATCACACAGACCGCGGGGGGAGGAACTGGGCTGCACTGTGAGCTGCTTGTCGCCGAAGCCTCAAACCCTGGGCTGTCGCAGGGGACGACTGCGGCTTCTCTGGGGAGTTCGATGCACACTCGGTATTATTAATACATAGATCTGTCAGAAATAGAGCTTTCTCCCCTCTTTGGGCACGAGTAGGTGCTTTGATGTTTTGATCACAATGAAAAGGGTGTCAAGAGACTGAGACCAGTCAGAGTTTCGCCCCTCCCCGCGGGCTGTCTGAACGACATCAGGTCAGACTCCCATCCTGCCCTCAGTGCTTTCATCCCCCTGCTGAAGGCAGGACTCCTCACCCCAGTGGACAGCATCAGGACCCACTGCTGCTGCGGCTGGCGCGGTGATGCGTGTGGACACAAACAGGGTTCTCTCATGGTCCAGTCGGGCCCCTGTGGGGACAAGTGGGCAATATTTCCAGCAAAGGAAGGAGCAGTAAAAATCCCCTTTCCTGGGGAAGAGCTGGGGACGCCTGACAACACCCAATCACAGCTGTAAAGGTATTTTATTTGGAATGAAAGAGAGAGCTTTCCTCCAATTTATTTATTGTTTTGTTTTCCCAAAGGAGCCAGCAGGATTTTGAAACAAATCAAGTTTAAGTAAAGATTTTCAGGGTCACTGCCTCTGCCTCCCTGCTGACAGATAGCTTATCTTGTTGGAAGAGGCACAGAAAACTTTGGCTTCCTGCTTAAGAACACTTGATACAAAGAACTGTCTGGGTTAACTTCATTTGCGCCTCCCGAGCAGCAGCATCAGAGGTGGTCAGGCCCCTCTCTGGTACCCACCACGCCCCAGTTGCCAAGAGCTGCCGTGTGAGGCGGAGTGCAGTGTGGGAATTTCTCCAAGTGGGGGCCGTTGATGACACATTTTGGAAACACCCTGAGTCATTGTTAGAGGGGCAGGTTGGAAGTCCCACTGCAGACCCACTGCATCCGAGGCTCTGGACGGGGCTGGAGCACTGAGCTCTCCCGCAGGCTCCCTCCCCCTCTGGGCCCGGGTGCAGGCCTTGCTGATGGTTAGTCCCGTCTCCTGCCCCACCATTTTTAATAGCCTCGTAGAACTCCCAGCAATACCTTCTGCACTAAAAAGGGCCCACTCAGCAACACTTCAATAAAGAAAATGTAAACATTAAAACAAAAATGACCCACCCAGGATGGAGTGCTTTCTTTTTAGGGCAGATCATAAAAATACCACCTTGGAGAAACCGGTTTCCTCTATTGCTCCGCATAATGCATTTCCAAATAAAGTCTCTCTCCTTGAAGGAAATGCCACTCACACGCTAAAAAAGCCCCCTTTAAACAATTAAAAAAAGTAAGACTCGCTGCCTTGTGCCTCCGTATTATCTCCTGCTTGCACCTGTGCGGAAAACCGGACAGCCCAGCCGAGGAAAGTGAAACTGGGGCCCGTTTCACTCACCTTTCGTTGCTGGTTCATTACTAGGGTGCCTGTTATCAGGTTTCCTTTCTCAGTAGAGTTTTTTTTCTTTCTTTCAATCACCTTCCCACATTCTCTTCCTACATTTATTTTAAGCAAATATTTAGGTTTTGGGGCCGAAAGTCTCCTCTCCTAGGTGCGTTTGAGGGAGACTGGGTTTGCTGGAAGAAATGTAATGTTCCTCCTGTGGGAGGCTTAGCGAGAAAACAGCCTTTCAAAAGTGCAGCATCCACCTTACTCAAAGTTATGGAAAACAAAAACCCCCAAACTCAAAAAACCCAACGCCTTCTTTCATAGCAGCAAGCGAGGTAGGCTATGAATTATTTTATTGAACAGCGTTAAGTACTTTCCTGTTGGAAAATGAGGAACTTATTAATTATTTTAAGTTTGAAGTAATTAAGCCAGGCAGTGTCAGGCTGACACGGTTTTCTCAGCAGGAGGCTGGATGCTTCTAGCAGAGTGGAGGATTTTTCTAGTCCCATATGCTGAGCTACAGGTGAGCCAGTTGGTAAATATGTGACACCTTTTAATTATGCCTCCTTGCAGGCTGCAGCTTGTCTGAGAATTATCTGAGCATTTGCTGCTCTCAAGAAAGAGAAGCTAGTGATGAGTTTCCGTGGGAAGGGGGTGGGGCACGAATGGAGGCGTGTCTGGGTGCATGGAAAGGAGGGAGGAAAGCAAAACTGTGCTGGGTGCTCTGATCATCATTTCAAGGCCTGCAGATGCCCTTGTAGTGAAGTTCTGGAAAGGTCTGGTTTCCGTTGGCCAAGCAGTTGCGAGAATGCTGAGAGGGCCGGGCGAGCAGGTTTCACAGCAGGCCAGTCGGGCCGGGGAGGGTGGGAAGACTGAAAAGTCTCTTGTCTTCACCCTCTTTCTGGGCTTTTCCTATAAGCTTTACTGGCCATTCCAGGTGCGTGATGGAGAGCTTCTGAGCTCACGTTTGCTGACAAGAAAAACAGGAAAATGAAAGATGGAAAGAGGGGCTGAGAAGGAAATGCTAGCAACTGCAGAGAGAGCCTGGAGTGTGCCTGCAAAGGTTTTCCAAGTTCTTCTTTTTGTTTTTTTTAAGGCTAAAATTCCACGGTCTCCTTTTGTAATGGTATGTTTCCAGCCCTCCCTTGCATCACTTTATGAGAGTCAGAACAAATTCGTCTTTGGCAGTCAGACCCACTGCCTCCTCCCCTGTCACCTCCGTATCTAACGCCAAGTTCAAACCAGTGCCCGTTTGTCTGTCCGTCGGCCTCTGTGTAGCACAGCACGTTTGCAGCCTCAGGTTGCAATATGTTGCCCATTCATCTCCTGTCCTCCAGTGTTCAGGAAATTTTCTTTTCTGGCCTCAAAACTTATTTGTTCTTACTCTGCGCCTTCTGCTGGATAACTGGCTAATTTAACAATGACGTTTGTGCTAATGTGTTAATCCAGGCATTTATTTCACCTCTGTTAACTGACTGCTTACTTTATACCCCTGCGGAAACAGTACCCAAGACAAACACGGTCCCCCCCTCCCGCCTGGAACTTATCTGCTCAAGTGAAAGGAATCCTTCCTGGCTCCTGCATGCAGTGAGCCTGACTCTCCATCCTCAAATTCATGTGGGCAACCAATATTAGACTAAATAAAAAAAAATCCATTTAATTTCAAATTCAAACCTCTATATATGTTGCTGGCCTAGTAGAAAATTCAGTCTAAGTGAATTTTTTTTTTTTAAAGTTTATACAGTCAATACACAGAGACAGGAACCTAGCCTGGGTCCCTGCATTCCCTGCAATTCAGAGCTCTGGCTGCAAAGTCCCCCATCATGGAGGGGGAAGAGGGCTCGAAGGCAGAGGCAGCAGTGAGAGGCTGAGGGTAGCGTGAGGGGCTACAAGGGGGTGACTGTAGGCTGACGGCGCAAAGTCGGGCACCAGAACAGGGCCTTGAGAGTCAGTGTCTGTGAAGAGCAGGGTGTGCTCATTCTGGAGTCTTACAGAAAGAAATAGGGCAGGGGCAAGGGAGTGAGGAGGACCCCTGCAGTGGGGCCTGCGGGCTGAGGAGCCCAGCTCAGAGGCAGGGCAGGCGGGGAGGGGAAGCAGCCAGCAGCTGTGGGGCAGAGGGAGGGGGACGTGGCTGCTGGAGGAACAGTGCTTCATCCAAATGCCCCAAAGCCGTGGACCCAAGAGTTGCGCGTGTGCACACGCTCACACACACACACACACAGCCCGTCTCTTGGAACCCCGGCCCCCATCTTTTTTTCTCAATGGGGGCATGTAGCAAACAGCCTTATCCAATTCCCAGGAAAAGAGCTCCAGCTGCAGCCCCGGCCTGGCCGTGTCCTTTGAGCACACACAAGCTCCCTGCCCTCTACACAGGCACAGCCCGAAGGCCACCGTGCAGGTCGTTCAAGGCCTGCCCTGCTTGCTGCCTTTCTCCCAGGCGCCTTCAGGCCTCTCCGTGGTCCATCTGGACTGCCCACCGCCACCCACTGGAGAAAGCAGGGGCTGGGGAACTAATAAAACCTAGAGAAAGGGACAGTCATGGTCTTCAGCAAGACTCCTGCGGCAGGGAGAGGGAGGCAGGGAAGGAGTGGGGAGAATAGCGGCTCAGCTTCTGGGATCCCCCACCTCCTTGGGCCACTCAGCCCTGGTCCAGCTTCTGCCTTCAAGGCCCAGCAGGGCCTTCTCCCTTTTTACGCCTCCATCGAGATGAAGACACGGTGGTGCTGGCGCAAAGAGAGGAGGGAGCAGCGGAGGCACAAGTGTGTGCTACAGAGCAGGTTAGGTTTCCTGAAAGAGCAGCCGGGGGCTGATGGCAAGGAGGTGAATGTCACTGACCTGAGCCACAAAAGATGGGAACTGAATGACAATCCAGGAACTCTTAACCCAACAAACAACCCGCCAACCAAACAGCTCTGGTTTGTCCAGTTCATTCTTATCAGTGACTACTATATAATTTTCATTTCTACATTACCTGCAGTGAAAAGAACACCACCACTGAAGGAGAAAATCCTGCATTGTTCAAGGCAGCACGTTTTTAGATATAAATGTAGCCATCATGTTTATAGTCAAAATTTGTGAACTCCACAACTCTGGTGTCATAGCTCTATTTTAACTTAAGAAAACTATCCTCCTCTCTTGGAAGGCAATATTCACAAACACCATTTTTCAAATAGCAAAACTGTATTGCCTTTTCTTGGTTACTTTTTACAAGAGTGTTTAAATTAAAAACATTTTTTTTATTAAGCATACTGTCCCAGAATAATTTGCTTAAACTCCATGCATACAAAAAAGGTAAACATGCCTTTTTTTCCTGCCTAAAATACAAATGCAACCCCTAATACATATTTTTAAAGGGATCCTATTTTATAATGTCAGCTTGCTGAATGTGTTTTATATGAGTGATCATTAATATATTATTTAGGTCAAGATTTCAAGTCAAATCTACCAAATTCTTTGGTTAAAAATTTAGCACTAAAACCAAGCCAGCAGTGTTCAGAGCTGGGCTAAACATATAAGACTTTTTATGGTTAAGCTTCCTAAGAGAGTGTAAAAGTTTTAACAGAAAGCAAAATATTCTGCATGTCTGTGGAAGTTTTAAGCGTATTTGCAAGTATTGCTGTCTGTTGGAAGAATTTGTGTGCCCAGGAGAGTTTGAAGAGAGACAGGTTATGTCTCGTTGTAACAAACCTTTGTTTTACAAATTTGAAGGAACAGACTTTTACAAGCAAGTTCATGAAATCATGATTGGTTATAAACATCAATGAAAATGAAATTAAAATAAATTATTATTTTCCAGTGGGTATGTTTTAAGGTGATTCCTCATCTTGCAGCAGTCCCTATGAAATAAACACCTCTTGCAATGTTAAAAAAAAAAAAACAACATGTTTATACGGGTTTGCTTGTTTGACTCTGTGAAGATGCTCACAGACGTTGGGCATCCTAGGTGAATCTGCCAAAGACTAATGAACTGAAAGGCGAGGCAGCCTCTTGCCCCAAACCCTTGACTTTCTGTTAGGAAACTCTGTGTTATTATTAAATTTTTGAGGCCTGTTTTAAAAATTACTGCTTATTATAAAACAGATGTTATGTATGTAAAATATTAAAAGGAAGCCACACTAAAAAGACCCTTAGAATAATGACATTTTTGATATAAACATATATTTTGGAAAATGTGAAGATGTCAAACACAGACCTTTATGAAGAAAACCAGTCACCAAGTAACAGGTTTATTTTTAACGTAGTATTTTTGTGATCAGTTTGGTACTGAATAAACAATGTATAGATATAACATGTAAATTGAACAATTAGTACGTGGAGTCCTAGTACCAAGGAAATTTTAAAAGGCCAAAATATTAACTAATACCCTGTGAAAGAAATTTTATTTCTCTCAAAACTTTTTTTAGGGTTTGTCTGTATGAATGTTTGTCCTCAATAGAAAGCAGAAATAGAACTAGACCAAAAAGAAAAAAAAAAAAAGATATTCTTATATGTTGAATTTTACACAATCAACCAAATGTTGATATTTTGCCTTTCCCCTAGGGCAAATGTAGATTCTTTTCAGAAAGCTCTTTCACAAACATACTGAACATCCAAAATCAAGGATATTTGAGAATTTATCTGGTAAAGATGGAAGTTTAAACAATGGCATGCCAAAATACATTATTAATTGGGTTGTTTGTTTCTTTTTTTTTCATATTGAGCTGTATAAGCAGTTTGTACATTTTGGAAATTAAGCCCTTAGTAGACATAAATAGACATTTTTCCAAAGAAGACATACAGATGACCAACAAGCACATTAAAAGGTGCTCAGCATCACTAATTATTAGAGAAATACAAATCAAAACTACAATGAGATACCACTTCACACTGGTCAGAATGCCTATCCTCAAGAAGTCTACAAATAAAGGCTGGAGAAAAGGAAACCCTTGTACACTGTTGGTGGGAATGTAGTTTGGTGCAGCTACTATGGAGAACAGTATGGAGTTTCCTTAAAAACTAAAAATAGACTTACCATATGATCCAGCAATCCTACTCCTGGGGATATATTCAGAAAAAACAAGAACCCTAATTAAAAAAGATACATGTACTCCAATGTTCATAGCAGCACTATTTACAATAGCCAAAACATGAAAGCAATCTAAGTGTTCATTGACAGATGACTGGATAAAGAAGCTGTGGTATATTTACACAGTGGAATATTATGCAACCATAAAAAGGAATGAAATAATGCCATTTGCAACAATGTGGATGGACCTAGATAGAGATAATCAAACTAAGTGAAAAAAGTCAGACAAAGAAAGATAAATATCCTATGATATCACTTATATGGGGAATCTAAAAGAATGATATGAATAAACTTATTTTCAAAGCAGAAGCAGACTCATAGATGTAGAAAACAAACTTATGGTTACCAAAGGGGAAAGGGATCAAAGGGGATAAATTGGGAATTTGAGTTTAAGAGATATACACACTACTATATATAAAATAAATAAACAACAAGAACCTACTGTATAGCACAGGGAACTATATTCAATATCTTATAATAACCTATAATGAAAAATGATTTGAAAAAGAATATATATGTATGCATGTATAACTGAGTCACTTTGCCATACACCTGAAATGTTGTAAATCAACGATTCTTAAATAAAAAATACATTAGATATTGCTTCATATAATAAAATGCACCCATTTTTCTTTGAAAAAGGGAAGGGATCTAAACTTTTTTAAAATTATAAATCTCATGGCTGTAAAATGGATATATCTTGTCAACTTTCTCAGAAGCGTTCTCAGGAGCCAGAGGGGAAGGGATCTAGTAAGAATCCAAGTTCTAAGGAGGTGCCCTCTGGGCAACATTTGAAGTGGCTCCATGAAGGTGACTCTCATCTCATCCACGTGGTCTCTTCATCAATCACGTTGTTTACTGTGCATTTCCTGCGCGCCGACTCTGTGAGGGGCCTGGTTTATAGGGTAGGAATTTGCTAAGATACGTGGTGGAGAGTGGCGAATAACTCAGATTGATACACATGTAAGATGACTGTTTCCTATGATGCTGCTGAGATGAAGGAGAAATAATATTAGGAAGATACGATGAAGACTTGTCAGGGATATTCTAAAATGCCTGGAATGTTCAGACTCGCCCTCCCCCAACCCACAACGGAGGAACCACTGGCAAGCGTGAGTCAAAGACAAACAGGATCAGAGCTGTGTTGAGGAAGACAGCTCTGCTGGAATGAATGGAAACAAGAATTCCTGTGAGAGATTATAAGCCCAGAGGAAGAACTCAAGTCAGTTCTGGAAGCCTCAGGAGAGAAGTTCTTGGGTTCTTCCCAAATCAGAGTCTGTAAGTTGATGTCCATTCTGTTTCTGCCCGAAACTAACCTGTGCTTACGGAATTTTTGCGCTGGAGAAAATATATCTGAATTCATGGCAGGAAGAGGCAGCTTTCTCTAAAGGAAAAATCATGTTGCATAAATCCAAGATGCTGAAAGATAGGGCATATGGAAAATGGAAAATCCCATATTCCTTTCAAAAATATTTGTTTACTGTGTTGATTATGTAAAACATTATACTGGGTATTTTTCTTTGGTGTTTATCTCTATTTGGAGCCAGTATTTCCTTTTAACAAACTAAATTAATTGAACCTAAGCAGCAGAGAAAGGCAGAAAAAGTTAATGTGGAGGAAAAGTCATTTTCTCTTAAATCTGAATTTTGTGCACTGCAGAACATCGGTAACTAGTAGCCTGTATCTCATGCAGCAAGTCCCAGTTTCTCTGGAAACGATTAATGCTGATTTATAGAACCTTCAAGACAGAACCACTCCAAACTCAAAAATGCCCTTAAATCCAGGCATGTGTTCGTCATGCCACATAGCAACATTTGTAACCTTTACTCATTCTCCACTAATAAGGCAGCATTCTAGCACATTTTATGTTTTCAAAACTGTTAGAAAGAAGCTGGCGTTTGGGCAGGCATTGTCTTTTAAGAACTGACATAGGTACCCGTCAAATGCAGCACATCTTCCTTTGCTCAAAAAGTGGACAGGATAGCCATGAATATCGCGAAGCTAACTCTGGTTTACATTTTGAAAGTCTTTTGAAGGCGCTGTTGTCTGAAAAGCGACATCTCCTCCCGTGTTTGTGTTGGAGAGGCTGTCACTGAGGGCGCTACCTGCCTTTCTGGAGGTAGCTGCGTTCGTGGCTTTCACAGGGACTGCACTTTCATATCGCTGAATGTTTCTGTCTCAGCCAGAGAGCTCAAGGACAGCTTTGAACTGGATGCATCATGTAATAGACTAAAAATTAAGAACAACAACAAAAAAAGACTTTTGTAATTGCAACTCAGAAAAAAAATAGGCCTTTGCAAGGAAATCAAATGTTTGATTTAGCTTGGCCCCTGGTGGACAGTAATGTTCATTTTCATGTTGAATTGATAGATTTTGCTTAAATGAAGGGCAGAACCGGATGACCCCGGAGACTAAATTACCTCTTAGCTTTGGAAATGGAGTTCACCTCAAGCCAGAACTGAGATGAATTTGTGGCGCGTTGTCAGAAAGCCTGGAAACATTTGCCCACTTGGTACCAGGAATACAGTTAAGCAGAGCAGCCACATTCAGATCAAGTATCTCCCATTCCAATAAATCCAGAAAAATATTCATTATTTAATTCTCATGAGCTCAATGCAAAGAACTCTCTCTACCTATGTTGCCTAAAATTAAAGAATAATTTGCTTTTCTTTTATAAACAAGAGCGATGTTAAATAATCAGTTGTGTCCAACTGGGGACACCAAGGCAGGCGGAGGAGATAGAGCATTGCCTGGTCCCGTGTGCAGCAGCCTGTCATCCTTCACCCCAGTGGAGATGGTGCCACTGCTTGTGATTATAGACTTATTGATTTCCAGTTGTCACCAGGCATGTTCAAGTCCCTTGGACTCTGGGCACTTGTAGATTCTTACCAGTCTTGCAGTGAGGAAACAACGTGGTGATGTAATTGGTTCAGTGTAGCAACAGGAGACTCCTACTCTACTTTCAATTTAGTCCTTTTATTGCGAAATCTTGGTAGTATATGTTTAGAATTACATATATATATAAAATTCTATTGGTTCTGATTCTTTGGAAAACCCTGTGCACATACACGCACACATGCACATTTAGCATCAATGGACTTACTGAATTCTCGAAGAAGCCTGTGCTTATCTATGTTACCTCCCCCAAAATAAACCTAGTATTCTGAGTAGGTTGCGTTGTGTCATCTCACTCTTTTAGTTTCCCTTGACTTCCATCTCCAAGGCAATAATGGGTTCACAATCACTCCACAGCTGCTGTGTTGAGAGCTACTTATGTGGGGGAATCTGCATTCAGCAAGTGTTTATTTCATGCAGTGGAGCGTCACCCAAACTGTTCTGAGCTCTTACCAAAAAGTCATCCAGAAAGCACACATCACAAACTCTACTGTGTAACATGCAATTACTTCCTTTTTATCATGAAATATCCGAGCAATGCTTTTATTTGATCCAGGGAAAGGCCTTTCTACCAATTCTAATTTTTCCCACAGGGTATACGTTCGTGTTCGAAATCTTAATGTCCCAGTACAGATTGTGAGGTTTGATGTGTGTTAAACTGTAGAGCCATAATAAAAGTCAAAGTGATTTGTCAAAATTCAGAGGAAATGCAAATGGCAGCATTTCAATTTGTGTCTGAAAAAGAGTAGGTAGTGGTAATTGCTTTAGCGAGGTGACTAGGATGAAAGACAGTAAAAAAAAAAATCTTAATTTCTTCTTCATGGGATTGTGACAGAGTCACTGCTCTGAGTGGTGCCTCCCCACGCGCTCGTCCGGGTTTCGTGCTGAAACTCCTCTAGAGAGGGCGCCTGCTTGCACCCAGCCTCTGAGCGGCTCATGCTCTGTTAGGGGAAGAGCATGACAAATCTGCACAGTTTCCAATCTCTCCTTCTATTTTCATTTCCGCAATCTTAGTGGAGGGAAAAAAAACCCTCTGATAAAAACAAAGGTAACAGTATTGTAATCATCATGTAGTCTTGTGATTAAAGAAAGAAAAAAAAACCCTGAGGGTTTTAGTTGGGAACAAAAAATGAAATGATTTATTTGCTTCTGCATATACCCTTTATTTTTACTTTCTGATCATTCTACTGAGACTAGATCTCACCAGAGTCCCCAAGGTAACGGGGCCTGGTGACTAATCCACTGAGCCATACAAACCCCATCTGCTTCCTCACTTTGACATTTTAATAATATCCCATTTGGACCTTTGTTCAATTTTGCTTGCTTGCTATGTCTTTGCTTTAACATTATATCTGAAATAATTTACCACAATAAATACTACCAAATCTCCCTAATTAAAGCACACGGAGAATTTTTTTGTATTTCAACTATGTATACTTTCCACGGGAAATGTACCCACTAAATTTTGTCAATGGACCATCAGACTACCCACTTATTGCTCGTTGTGTGTTTTACTTGGAATAAAGGCAAAATATGTCATTAAAAAAGAAACATCCTGTTTTGTTTCCATCTGACTTTGAAATTCCTGTATGAAGTGTTTTCTTTGTAAATACCATAATAGATTATTCTAATGATACAGTAGAGTAGGGTAGCTTCAAACAACGTTGCTGATGACAGAAGTAATGTTAAATGCTGACTTATTCTGTTTTATAAATATGTGATTTCTTCAAATGAAGATTGATTATGACCTAGTATTTACATACATAAATCATACACATTGTGACAGATTTGTAACATGCTGTATGTGTTGCCCTCTGGGACTTGACTGTATTCAGCATATGTCACAGCCAAAAGCTTACTAATTATTATTGATTAATTCATATCCTCTTTTTCACTCATACCAAAATATTGAGGAATATTATAGAAGGAAGAAGGAAAACTTAAACGTGCATTAGAACATCCCCAAAATATTTACTCAAATCTTCATAGGACCCTGAATACACAAAAACCCAATAATGTAACCTAGATTTTGTAGAAGGCACAGATGGTAAAGCAAGTGATAAATCATTTGCAGGATGTTAAGTTGCAAACAGAAAGTTAAGCATGATCCAGACTGTAAAGCAATGTAGGAGTGCAAGTGTGAAAAGATTTAAATAATAGAACAGTAACACGCAACACATTTTCTCTCTTTTCCAAGTGATCTCAGTATCATTAGAATTTATCAGTGACTGCTGCTGTAATAAAATAATTATCATAGCTTAAATTTATAGAGTGCTCTTCAGAAGGTAATAACCTTTCATGCACATTATATCTCATTTAATCTTCTTGACACCCCATGAGTCAGTACCCTTATACCTCTATTTAACAGATGTGAAAAATGAAGCTCAGAGAGGTTAAGTGGGTTGTGCAGTATTACACATCTAGCGAGTAGTGGAGCAGAGTCTCAATTCAAGCTTGTGACCCCAGGCCTCATGGTCTAAGTTTCATTGCTGTGGAAGTCTGGGAAATGCCGTGTACTATGCCCCCATCCCCGAGGTGTTCATTCATTTCAGCCATCTTTACAATGTGTATTATTGGCCATGGTGTTAATGACCATCCAGTGATCTATATCAGTCACTTAGAGAGTAAATAAATGGATTTACTGTGCCAAGTTCATTAGTTCTGCCACATATTAATAATCTATACAGGAAAAATGAAGTAGAGAGTTGAGATATTAATAGGGCATCATGATGACTGAAGAGATGGCTCACCCGTATAATGGAGAGGTAATGCACTATAGAGAAAAGGACACTGGCTTCAGAGTTGCAAAAATCTAGATTCAGATCATGAGTTTTTCATATACGAGCACAATTTGAGCAAATTAATTAATCTCTATAAGCTTTAGCCTCCTTATCTGTAAAACAATTTTCTTAAAGGATTAAAAATACATAGGATTACTGTCTCATAATCAGCACTCAATAAGAGTTATCATTACTATAAATACAATCTAGACAGCACATCTAAGTACCACATTTACTCCAACTAGGAAATTCCAGGGGACATAATTTTAAGATTTAAATAGAGAATGAAACCAGTGGTGTCAATTTGCTTAATGTGAAGACTGGATATTAGCCATACTGTTTTCTAGGTAGTATGAGTAAACATTTATGATTCATATCTAAAATTTTACTTAAAAGAGAAGGAAAATTATTAAGAATTTAAAGGTCAAGAATAAAATATGGTCAGTGCCAGAGAATTACAACATTTCATAACATTTGAGTACAAAAAAATGTGATGGATTTTATCTCTGGAAAACTGGGGAAGTCAGTTTATATTTGACATTATCTGCATATCAATGATAAATAAAATTTAAAAAATTAACAAACCTCAGTAGGTACCCAAATATCTAAATGGTGCCAACTCATAATACTGAAAAACCCTAACATAAGATCATAGGATGAGAGAATTCAAATAGGCACAGAACAGAAAAACAGCTATTAGACCCATAAGAGATACTCTATTTGTATATATTTAATTTTGAAATTTAATGATGGCTAGTTGATAACAAAGCATCCAACTATGATGAAAGTTTCAGTTTCCTCACGAGAAGAATTGAAATGGCAACTAATGATAAATTGTCCAATTTTGTGACTCTATTTTCATTAGTTTTTTTTAAATGGTATAACTTCTGATGAGTTACACTATATGGGGTTCAATTGTGTCCACTTAGTTGTGAGTCTGTGATCAGAGGGACATCAGGCTCCATAGTTTGAATCTAGTAGGTAAATACTGACTGGGCCAATAGCAGAACTTCCCTCACTAGATTCCTCATTAACTTTTTTCTTTTCATATAATAGAGGTGACCAATGAATAATTTAAATTACATGGAAAATTTTAAGATATCAGGAGATATGCAATATTATTTGCTATAAGATAAGAAAGGAAAGAGAAAAAAGACTATGAAGAAAATCAAAAGGGAAAAGATCAGAGAGACAAGAAGTCTGTACATCTGTGATATGTGAATATCATTCAATATCACTTATATGTGGAACCTAAAAAAAGATTAAAATTTTATTTACAAATCAGAAATAGACTCACAGACAAAGGAAACAAATTATGGTTACTGAAGAGGAAAGAGGTTGGGGTTGGGGGAGGGATAAATTGGGAGTTTGGGATTAACAGCTACACACTACTATATATAAAATAAATAAACAACAAGGACCTAATATATAGCATAGGGAACTATATTCAATTTCTTGTAATAACATATAATGGAAAAAAATCTGAAAAAATATGTATGTATGTATATGCATATCTGAATCACTTTGCTATACACCTGAAACTAACATCATAAATCAACTACACTTCAATAAAATTAAAAAAAAAAGTCTGTCTGACCTCAAAGAGCAAAGGCATCCTCAAAAAGCACAGGAAAAGAACAAATGAAAAAGATGAAAAAGACAAGGAACCAGAAATGTGATTTTGGAATTGCAACAGGAGAAATCTTGAGTCCCATCAGTTTATCTTTTCCAATGTAAAAAATTCACCAGGCAAATAGGCTGGTAGAGATAAAAAAACAAAACCAAAAAAAACCCCCCCAAAACTCTTGAATTCCAAAGATGATTTAAGTTTAACAAAATTTTGAAAAAGTGTTGTGAGTATAGCTAAAAGCATCAATAAAGGAACCAACAGAATGTTTCTCCTTTACAAAGATGCTTATAAACTAAAAAGAGATTTGAAGAGTACTCAAGTCAACACAAGTCTAGACTGTCAATAATCCCCAGATCCCAAAAGACGATTTCCAGTCTGGCATGCAGGAAGCTGGGAAGTCGCCACTTCATCCTAACAACAAGTAAAAGCTGAACATACTGAGAAATCAGCTCTTCTTAGATCCATAAGAGAAATGAGGTCACAGGGCCAACTTCTGCACCTCAAATCGGAGAGACTGACAGGCAAACACAGAGAATCATGACTTACACCAACAGAACTCATGAGTAGCAACCTCATGGGAGCTAGTACCACCAGGGTAGGGAAACCTAAAACGTAACTGATGAATTGCTGAAGACTCAGTGTGGATAACATTGAGAGTTCAAAACTCCAGGAGGATCCAGTCATAAAGGAATCCCTACACTTTTGTGAGTTTTACCTTTAGGAGATTGACCTGGTTCTCACAGGGAATATTGGAGAAAAAGTCTCCCTTTGCTTCTGGCAAGGGGAGGGGAAAAGGAACCATCTTGAGATACATCAGGGCACTCTGTTCTTCTCAGCAAGGTCTGTCCTTAAGAAAAATGGTTTAGCAGAGGTTTTATTAGTGCCTAATTGATTGGGAGAAGGAAAGCACCCAACTCTAGCTTACTCTAACCATCCTGCCCACCTAAGAGGTGGGAGGAGGAGAACTGAAGAGCACACAAGTGGAGAGGTGGAAAGTCTAAGAGAAAACAAAAATAACTGCTGGAGATAAAAAATAATGTAACAGAAATAAAGAATTGCTTTGTTAGGCTTATTAGTAGGCTGGACATCGCTGAAGAAAGACTCTTTGAGCTTGAAGATATCTTGGTAGAAACTTCCGGAACTGAAAAACAAAAATAAAAGAAGACTAAAAAAAAATTCAGAACAGAATATCTAAGAACTCTGGTACAGCTACAGAAGGTGCAACATAGGCGTAATGGGAACCCCAAAAGAAGAAGAAAGGAAACAAAAAACAGAAGAAACATTTGAAACAATAATAACTGAGATTTTCTCCTGATTAATGTCAGAAACCAAATCACAGATCCAGGAAGCTCAGAGAACACCAAGCAGGGAAATTACCAGAAGTACTACACCGAGGCATGTCATTTTCAAACTGCAGAAAATCAAAGGTAAAGAAAAAGTCCTGAAAGAAGGCAGAAGGGGTGGGGGAACGCACCTGACCCGAAGGGGAGGAAATATAAGAATTACATCTAACATCTCAGAAACCAGGCAAGCAAAGAGCGAGTGGAGTGAAATATTTAAAGTATTAAGAAAAGAAACCACCAACCTAGGATTCTGTACCTTGAAAAATTATCCTACGAAAGTGAAGGAGCAATGAAGCCTTTCTCAGACACACAATCCTCCGATGCTTAGGTTAACTTGTCAAATGGCAAAGGTCAAATAATTGAAACATGAGTAGGGAAAAGATGTCCTAAGAGAGTCTGAGATGAAAGGTAGATGATCTTGGTCCAGTTTCTCAAAATGTTGGGTACATTTGCAATATTTCAAAGTATGGTAAAATCTTAAATGAGCAATACTTTTAGTTAACAAGAGTCATCCATCAACTTTTAATAGAAAGGAATAACATTCAAGCAGATAAATTCCTACAAGATTATATACATAATTATACACAGCCCCTGACTTCAGTATGCATTGGGACTATCAGCTTGTTCTACTTTATCTTGGGATAGGCAGCCCCAAAGTGCCATGTTCCAATGTTCATCACTCAGTCGATTGTTTGAAATTTAGAGTATGTTTTTCAATAGCACCAGTATAATGAATGATGTTTTGCATATCAAGCTTACAAAAGACCAGAACAGATTTTATATGCTACACATTTGAGGTAAAAAGAAAATTATAGAGATGCAATATGAATAGTCAAAATATTAATTAACTAAAGGCAGTGTTCACCATCTAAGAGCTGCCGTATTAACACACTCAACCCCTTTGGGGGTTTCTACCAATGCCCAAAGTCCTTCTAATGTCCTAGATGTCAATGACTCTTTGAAAGTTTTGTTATATTATGGCAGAATATTAATTTCAGATCAAATTTATGAGGCAGCAGGATTGCATATTTCATGAGATGTGAATTCTCTTTACAGTACAGTGATGTCTATTTAATAATCATATATATATATTCTATTTGTACCATTTTAGTATTTTAAAATTCTGTAAAATCTTATTTTGGTACTTTTGCTTTATAGAAAGATTACTGTTCATATTTATAATTTGTTTGATGGTAAGTCCTTCATTTAGAATACAGCATTGAAGTCATAATGTCTTCCCAAACTTCTCTGTGACTCAGTTTCCAGAAATGCATCATGACAAATAAAATAAAAAGGAAGTTCCATGAAGTTACTTTGAGTTTAAAGAGACAGTTGACCAGGAAGTTGTCAGTATAGTTAAAGAGGTTGTTTTTGTTTTTTTTTAAAGAGATTAAAATGATCCCTTTATTTCATTTTATTTTATTTTTGGCGAGGAGGAGGGAATTAGGTTTATTTATTTATTTTAATGGAGATGCTGGGGATTGAACCCAGGACCTTATGCATGCTAAGCACACAGTCTACCACTGAGCTATATCCTTCCTTTCCCTACTTTTTTTAAATTGAAGTCCTCTTCAGAGTTCTTGATACGTTATTTTACATATGGCTCTCCAAAAAGGAGGCTATAATCATTCCCAAAACTAAATTGACTCCAGAATATGCCCTCACTTCTCTTTCATGAAAACACTTTGCAAATTATTGTTTAAAACTGAAGAAAGAAATATAGATGTTATAAAAGGGTGTGGAGGAGGAAAAGATTAGTAAAGGAGGAAGGAATTGATTTTGAAAGACTAGTCAGTTTTAAGAAATAGAAAAGATACAGTTAGTTGGAGCAGGATGGCTTTAGAGTTAGACAGATCTGACACATCTATCCTTTCCTAGGTGCATAAACTTTATCAAGCTCCATCATCTTTCTGGGCCTCAGTTTCTTCACCTACAAAACAGAGAAATAACAACAACAATCTTACAGGTTATTTTTGAGAACTAAAGTTACTGGAAAACCAAAATAGGAGAGTCTTGATCTGGAGTTGAATTATTTGGAATGTTTATTAATGGCTGTATGAGGATCTAGGAGAAGCCAAGGCAGACCAGTATGTGTCTTGGGGATACACAGTGGGTCTGCAGTGAAGCAAGGTCTGCAGTAGTGGGAAGGAGGGAGCAAAGGCAGTTCCACTTGTTAGACAGTCAGACTGATCCTCCTGAAAAACACAAGAAAACTGTTGGACTACGGATGCATATTGCTCTGTGCTGTTCAATATTTAACAATTGGCTTTCTAGGAAAAAAGCACCCTAATTTGTTGCATTTGTCAAATTTCATGGTGCAAACATTTCCACTATAGCTGATTGCAAAGTACCAATGTGATGTCACTGAATGCATACTTGGGAACAGAGGTTAAGAGATGTTAAAAATTCAGTCTTGAGAGCCAGCCTAAGTCAGTTCCAGTTACTACAGTGGGTGTGTGTGTGTGTGGGTGACCTTATACATATGATAATGCTGAAAAAATGGTATACATTATCAGACTAATATCTCAGTAAACTTAGGAACTGATTCTGCTTTGAGGTCATCTGCTGAAGGTGGTGACTCTGAGCTTTGAGTTACGTGGCCCCCTGAGCTGAGGCAGACTACGTCGCAGACTCGTACAAGGTAGGGAGTCTAACTGGAGAGCACATCCTCGTGAAAGAGGCCCTAACCGCTAGAGCTTCAGTGGAGTCAGAAGTAATTCCACCTCCTCCTCCAGCCTCTGGGGACTGAATAGAACAGTGATCCAGCTAATTGGATCAGGAGAGAAAAACTGTTTCGGAGAAGTTTTCACCACTAGCTAGCTCTCAGATGTACTGGGAGTCTACACAAGTGGTTCCATGAATCTAAACACTCTGCACATCTAAAGCACCCCTACAAATGTGGCACAAAAGATGCAGATTATCTTTAGGGGAGCACAGCTTCACCCTAGGCCTCAAAGTATCCCCACAAGCAATTTTGAAAGAAGAATGAGCATTTTACAATTAAAAAAAAAACAACATTGCGTTCAGCAGGAAACATGACACCGTGCATGAGACCAGCAGAAACAACATTAAGCAGAAACAGGTCCCCAAAGACTTCAAATATTAGAATAGAAAACTAATATGTTTATTTTGTTTAAAGAAGTAAAAGACAGACTTAAAAATATGTTCCAGGAAACAGAAAACAAGGAATTAACAGTCATATTTTTAAAACCATCAAATAGAGTTTATAAAATTGAAAAATATATTTCGCCTCATGGATTCTGACTGAGCGACTTAGCCAGTCTGAGGTCAGGCCCAACAGCTGTCATTTCTAACAAGCTCGCAGGCAGTCCCAGTGCTGCTTCCTGGAAACTACACTCTGAATGACACCGAATGAATACAAATGCCCAGCAGATGCATTTCACAGCAGTTTAAATCAGCTAAAGAGAGAATTAATACGTTGGAAGTTAGATCACAAGAAATATCCAGACTGCATCCAGGAAATATACACGGATGGAAAATATAAAAGAAAGATAAAGAATCATGGAGAATAGGATATGAGAAAAAAAATGAAAGGTATCAGAGACCATATTTGTAGGGAATAATGATTAAAGATTTTTGAAGACATGATGAATGATACACTTCACAAATTCAAGGAGTCAAATAAATCTCAAGTAAGATAAATCAAAAATAAGTAACAAGGAACGGGAACAAGCTGTGTCCCTCAGGCAGCAAGGTGACTGGCTGGTCCCCTTGTTTTTGAGGGCCACCCCTGAGCAGAGGCACAGTGCAACAGTGTGGGGGTGCCCCTCCTCTGGAGCCGGTCCAGGGTTTCTTGAGTTGCAGCCTTGCTCCTTGAGAGAGTTCGGGAATCTCAGAGACCTGGGTATTGCTTTTCCTCTGATTTTGGCCAGAAACAGGGAAAGGGAGTGTGTTCCTTTAATTTTTTCTACAAACTCTGGGATTGGAGACTATGTCCTGTTTGTAAAAGATGTTGTGAGAGAATATTCGTTTATCTCTGGAATCGCTCTTGAACTTGGTAGTAGACTCATGTTCATTTCCTTAAGCTCTCATATTGTGTATGATCAGAATCTGGTGAAGTCGTAATTTAGAGGGGTTGCCTGGATATTTTCTTCCTTCTGAGAACGTGTTTAAGATCTTGACTGGACATTGTGGATTGTATTCAGAGGCATTGAAGGAAGATCTATCTCAAATTTGCTGTATGTTAAACGGCTATATCACCTAAAGGAAAGTCAAGTGGTTTATATTATAGACATTTGCAATAATAAGTAACAAAACAGAAGGATTTTCTGTTAACCATCATTGGGTTGGAAAATTACATTAACAGAAAATTCCATTCTCTGAAGCACTCCTGTTAACCTAGATTTTCACTTTAATTTGCCCAAGTATTTATCTATTATCAAAAGACTAGAAAATTGTGTTAGTTATAAATAAATGGAAGTAACTCAAAACTCGCAGAGAAAATTCTCTCCTCACCCTCTGTTAACTTTAGTAAATTAATTTTATGTCAGAATAAAATCCATTCTGGTGATCTCATAGGATAATAAAAATATTACCTAGCTGGATTAGTTCAATTCATTCAAAAGTATCATTCTATCAACCTTTTGTTAAATAAAGATTTATTGGTTATTGTAGACTATTTGCTCAATATAGTTGAGCCTTGAGCACAGATTTGAATGGTGCGGGTCCACTTACACATGGATATTTTTTAACGATTAGGTAAAGTACCATACAATCTATGGCTGGTTGAATCCCAGAGGTGGACTCACAGACACAGGAGGCCAGCTATAAAGTTATATGGGGACCTCCAATTGCGGAGAGGGTGGCGCTGCTAACTCCCGTGTGCTTCAAGGGCTGACTGTGGGAAACACTAGGGATATAAAGGTAAGTAAGAGAGTAGACTTCTGCATCGGCTACTTATTCTGCCATAATCAACTCTAAAACTGGACAGAACATAGAAGGCAACTATTTCCAGGCACTGGACAACAGCTGGCACAACTGTAATCCTGAGGACAAGGAAAGTAAGAGATGAGACTCATGATTGCCCAGCTCTGCCTGTGGACTATTTTCTGATAATGGTGCAGAGAGCTAGTATCCGAGAAGAGCATGGTGGTGATCACTGAGCTAAGAGACTGAGATCGAAGTTTGGTTCAGCTGAAACAGCTGTCTTCTGCAGGATGAGGCGTCAGGGTCAGGGATCTATGCAGAGTGGGAACTTCAGAAGTCTCTGTGTGGTGTCCCCTTGAATTTGTGGCTGAAGGTTGGGCTATATGTGTGCAGGGTGGAACTACTCAAGACTCATTCAGAGAGCAGAGCAGGGACACTCGAGGATGAGTCTGCGGGAAGGACAGTGCCAGGGAACACTGGAATTCTGGCCCTGCCGGAGTGGAGAAATCATCTTAACATCTTGATAGCAACCTCAGAAGCAGCTGAGATACCAGAAAGGCCAGACCTTGGGAGGAAGAGCCACAACCCAGAGGAAGGCCTGCCCTAGACTCTCCTTAGCAAAGCCTGAAGACGAAGCCCAGCAGATCCTCACAGCAGACAGAGCTTGCATGTTGAAGCACTTAGGAAACGCGTTCAACTTTGCCTGGATCTCCATAACAGAACATAACAAAACAAGTCACCCCAGGACACAGTGACCGGTCAGCAACTGAACACTCTGTTGACACAAGAATCGACTCTTCAGAAGAAGACAGATCAGGTTGTCTGCAGTGCGTTAGCAACAACGTCCAGTATTCAGTTAAAAGATGGCTAGACACACACAAAGAAATAGGGAATTATGATTCACGTTTGAGAGGCAATGCAGTGGATGGAAAGTAAGCCTGAGATGGGCCAGTTATTGGGCACGTGAGACGAGGACTTAAAGGTAAATAGCTCAAGTTCCTGCTCTCAGAGTCATTATAATTTGGTAAGAGAAGCACATATGTTAAAAAAAAATGTGAAGTATGAGATGAACAATACTAAAGTTTTGAGGCTGGTAGTATAGTTTCAACCCAAAAAAGGGTAATGATCAAGTCTTTGGGGGTAGATTCAGAAAGAGTTCACAAAGCATATGAAATGGGTCTTGGAGGTTAAATAGAAGCTTGCAAGGCTGTGGAGTGGGGGAATAAAGGCAATAATTCACTGAAAAACAGAAGAAAACTGCATAAAGACACAGTGGTTTGAAACAACAGCCCTGCCGGCATAGTAGCGGTTAAGAACATGGTTCTTTATCTGTAAGACAGGAATAACAACAATACCTACCTCTGTGGGTTGTTGTAAAGATTCAATGAAGTAATCCAGGAATAGCGTTAGACTCATGATAAGCTGTTAAAAATGTCAGTTATTATCCTGGGGAATTGCTTGGTGTGTTTAGGAAGAAGTGATGTTCGTCAGTATCAGCTGCAGTACACACATAAGAAGAAAAGACGTAAGGCCTAGTTTGGGGCCAGAGCTAAATGAAACCGAAGATGTGGAAGTTCCAGCAGTGCTAGTGCTCAATTAGCTCAGGGCAAATCAGCTTTTATGGGTTCACTCTGGAGAGGCTAAGTCAGAACAAAAAAATGAATCAAGTACATTGCATGAGGCCCACAGGAATGACAAGGGGCAGAGGAGCGTTGTCCTTTTCCCAGTGCGATGCTGTCAGTTCTCCTCTGTGTGAAAGGCTAATAGACAAAATTGGGGTCACTATCCAAACAGGTTAGAGTTCAAAGAGAGGTAGTTGCAAACAGTGGCTGCAGATGAGAAATAAGGTCAACACAGAGGAAAATTACCAATTAGCCCAATATAAACCAGATGAAGTGTTCCCTGGAGGATATAAACTGGATGCTACATTAAGAAATGTAAGTATGATCAAGAAAGTAATGACTGATAAAAACTGAAGTGTGTTACTAAATTCCCCTGGTGGGTAAAATAGCAATGTATCCTCCTTTCTCCTAGAAAAAAAGTTTTTAGATAATTTCCTAAAGTGACACTTTGGTGCTTAGATTTTTATTTTTATTGAGTTTCTTTAATGCCTAAGCCACAGAACTTTGCTAACAGTAACACAACATTCAATTATGAGCGTTTCTATTCCAAACATATATTCACCTCTCTCCATCCATCAAACCTTGATTGAATGCCAGGGCACTGCATCATGTCCTGAAACGTTTGAAATTTGTCAAACAGGAGAGAAAATGAATCCCTGAGATATGGGCTTCTCTTAAAAAATGACTTGTTCAAATTTAGAGACCATCTGAAGAAGGGCTAGCCTCTTTATCTACGCCCCCACTCACTCATTCATCACCTCCTCTCCCTGTGCTGTGAGGGATTAAAAAAATAAGTGAATAAATGAGAGGAGTTCTAGCCTCTGTCCTCAAAGAATTTTTGGTCTTTAGTGAACATCCTACCAGGATAAGGTAGAAATGAACAGTTTGACTGATGGTTAATAGTTAGTGTCCTCCAAAATGTACCAACAGCTCAGATAAAAATAGCTGAATCTATTAGGTTAGTCATGAAATAAGAATCTCAAAACCCAAACTATTTGTTCTTGTTGAATAACAGCCAGCTCATTGCTGATAATAACATACATATATATGCAAATATGAGAGGAATGGTGAGGTTACAGATTAAGCAGCGTAATCCATGTATGCTGGGAACAGTTAAATAGCAAATCCTTAGTCTCCGAGGGCAGGGAGTTCTTTGATACGGCTGCACAGGAAGTTTCACAGACTCAATGACTTTGCACAGTGGGAAAACCATTTCAGTTAGAATTCAGCTTGGAAGATTTTCTCTATCCATCAAAAAGCCAGAACTGGTTATAAAGCCCTTTCTATTGCCACAATACTCTAAGAGAGACAGCAAGAGAAGCAACACAGAAAGAAAGATGTAGCCATAAAGTGCTAGGGTAGAATTCAAAGTCATGGCAGATTTACTCGGAGCTCATGCTCTTCCTCTGGGGAAAAGAAAGGTGTGCGCTTGAATCCTGGGCCTTGAACGCATTTTCTAATTTTTCTGCCTTTCATTTCCTTTGCTTTAAAAAGTTTACTCTTTGGCAAAATGCTAGGTATGTAGTTGTACTTCATAAGTATTTGTTGAATGAGCAAATAACTAGAATGAATGATAGTTAATTGCAAAGTGTGACAATTCAAAGAAGCACTATTTCTTTTTTATTTACATAATGCTTTGCACATAGCAGGTGCCAAATAATTGTTCCTTCTTTGTCTCATTTTTTAGGGAAAGAAGCCACACCTAACACTTCCTTTGAATAATCATACTAGCTAGCATAGTGCCAGAACAATAAAATCTACCTTTATGGGTTATTTTCCAGAACAATCATTAGAACCCAGCGACTGATGTCAGGTTAATGTATGCCAAGTATATGATAGTAATCAAGGCAAGCAGTGCTTAAGACATGGGCTTCAAACTGCACACCTGCAGGCCATGTGTACCTGAAGATGTGTTTGACTTGGTCATGCACAGAAAAATGGTATATGTTTCAATGTCTTTAGGAGGACATTATTACTCTGATTCTCCTGTAGCCCCTCATAACTTCCTACCACTCTTATAGGCTAAGTTCAAGAACAGTTCATTTCTCTCACCTTTCTGGCTGCCATAGGAATTTAAGTATGTATCTCTGATTTAAGCCTAAAGTAAAAGTGTGAAGAATTGCACTAGAGAAATAGAAATGTCACCTTTGAATACAAAGCTCAGGTGGAGAAAAGCTTTATTGATGACAAGTAAGGTGAGAACTTAAGGGTTGCCAAACATGTAGATGTATTCTTGACTTACACTGCACATTAGTTAACTGAAAATCCACAAATTTTAGGGAAACTAGGGAAATTCTGGTAGAGATACTTTAGCATAAGTTTGATCTGATAATTTTTAGACAATGTAATAAGTTAACTCAGGATTACCTGTAAAAATGAAATCTATATGAAGATAGTCAGATATAATTAACTGCAGAAAACTGACATGACTAAAAACATCAAGTTCCAACTTGACCAAAAGATGAAGTAATAATAATAATTATGTAAAGTTTTATTTTGATCATGGAGGTACATCAGAAAGCAGCCTCTCCCAGATTCAGCAGAAACACTACTAATAATTGAGTCATTAAAACTGCTCAGCCAGAAATAGATGCACATTAACTATAAAAAGAAATGGAAATAATCCAGATTTTAATGATAAAAATAAGCTTCAATTTATATATCCAGCCAATTGAATGTAGTTTGCTGTCTTTGGTTTTAAATTTGCTACTTAACTTGGAATAAAACATCAGAGTTTCCTTTTAATTTTAGTAGACTCTTTGCATTTTATAAATATGGAGCAGGTTGGTTTGTCTCATTTAAGACCTGCACTTACGTTTAAAAGAAAATTCTATGATTCAATGTGAAAAGCAAAATTTTGTATTTCAGGCTTAATTAATCATCATAAACTTTATTTATTTTTCATACTTTAGAATGAGGGCAATAACCTTTCTCTAGTTCACAGACGTGTGAGCAATCTGGAGCAGTTCCTGAAGCACAAGAGGCATATTTATTGAATAAGTAAAACTGCATCATCCCCGTGACTCTGCAGGAGGGTTTCCCAAATCACAGCACAAGGAGAAGACAGTTCACCTGCTGAAAACAGGTTTCAGTGTTAGAACTGCTTTTGCCTAAAGGTTTGTGTCCCCTGTAAGTGTCCAGGTTCATATGTTGAAATCCTTCCCTAAAGGTGATGGTGTTGGGAAGTGGGGCCTTTGGGAGGTGATTAGGTCATGAGGGTGGGGCCCTCCGGATTGAGATTAGTGCCTTTATAAAAGAGGCCGCACAGAGCTGCCTTGTCCCCTTCCACCAAGTGAGAATACGAAGGAAAGTCTGCAACCTGGAATACAGTCCTCTTCTCTCCAGGTTGGCACTCTGATTTCAGACTTCCAGCCTCCAGAACTAAGAGAAGAAAAGTTCTGTTGCTTATAAGCCACTCAGTCTACGGTAGTTACAGCAGCCCAGATGGACGAAGGCATAAGTTACATACTTTCTTCTAACTAAATTTGGTGATAGACTACAGTAGGATTTATTTTTTTGTTAGTTTAATAACTTTATTTGGAAAATAAAGTTTGACCATCATGTATAAATTGGGAGGGAAATTTCATTGGTTTATCAAGTGACAGAGTCTGACCATGAAGCTGTTGAGCAAAGAATACAGCGTGCTGCCCTCTGTTACCAGACAGCATTTTTCTTGACCTGTCAGTTCTTTGGAGAGCACTTGCTATTAGCTTTTAATTTTTTTACGCTCCTATAACCCCTTGTGGTTTTAGAATCTGTTGTTTGAAATGTCCTCTTGGATACTTTTCATTCCTACTGAAGAATTTGGTTTTTTCCCTTAGCTTATATACTATGTGAAAAAGAATGACTTGGCATGTTTGAGAGCTCCTGAGTTCTTATCGGTTTTTTCATGTCATAGGTACAAAAGGAAAATTTGTTTATTGAAGGAATGAATGAATGAATGAATGAATGAATCAAAGGGACAGACTGAACAAAGTCCAGGAATAAGGAAAAGATGGAGTTTGGTGCTTTGACAACAATTTTTTTTCAATTGTTTTAATGCTCCCAGCAACCCTGTACAGTTAGAAATGGCATTATTTGGCTATATTATGGACATATTATGCTTGTCTAAACTGAAGCACCTAAACAGAACCCAAGAATATGAATAACTAAGTAAATAATCCACCAAGTGGTAAGATCTAAGGCTGGGATCCAAGTGTTCTTGCTGCCTACACAGTCAGGTCTTGGACCTTGGTATCCACCCAGCGCTAATGGACTTAATGCAATGCAGAGAACCACAGGAAGCCGTGGCAGGGGTGTAAGGAAAATATGCTCACTGCTGGTTCAGTTGAAAAAAAAAAGTGAATTTAGAGAGAGCTATTTGGAACAACTAAAACAAACAAACAAAAAGTCCTTGGTTCTGGAGGGAAGGGAGCTCTGAAGAGGGGAAAGTGACTGTTGTCCTGCCATGAAAGGACAGAAATGGCCTCATCAGTCTGGACCTATGGCTTGATTTGTGAAATTCCCAAAGAAAGTATATGTTCTGTATTTACTCCTATTTGCTTAAAGTTGCCTTGGCAGTTCAAAACAGACCAACACATGAATCCAGAGGAAAAACCTTATGATACCTTAAAAATTATTTGGAAAATAATTATAACATATTTCAAATATTAGAAAAATATAGCGAATATTTGAATAACCACAGGTGTACCCATCTCCCAGACTCAGTGTATGTTAACATTTTGCCACATTTACTTCTCTTTTTAAAATAAAAAAAGCTCCAGTTTTAGTTGAAGCCCCTTTAAGCCCTAACCTAATCTTATTTTTCCCTTCTCTCCGCAGTAAACCTTTATTCTTTCCCTACTTACATAGTGTTAATGCATACATTAATACTATAGTGAAGTAGCTGTTAAAAATCTTTCTTCTGCAGTTACCTTTTTAATATAGCATAAGATTTTTGAGGTTAAAAAATATTGACACATGAATCTAGTCTGTTGAGTGAGTTATTGTGTAGTGTTCCATCGTGTAGATGTGTCATGGTTTATTTAGCATTCTACTCCCAGGACGAGGAGGAGGAATATTTTGGCTATTATGAAAAAGGAATGCTGTTGTGAATATTTCAGCATAACTTTTGTGCATGTGGTTTTTAAAGAGGTTTTTAGAAGTAGAATTGCTTGGCCAGAAAGTAAGGGCAGCTTTGACCTTGGTCAATACGACTGAATTGTTCCGCAATATGGTTTTACTCTGCACAGGGTTTCCTGCTCTTCCATATTCTTTCCAACATTCAATGTTATCAGAATTTTCAAATTCTGACGCTGTCTCCAACGTGAAATGGAATCTCATTGTGGTTTTGATTTGCATTTCCCCGAACACCGATAGATTGTCTCAGTGTAAGTTTATCAACCATTTTATGTGAATTTGCCTTTTTATATCTTTGACTCATTTTTTATTTCCTATTAGGTATTGTTTCCTTTTTCTTGTTGATTTGGAGGAACTGTCTTTATAATCTGGATCCTATTCTAACAAAATATTTTTATCTGTTAATCTTGAAAGGAAAACCTTTACAAAAAAGTCAGTATGCCAAAAAATTGACATCCGTGCTGTTTAGAGGTCTTTTTTTTTTAACCTTCATTTGACAATAAGACCACATGAGGACGGGATCCTCACTTTGAGGACGGGATCTTTTAAATGGCATTTCCTAAAGCATATCTTTTGATACAGAGAGTAGACTGTAAAATTTCAGATAATAGGAATTTGTTACAATTTAATTTTAAAATTTTTACACTCTTTGGTATGGATCATCCTCTCACCAAACGGAAAGAAAATCTTTGGCGAATGGAAATGCCAGAGAGGAGGACCCTTTGCCAAATCACCCTCTGGGCTGTTCAAGTCCTTTACTACGAAGTGACTTCTGATTTTGTGGGTTAAGAATTGGAAATAAGCTTAGGTGCCCGTGATGGTTAATTTTACGTGTCAAATGGACTGGGCCGCGGTGCCCAGGTGTTTGGTCAGTTTTTCTAGATGGGCTCTGCGATGGGTTCTTGGACAAGATTAACATCTAAATTGGTAAAATTTGAGTGAAGTAGATTCCCCTCCAATGGTGATGCTCACCCAGTTGAAAACCTAAACCAAACAGAGGCTGTCCTCCCCTGAGCAGGAGCAATTCCAGCAGCAGGCAACCTGAAGGCTTGAGCTGCACCCCTGGCTCGGCCCTCGGCCTCCAGCCTACTGGTCTACCTTGCTGATCCTGGGCTTGTCAGCCTCCATCATCCCAGGGCCCAATTCCGTGAAGTAAATCTTTCTCTCTATACACACATATCCTATTTTTCCCATTTCTCTGGAGAACCCTAATAGAGTGGCCATTAACATATGGTTGCTTAAGTCAACACCTTTCCCATTATCAGAGCCCGTCAAGGATTTCTTGTCACAGCTGGCACGTTGGACTGACACTCGACTCACATCTTCCACTTCTACTTGGAAATGAAGATCTTCCATAATCAAGTGTCTGTAATTATTACTGATTGGAGCTCGTTAGAGTCATGAGGATGGAAGGCATCCCAAGAATTTATTAGGACGATGGAGGCTTTGCCCTGTATCCAGGCTGTGACATGAGTTAACACATGCTTGGACCTGAGGTCAGGTGGACAAACAGGTATCAGCTTTCGCTGCTAATTTCTGGTTGGTGGTGATAGCCACCAGGAGGGCTGAAGTGAGAAAAATGCAGCGAGACAAAGACTGTAATCTAGTAGTGATATTTATTTTAGGAGGCAGAGGAACACACATGCTCTGCATTTGCCATCCCTGGCTGGGGCTTAGGCTACTGATAGGAAAGAAATTCTTCTGGCTCACGTGTGAGATAGTCTCACCTCTCCAAGGCCAGGAGTGCAAAACTTCTAGTGAATATTAATCAGTCTGTCTTCGTCCAAATGGCCCTTGAGGATGTGCAATAACAATAATGTCTTGGTCAAACATTTTGCCATTGAATCTGAACCAGGAGAAGAGAGAATCACCTACTTTATTTTGTCATGTCTATTTATTGAATAATTACATTGCCATTACTATAACCCATCAGCATATTTGCTTTTTTGATTCTTATTTTTATTGAAGTTTAGCCAATTTACAATGTTAGTTTCATGTGTATAGCAAAGCGATTCAGTATACACATACATATATTTTTTCATATTCTTTTCCATTACAGCTCGTTACAGGAAACTGAATATAGTTCTCTTTGCTATACAGTAGGTCCTTGTTGTTTATCTATTTTATATATAATAATGTGTATCCATTAATCCCAAACTCCTAATCTATCCCTCCCTGCCCCTTTCCAAGTCCTGGGATTTTTCTGAATTGCTATATTTGCAATCTAATCTATGCTACTTAGTAATATATTGCATTGCTTATTATTTAAGGCATTCATGAGTTGATGTCTTCAGGAAGATCGTAGCTACTTGAGGACAAAACTGAGATTTTTGCTTCATTTGTGTCCTCTATAGTGGCTGGATTGAACTGCTTCTAAGGGACGATGGAGTCTCAGGTCTTGAAGTCTCTGTATGTAGCTGTAGGAAAAAAAAAAAAAAGACCAGAGTGTTCTTAGCATCACCAAGAAGTGTATTAGAATGGAAATAGAAAGTATAGTGTTACCCTCGAGGAAGAACATGTTCTGGTCATTACACTTGCAGAAAGCTATAACTGACCTGGAAAGGGGACAGACATGGGCAGTGTTTGGTTGATAAAGGTGCTGGAATAGCTTCAATGAGAACAAGCTAAAATGATCAGAATCATGGTTCATTGGAAGCCTTTGCTACCAGAGAAACACCTGTAATAGGTATAGAGAAAGAAGATACTGTTCAATGGAATATGAGGCCACCCCCTTGGAGTGTTACACTGGGCACCTGAGAGATCCTTGGGTCTGGCTGGCTCAGACAGCTTTCCCCACAGACACAGCCATCAGCAATCCTGAATGAATGAGATTATTTCTGCGTTTAAAGACGTAGGCTTGAAGTAACAGACTCTGGTTTCTTAAGATGAAAAAGACTTGGGTTGCCTCCAAATAATCAAGTCAATTTGCTTTCTGCCTTTATTAGAGCAACCAGATGACTTCAGAGTTTTCCAGCCAGAGTCTTTCTTTTAATCTACCCAGCTTGCTAAACCAGGCCTAATTCTGAAAGGTACTTGCGTCTAGACTCAATGTGTCCTTGTCTGTTATTCCTACTGTAAGCATTATCTGGGTCAGCCACACCCATGTCAATGTCACTGTCATTTTTGGTCCCAGGATGTCAGCCACGTCTTGCCTATAACATTGCCCTGGCCTGGATCTGCTTTGGTCCATTGGTGTCTTTGGTGACTCAATGTTGTCTCTACATTCAAGGCAGAGACATGAGCACTCTTTCTCTGCAAAGAGAAAGGGGAAGTAGGTTGTGGGTGAATCTATGAAATTGTGATTCATTCACCAAGTTTCTAAAATTTAAGAACCAGGGTAGGAAAATTATGCCCCTTTCATAGCAGGTAGCAGGCCCAAGGAATAGTATTATCCCAGAGTTGACAGAGCAGAAATCTGAAGGATTTTCACTAAAGGAAATTCATCAATACGTCATGTTTATAACATCAGAAGATGATACTGAGGGTCAGACCAGGCTTGTTCACCAAATGTAACTGATGACTTCAGGCTGAATTAAACAGTTGCTTTAAATGAGACATTTTTGCTGTTGTTGTCTTTATGTTCATTGCATTGTGGAAGCAGTATTTTTTTTAGGTCTTTCTAATGTTTTCATCAGCCCATTCCAGAAGAAAAGAGATTAACTCTACGTCTTCACAGCTTTCCCGTAATAATGATGATTCATATTTATTGAATATGTATCGTGAGCTGAGTGCTTGGTGGAGACTTTCTCATTTAATCCTCATAAAAGCCTTATGTGGTTGATACTATTATTCTATGCATTGTGCAGATGTGGAAACTGAGGCAGGCAGAGGCTGAGTAAACTGCAGAAAAATGGCACTCCGGGATGGGAACTCTGCCCGCCGGGTCACCACTGAGTGAGCCTGTCGCTGTGGCCCGCAGGGCCCCCTTCCTGACTGTGTGCCCGGCGTGGACGCTGGCACCACCTTCTCCCCCAGCCTCCCTCAGGCCTGCCAGCATTGTCAATGCTCAAACCCGTCTCCTGATTATTCCTACTGGAACCAGGAGCCCAGAAAGTAAAGTTAATAAATCTTCTACTCATGCCCAAGAACTTAGTAGGCTGAATGTGAAAGAGGCCAGAGCAGATTTAAAGTGATTGAAATGACAAAAGGTGAAATGTGAATGAAGTGAATGAATTACAAAAGCGTGTATGAATAGTATTACACAAGCGAAGCAAATTCAATATCAATTCAATTTCTGACCATGTGCGGAGGGAACACCAGGGCGAGGGAGCAGAAGAGTCAAGGGCAATGAACAGCTTTATTACTTTGTTTTCATCGTGCTACTACATACGGGTTTCTGCTGCTGTTGATCAACATGCAGGGGTTAAAGTTTGCATGGAATGCTGATCATAACATTACGGGAGGCTACGCGCCACTCTGCAGTGGGGAGTGCCGTTTGAAGTCAGGTTATAAAAAATCCCAGCTTCTCTCCAGTGTGGTCGCAGACTGCGTTGATTTTAGAAATCAAGACTAAAGCCTTTATTTTTTTTTCCTTAAACAACCTAGAGGGGTCCTGTTGGGTTTGTCAACTGCTCCTGTCTTCCCGGTGACGCAGCAGGGTGTGGCTCACAGATTCATTCCAAGACATCTCTTCTGTGCAAGGTGTAAAATATTCATCTTTGAGCAATGTACAGAGGCTTAGCAATCTGAGCCAACAGTCCGCTGTTCTCCTGAAAGACAGTGACATTTGAACTTCGACCCACCCGGGTCTGAGCCTTGACACCACACTTCCAAGGTGTGTCTGTAGGCTACTTGCCTGGCTTCCTGAGCACCAGCTTCCTGACTGTAAGATGAGGATATGAAGTGCCTTGGAGGTTGTAAGTAACACAGTGCCTGCAAGGGGACCGGGACGTACACAGTGGGCCGTCCTGAGTGCCGGTGAACGCGATTGCGCGGGGCACGCAGCTCTGCGCCAGCACGCGGGGAGCTGAGGGCATCCTGGCCGCACAAGTGTCGCGGTGCTGGCGGTGGTGATTGCATCTGTGCCGTCGGTGCTGAGGGCGTGGGGTGAGGTGTGACTCAGCTGTTCAGGAGATTCTTGATGAATAAGGCCAACTCTCACTGATTCTTAAATCATAATGTGCAGGTAGCTATGTATTTGAAGTATTTCTAGAGCCAGACTGGCTGGCACGTGCCCTGTCAATCCTTTAGGTGAGGGGCTGAATCAGGAAAACTGCAGCTGGGTAACATGGGCAGTGGATGAGAAATATTGATAATTATACATTCTGGAAACAGAGGTTTTGTGTGAGATTTACCAGATTTCAAGACTGACACCAGTATTATGAAGATACTACGTGCATGAGATGAAGGCCTGCTTGCCAGGTGAGCGTGGCCCAGGGGCTTGAGTGACCTCACTTCTAGGTCTGGTGTCTCTGAAGTCCTCTGCTGCCTCCATCAGCTGAGATTAATCTCCAACAGCCACGTTGGAATCCGAGGGGCTCCACTGTTGGAAACTGCATTCTGAGCTCAGCGGGCAGGGGCCAGACTAGATATTGGGGCTAATAACTAGGAGCCAGGCACTGTCCTGAGGGTGAGGGTGAAGTGAACAACAGGTGGGGCAGAAGTTCCAGAGAGTCATTCAGGGCATGTCAGGAGTTTGGCAAGACATAACAGATGGGCAAGGTGGGAGTGGGGCTCGGGCCGTGGGCAGAGAGCCTTGCAGTCAGAGAAGCGAGATGACGTCTGTCTCTAAGGCCTGTTCACACTTGTTCAGCGGCAGGATTCCTGAGAGGAAAAGGGGACTGAGAGGAGTGGGACAGATGTGGCCTAGAAGCGCCCACTGGGGACTTGTCTCAGGTGTGGAATGGACGTGCTTTGAGAGCAGATGGCGTGAGGCAGAGCCACTGGGTTGCTGAAGGAGGTTCTCTTCTCACTGAACAATAAGAGCAGGTGAACCTCAAAAACTGAAGCAGGCGTGAGCCTGCAAGTTCGGGAAAGCCCTAGAACTGGCTAGAACCCTGCCTGGAATTCAGCTGTGAGGAAGGGACCAGGAAGGCCAGCATGTCCGGAGCGCAGGGTGGCTCGAGAGGCCACTGATCTGTCTTTTCTGAGAGAGAAGAACAGTCACCGTGAGAAGACGTGGACCCGTGCCCGCAGCCCACTGCTGTGACGGGGAGGGCCCGCGGGAAGGGCCTGGCGGGACCATCCCAGGGGCTGTTCCTGGGGAGGAGTCCTCTCTGACAACGACTCAGAAGACCTCGGGCCTTTGAAAGGTGTCAGAGCTTCCTACCACTTGGAAGCTGATTCCCACCCAACATTAAAACTGGCGGGTAGACTTGCCTGGGCGTCTGGTGAGCTGATGGCATGGCCCTGCCGGAGGTCCTTCTGTAGGAAGGACCCATCAGCTTCTTGAGAAAGAACTCATTCCAAGTGGAGAGGCGCCAGCAAGATGAGGCTGACTCAGCGCGAGAACCCGAGTGCCAGAGAGGGGCAGACACCGAATAGTGACTGTCACTGGGCGTTTGTCCCGTGGATTAGCACTGGCCTGGGTCCCACCGGAATCCTGTGTGAGTCCCATGGGAAGCAGAGGCGTCAATGTTTTTTTAAATTCTTAACCATAGTTTCACCAAATATTCCGGCCACACATACACTGTTAAACTTGCTCCCAGTGGAGGAAGAGGCTAACAAGCAGATTTGTTCCCATCTTGTGGGAGTCACAGGGGAGGCTTTCCCTCATGGAAGCCCTCACCTGTTGGCAGCAGTGCCTGGTGGCAGCCCTGGGGGCTGGGGGTGAAGGCACGCGGAGCATCAGAGGACACTGTTGACAGCTCAGCCAAGTGGAGTTTCCCTGAGCGCAAGGTTGAGGCATCCTCTGTAGACACAGAGAAATATTCAGGAGATGCGGCGGACTTGGAGGAGAATCTGAGGTCCTGCTTGAGTAAGATGCATAACCTGTGTCTATGGCCATGACGCCTCCCTGTGTGCTTACAGTCTGCTAAGGCTTTAGCACGAACTCGTGTTCTGTTTTTAAGTCAGAACATGGATTGCCTGTGCTTTTCCGCTATCCGTGACCTGGAGCCAGTGGATCCTCGTTACCTGTGAAAAGACCTGAGCTGTTCTGACAGCATGAGGCACCGTTTCAAAGTTTAGTGTCTTGGGGTTCTTTGACCATAGAATACTGTTTCCAAGAAGCCGCTCTGAACTGTGACAATCTTTATTACCTGGGAAATAAATACACGAATCTGATTTATTTAAAGACCTGGACAGATAGACACCCGTGGTTGCACACACACACACAGATACAGCAAACCAGAGAAACATACAGAAAGAGAAGTATGTGTGCAGACCGTTGGTCATGAAATTCACTGTTTGAGGCACCAGTTCACATTTCTCTTGCTAAAAGTCTTTATTTAAAAAGAGACTTTGCAGGACAAGAGACGGAAAGAGAAAGGTGCAGAAAGTGAAACACTTGTCTCTGGTCCCACTTGTAAGACTACGCCTGAAATTGAGTGTCTTGTTAAAAGGCTCATGTCAGAAAAATGGGCTGGGTTTATGAGAAAAACACTAAAACACTGCGAATAAAGCATATTAATTTTTTTCCTGCAGATCTTTTCTGGAATAGAATTTAGATCAAGAAAACAGCCAAAAAAGGAATGGTAAGGCATTGTTAGGTAATTATATTACACGTCGTTAAGCCATATACAGGGTCTTTTTGGCAGACACTCGCCATCCCGTGTTTTTCATTGCAAGCGGCTTACATCAGTGCTGACATCTTCCAGATGTTCGTAGCTTTGATTTTTTCCCCCCGTGTTGCAAACGAGTTGGCATGGAAACAACTCTTTGCTGGCAACATGACATATGATTCAAGGCAAAACGCATTTTAACACAGATGAATAGTTCAGGAATCTGCCTTTAACAAAAGTCATTTTGAGAGCTGTTTTGAATTTGTTGGTGTTTTGTGACAACTTTTTCAACTAAGATGGGAGAAATCAAAGCTTTCCATGTTATGCAACGTAGCTCTTGCTAACAGGTGATTTGGCTCTCTGATTGAATAAAAGCTTCAAGTTTATAAATGGACGTTAGGTATAAGGAACCAAAACAGAAGACTGTGCATTGGAAATTACCTTCTTGTTGCAAAGAATGAACTCTCTGAAACAAACCAGACATGGGGCTGATCATCTGCTTGTTCATGCCAAGAACTAGTGCTGTAATTATTTCAGATGGTTTGGATTTTTTTCCCTTAAGAGGACTGTGGAGAGATGGAGGGAGTTAAAAACAAAACAAAACAAAACAGGTTCTCTGCACTTTGCCCTGCTGGCTAGCACTGTTTACCTGCCCTGCGATCTCTCTGCCAGGGAGGCTGGGAGCACAGAATGTTCTCCCAGATGCCCTGGGTGCAGTCCTCCTGCTTGCCCCAGATGCTGGAGGAGGCCCGTGCCGGTCCACTTCCTGCTCTTCTCTCCTTCCATGCGCAGGGAGCGAGGCGCCGCAGCTCTGTGTCTCCTTGGCAGGGAAGAGAGCTTTGTGCCTGGTTTGGGTCAGGGGCTGTGAGACGAAATGACGGATGCCACTTCCAGGCTCAGACAGTTCATGTTGCAAAACCGTCCTGTTGCCCTTTTTCTCCACTTTGGCGATGAGAGGCCACGTGTTCCACGTGGTGCAGCCATAAACCACGGAGCCTCCGTTAGCCTGGGTTCTAGACCTTGTTGAAGACGACCCGCGAGGGACACGCAGCTGAGTGGGAGAAAGAAACTTTCTTGTGTTCATGCAGGCACTGAGATTTTGAAATGGTTCACCATCGTAGCGTAACTCGGAGAATATTTGAGTTAGGACACATCGTAGAGATACCAGATGATGAATCCATGCCCAGCGCATCCTTGCAGCCCCAGGGGCTTGGTCAGGGCGCAGTGCCTAGTTGAATGAACGGATGACTAAAACAGAAACGCAATGGTTATGTTTATTTTTTTTCCTATTGAAATACAATTTGAGTCACTTTGTAGAGTGTTTTCTAAATGCAAAGTATTACATTCCAGGCTAACGAGATGCCTAAGACACTGCTTTTTTCCTCAGAACTTGCCATCTTATTCATTTACGTGGACATTTAAAATATGACTTCTTCTAGGGAACTTGTTTCTTTAATAATGTGGCAAATTTCTATCACTTATACCAGGCCTCATTTACAAAGTTGGTTTGCCCTCAACATTTAGGCCCTAAACAATGTAGCTATTATTTGGGGTGGTATGTTAGCATTTAATACTCTTTAAAATGTGGCCACAGCGTCAATACAAACACGCAGTTCATATGCTGTGTATAATCTCTGATCCTTTAAACAGCCGTGTGAGGCAGGGAAGCGTAATCACACAACAACCCCAAGGTTTAGAGTCGGAATGCGCGAGGTAGAGCGTCTGTCGTGGTACTTCTTAGCCACATCGCCCTGGACAAATCACGCCACCTTTCTGAAACTCGAGTTTATCCTTTGGAGTTAATAACACAGTTGTTCTGAGGATTAAGTGAGTGTATATATTATAAAGGGCTTAGAAAGCCATTTCATTCATAGTAAACGCATAGCGTGTGCTTTCATTCATGGTCATTTTGGCTGCTAGTATTATTTCACAAAGGACAAATGAAGATCAGAAGAGCTAACTATCCTCCCAAAGATCACACAGCCAGGGACGACCTCAGGCCGGAAGGACAGCAAAGTCCTTGTCCTTGTCCCCGCCATGACGCTCTCTCGATAAAGGCAGACTGGCTCCAAACAGGTGGTTTATTCCAACCTGACTGGACCCCATCTGAGGGTGCGTACGCTTGTCTTCTGCTGCCTCTGTTCTGTCATATGCAAAAACCAAAATGAACCAAACACTGCCTAGACTATTAGCAGCATTTGCACAGGTTCTGCAGTCAGGGGTCAGCAAGCCCGGAGGCAGTACCTGAGCCGATCCTCAGACAGTAACCACACCGCAGGCAGGACTGTTGTGAGCGTTAGGAATAACGCAAGGGAAACACTAGCACAGTGCTTGCACACAGTAGGTGCCTTATAAGCTACAGCCGTCACCATCATTACCTTCATTAGCCCCAGCCTAGAGCACTTCTCAGTTCACTCAGAGGGGGAAGAGGAGCTTCTGCATGCCTGAGGGCCGCAGCTCAGTGAGCTACTGCTTAGCCGCTTTATTTATGAAAGTCCTTTATCCCACTTCGTGGCTGAACGGTGGCCTCGGGGCAGCCGCGGTGCTGCCACTCAGCGTTCATTTCAGAGCCACGCAGCAGACTGAGGGAGCGGCGGCTCCGGCCACCCGCTGCACCGCGCGGTCCCCTCCGCCGACCGACCGTGCGCTCAGCGCCCAGGGCTCCCGGAAGGCGGGAGCCGGTGAGGGGGCCTGCCTTCTGCTCCGTGCCTGAGGGACGACGTGTTTCCCCGCCATCGAAGGGGACACCGTCGTGATCGACTGGAGTCCACGTTGCTAACGCAAAGCAGAAAATGATTTCTTAGTAGCAGTAGTTGTCCCATTCATAATAACAAGAGCCCCAGAGTAACGAAACGGTCTGTATCTTTGAAATATAGGAGAGAAGTCATTGGCCCAGAAAGACATTATCATTTGGAATGTTCCATATTTGCTTGATTTACCATCTTCAAACAGTTCCAACAGCTTTGCACAATAAACTTAAATGCCTGAAATGTCCTGCTCGTGCACTGAAGCATCTTTTATATACTTGTTTCCATAAGTTGGAATACTCTTGCTGCAGAAATAAGGAATCAGAACAGACCCAATTTATTTTACTGATATTTGAAGGTAATTTTTCCCTTAATGAATGCATCTGTTTGGATGATAAATTGCCCATTAGACAATGCTCAAGTGTTTTTATGCTCTCTGTTTTGATTAGGGAGATTTTAATGTAGTGTTGCATCCACTCTTTGAATTTTCTCTGCAATTCAGTCATCCACCAAGGAGAACAGACTGGAGAAAATGCCGGACTGACTTTTCTTCCTGAAGTGTTTTAATTTATTAAATAAATGACTTAATAGATTGCATCAAACCACATTTCTCTGCTTTGTGCTGGCCTTACTGAGAGGTGGTCAGTTTCGTAACGCTAATGAGATGTCAGCGTTAGTGTCCCACGTGCACACGGAGATAATGGCTCCAGCGCACAGCACACTTCACGTCCAAGGCCTGAGTCTGTTCCTTGTGCCCAAAACAATCACAGGAATTTCTGAATTTGTCCCACTTTTCAAAGGGGTGGTGTGCTGTGTGTTTCCCTTTAGACTCACGAGGGAGTGCGTTGAACGTAGCGTGAGCAGAAGACACTCACAATGCAGGGAATTGGTTACGCAGTTGCTGTTTCTGTCCTGTTGTTAATGGGAGCTAAGCATCTAAGTTTCCTGGTGGCGGTAGTTCACAGTGGGCACCAGGACGATGTAAAAATGCATGAGAGAATTTAAATCATGAATAGTATGGTATTTTAGTTTGGTCGAATTTTAAACCACCTTGGAAATGAACACATCTTTATCTTACATAAACACGCTATATATTTAGGCTTCCTGTCAAAATTGGTATATATATTGTACTTCAATGTGGGCTTGACTTCCAGTGCTGGGAAACAGCATTTGACAGTGATGCCCAGCTCCGTTGGATCTTCTTGGAGAAAACTAAGTAATGACATTAAGTTGTTTTGACAAGTAACTTTGCATTTCCTCAATGTTTATTCCGCCCTATCACTTAGCACTCTGACCTACTAGAGCAGTAATCTTCATGACACTAACTTGCATAAGTAAAGGCCAAAAAAAACCCACGAAGAACTTTCCCTGGCATCCTGTGCTGTACGTTATTGAAATTCAATATGCTTTTCGAACAGAAATAAATAAAAATCATGTGTACGTACTGTAGTTTCTCATTTTTAAGCCTTTGGTTTGTATACTGTATAAAGCTACAGGATTCTCTCTCCCTCTTTTCCTCAAGAAATTACTTCCTAATAAAATTAAAAAAAAAAGACATAAAACATTAAGTGGAGCTTAATGGAAGAAATGGGAACAGAAAGTAGAAGTGGGAGTGGAAAGACAAGAGCATCGTTAGCCGCCTCTCTAAGGCTACCAGCTACCAGACAGGGTCCCCAGAGGCATATTCCTGGAGTCACAGGGCTTCCAGGAGCAGAGTTCAAAAACCAAAATTAAAATATCCACATGTTGAAGTAGCATTTTAACAATTCTTCCACAATAAAGAAAGAATAGCCAGTAAAATTGACCTTTTGGAGATACTAACATTCATAATAAATCTCAGTTCAATCCTTCCTTTACAGCCAAGAAGTCTCATTTCCCAATCAAGCTGTGGGTGGAACTGCCCTCTACAATGTGACTGACAGCAGAGGACACTCCTTCCTCAGCAGGTTGGCCAAGAGGAGTCCTGAGTATGGAGGGTCAGGGGCACTTGTTCTATGTCATTGTTGCTACTGTTGATGGGCACCAATGAGGGTCTTGTAGCCCTAACTGCAACTCACTAAACTTCGTCCTGTAAGGGCAGAGATCTTATCTTGGTCTTCCTTGCAGCCTGGTACCAGTCATAACACCCTGCCAAATGAAAAAATGCATTTTCTGGGGTCTGATCTCTGGTTTATAACTCTCCCCAATCATGTTCCTGTAGTTTTTCCATTGGATTGTGAATATTCCTCATTCTCTCTCTTCTTTTGGGTGATCCTCATTGGTACTGTGAAACGTCTTGCTCTTTGGTTTCCATTTCATGTTGAAATGTGCTGAAATTCCAGGAGTGGGATTGAACAGGATCAGTTGGAAATCAGTTGCCTTCATTTTAATTTTCATGGTTCATAAAAAATAATTCATTCAATCAGGGTGAACTCCTGCTGATGTATTATGGTTGCAGCAGGTGTCCTCAGAATGGTTCCTGAAAGGAAGCCCAAAATAAAAAAATCTAGATAATTAGGAGCATTTGCCTCCTGCGTGCAAGGCATGCTGCTTCTGTGACACAACGAGGTCTTGGTCAAGGTCCCTGTCCTCTAGGAGTTTATAATCTCTTCAGGCAGATTAAACAGCTATATAAATTATGACTAACAGTCCGGGTAACGCACAAGATATTCCAAATGAATGATGCGGAAAATAAGTTAGAGGAATTCAAACATAGTGATTCTATTTCACTTGGTACCTGAAACCTCATGTTCACCAAAGAACTTAGGTAGCCGTGCCAGTGATGCTAAGCAAAGGGAAACTGGACTCCTGGACTTGTCTCTGTTTTGGAGAAGAGATCTCAGGAGGAAAATGTACTTCTTTTTTGCCCGCTGCTCAATCTCTGTCAACTAAAACAGTGCCTGGTACATAGTAGATGCTTCTTCAATATTTGGTCAATGATAAAATAAATGAATGAAATGCTATGGTACCAAAATCTGTTATCCGTCCTCACAACCCCCAGGTGGGAGTTAGTAAATTTCAAATGATATCCACTTTGATCCACAGCCCGGAAGTGTTAGGTGGTATTCAGTAATGATTAGCAACTTTAATCCAAGTATGTAGAAGGAAGTGTCTTAGAACTAAAGTTAAATGGTGAGAAGAGTTTATTCAGGAATGTAAGTTGCTACAAAATTATGAACTGCATTCAGTGTTTGTGCTTTGGGAGTGCAGAGTCTGACGCGGCCTGGCTTTGAAGTAGACGAAATGCTATGGCAGCTCATGAAAGTCTCCTCCAATCTTAATTCAGTCGTTACAAAACTCTCTGGACTTGCAGAAACATAGAGATGAAAATTACTCTCATGTGTGTTGTAAAGATATTTCATTTCAGAGGTGGCCTTGATGAGGAATAAAGAGTCAGGAAGGCAGGAAGAATGAAGGATGAACATTTGTGTGGGAGCATGAGGTGAGCACCTAGCAAAGTTTTATGATCTGCTATTACCTGTGGGAAATGCACAAACGTGTACATTGCGTTAAGAATGACTGTTTTCAGACGTACAGTTTATCAGCTGCCGTCACGAGGAGCTCTCACCCCACCAAAAGCGCGTTCAGACCACAGAAACGGCCTTAGAGGCAGACGAGAAAACAGGTGCGTTAGTGCATCCGAACACCTATAATTAGTAAACAGCACATCATATGTGTATTTAAGCACTTCTTGTGTTTCCATAACTAGATCATTTGTGCCTTGGAGTCAGTAAATTTGGCATTTATTTATTCAACAAATATTTACTGAGCATCTACCACGGGACCACTAAGCACTGGGGCTAAAGAATGCTTAAGTCAAACGTTGCCCCCTTCCTCGCGCTGCCTTCAGCCCGGAGGAAACGCAAGCGAATGAGCTCTTGCATAAAGTGGCTCCCTATGTAAAGTGGTGTGCAGCGTGGGGGACGGGTGGCTTCAGTGACACATCGAAGGAGCATCTAATCTGTACTTAGACTTGGGGAAGCTGCCAAGAGAAGTGTAGTGTATGTAAACCGAGGCTGGAGGGGTGAGAAGGCACGGGCCAGGCTGAGACGTCCTTTATGAATTCTTACACATCCAGCATGGCATTATTCATAGACCGGATGCCAAATGATTTTATTTTATTTTATTTTGTTTTTTCAGTTTTTGAGAGCTTGCCATAGCTCCGGTTTTGCACTAGGCATTGGAAGAGATTCAAGGGAGTGCAAGGCTTCATCTCCTATAACCAAGGATTCTACAAATTAGCTGGGGAGAAAAAGTACATACGCTGTTCTCTGACTGTTTTATACCCAAGAGGATGCACTGAACAGCTGCAGCCTGGTAGGGGCGGTGAGTCCCGCGCCACACCGGGAACCTGGGGGAGTGACGCACAGGTGAGTGAACAAGTGGGTATGGGAGAAAGCAGAAGGCAAAGAGACTTGTGAACTCGAGGAGAGGTCGAGCGGATGGTGTGAGACTTGGTGTTGGCAATGAATTTGGCTGTGAAAGGGAATGGTCGGGGGGAGACTGAAGGTTCAATCTAGCAGAAGACACGTGCTGAGCTGCAGTTCTGACTGACTTTTATAAACCACGGTGCCTGGTGATAGGCTCCCGAGTGGGAGAACGGCAATGATGTCTTAGTAAGTTGCCAACACGGCAAATCATGCTCAACCCACAGTCTTGTCTCAGTATCTTCTTCCTCTTGGTGGGCATTTTGGTTGATTGACATTTTGTACAACAGTGGACTTTTGGGGGGCCTCTGATAACAAAGGAAGCTGTACCTTGCCTATTAATGGAAAAAAAACAGAGAGAGAGATCTTAGAAGACAAAGGCTTGCTATCCTTCCCATAAAGGGGAGAGAGGGAGAGAGAAGCTTTGTCTTGTTAACGTTACTCTAATGTTAACGCCCTGGGGACCCACCCCCACCCCGAGTTCCTGCCATTGCCCCCTTTCCAATCCTTCTCATCTTCTATAGCACTGAGTCCAAGTCCCATATTAGTGCCCAGCAGATTATCCTGTCTTGTTATGACTATTACTGAAAAAGATATACATTTTTCAAGAAATGAGGATGAGGCCAGAGGAAGGAGCCCAAAGATGCTGGTTAATAAGTATTGAGAATCCAAAATAAGTGAGCGGGGACAAGATTTTGAGTAAATCTCTATTTCTAATAAATGTAGATGCTTTCGATTTTATGATAAAGAATTCATTCACTGAATTTGAATAACCTCAGTGGCTGAGGAAAACAGGTAACATCAATGTGCTGGTCCCTTTAATCTGCCACAGGGCCTTAGCATATGCAACGCCCTCCACGTAGAGTGCTTCCTGGCCACTCCCCCGCCACTGTCTGTTGCCTGGCCTTCTCTCAGTCAAGCTTCACATTTCAACTGAGATATAACTTCCTCACAGAGGCCTTCCATGACTCCCTTAGGGTTCCATCATGATTCTCTTTTGTGTGACTAATCTTTCAGAGCACGTATGGATATGTGTATTTTACCTTCAATGTCTCTGACCCCTGCGGGACTGCAGACTTCAGAGACGGGGAGCAGTTTTGTTTTGTCCACCACTGTATCTTTGGAGCCAGTACCACGCGTGTCATTTTTGAAGAAATCACAAAAGATGCCCCAGCTAAGTGTTATGGAATGTGTACGTCCATGTAGCTGCTGCAGGTAAGGGTGGGGAGTTGGAGGAGATAAATAATGGGGCGTTTCCACAGCTTGTGAGCCAGCCAGTCAATAGACAATGATTAAAAGAATTTTCTGCAGTTGTCAGAAAGCATGGGTTTGTATTGAGTTGCAGTCTGAATCCTGAGAACAGGGCTCAGGAAAGCTGGCAGGACCGTATTTCAGGGGTTTTTTTCTTAGCTTGAATCCTAAGATACGAGCCACATTCCCTAGACTCTTACAGTTTTAATGTTCCTAAAAGTTCTTGTCCTTTTCTCTAGTAACAGTGTCACATCTGACAAGTTGGAAAATACTCTGAATTCAGCATTCCAAATCTGGCAAATTCCCCAGTTGCCAACCAATCAGTAAATCATGGAGGATTTTATTACCGATGAATGAGGCTTTGCTTTCACAGTCTCTTCCAACAGCAAAGGAGCAGTGATTCTGACTGGAGTATGTACCACAGATCAAGTCAAGATATGAGAGCTATTAACTTGCTGGTGAGGAGCCCTAGGACTTGTGTTCGGAGGACCCCTCCTCACACTGTCGTCATAGCTTCTCATTTTCAGCAGGCATCACACACCACTCATCACTCACGCTCTGTGTCAGAACCTTATCAGCATCCTGGGCTGTGGCCGCCTCTGGTGGATGAAGAGTTTCCCGGCTTACCTAAAAGAACATCAATCATTCTTCATTCTTAGTGTTCAAACTTGCTCATCAGTTAGTAACAACACTTCCTGCAGCCTTGAAAATTATTTCTGAATAAACACCGGGCTGAGAACAGCTGACGTGATTGACAGCTCGTAACTCCTCCAGTGCTTTACGTTCCGAAACCAGTGTGTATGCAGATGTCTCCTCATTACCGACGTTAGGATGTCACTTAGTGTAGCTGCTCCTGAGAGAGGAACGGCATGGGTTAGACTGTCAAGCATCTTAATGGGCTTTTGCGCCTGTAGCAGACACTCTCGAGAGCTCGGAGCCAAGGTTGAGATTTGAGCAGGAGAAGAGCTGTCGCTTGCAGATCAGGTAGCTCATGAAATTGTGAGGTGGGGCAATTTTGTTTTCAGCAATTCTTTCCCTTTCTCGGCATTTTCTTTCCATGTCCCCACAACCAGAGCAAGACTCTCCACTGAGATATGTATGCACTCTGAAAAAAACAAATGTCCTTCTCTCCTCAAGGATTAATCACTGCCATGAAGCTCTGCTTCTCAGTTTTGGACTTAGAGCTCCCTGAGCAGAAACGGAGGTGGGATTGGGTGGGGATGCTGGTAGTGAGTTAGGAGGAAAGAGGGTAATGGAGTAATTAAACAAGCTAAGTCCTAATGATGGGTAAGATCTGATCATGAGTTTTCTTTCCAGGCATCTGATGACTTAATATGGTGAAAATGCCTTTCCTGGAGGGACATTAAGAATTTCATGGTTGATTTGAAGGGGATATTTTTGGGAAAAAAATTTTATTGAAATATAGTTGCTGTATAATATTATAAAATTACAGGTATACAGTACAGTAATCTGCAATGTTTAAAGGTTATACTCCATTTACAGCTATTATAAAACCTTGGCGACATTCCCCATGTTGTACAAAACATCCTTGTGACTTATCTTCTGCTTAATAGTTTGAAGGGGATATTTTTAGGGCAGGATGGGCTTTGAGGCTCCTTCAGTCATTCTATGGACATGTCCATCTTCTCTGCCTATGAATGCCAGCTGCCATATTTTGGAAAGACAACCATGGCTGCCAGCTGCTTTTGACTGATTCCATTGAGACAGGAGGGAAGGGGGCAGGGCACAACCATTGAAGGAATGACATTGAAGGAATGACGCAGTTGAGGTCAGGAGAAACTGGTTGGAACCAAGATGGCGGAAGATTTGACTTCCGTTAGACCTTGAGCCTCTTGGCACACCCACAGGTGCCAGAACAGTTACTAGGCTGACCTCAAAAGGTCAAAAAGTGGGTGGGGGCCAATCCTGGAAATTCCCTCACTTCCCCAGCACAGTTGGAATAACCCTCCTACTTACTAGCATATGGAATTAGTGAGCCCATAAACACTGACCACCCCGTGCCTCGTGGTCACGCCCTCTCTTGCCTTCTGAGACGGGCTGCACTCTGTCTGGGGAGTGGGTGTCTTCTAAATAAGCTTGCTTTCACTTTACTCTGCCTTCCTCTTGAATTCTTTCTTGCGCGAGGCAAGAACCCGCTCTCTGGCAACACCGTGCTGGAGCGCGTCAGACTCTGCCGCTGCCTGAGGCGTGTGTGCAGGGTGGCCGTGGGCAGGAGCAGCAAGCCCGCGGGCACGGAAGGATGACCGCGGAGCTCAGCCACGCATAACTAACAGTCAAGCTCACGGCTCCAGTTCCGGGAGGTCTCATGCATTATCGGTTCCCCTCGACGCTGAGAACAGCTTGGGGCCTAACATCCACTTATATGATATGATTTTCAGGGCAGTGAAATCAGTTAGGCTACCAGGGTCACATGCGACTGCCCTCACTAGATTTTTAACTCTCTGAGAACAGGGACTGTGTTCTGTTTACCACTGCGTTGCAAGGAACTTGCTATCAGTAATGGGCCTGGAGGAAGGAAATGACAGCAATGAATGAATAACAAGGCTTTTTCACTCTCTTTGATTTTCCTGATTTCACCCTCTTCCTTCCTTTCATTTGGAACTTCTTGCTCTATCCCCACTCCCAATGCACGCACTTGCTAAGTGCCAGCAAACTTGAGTGGCACAGACTTTCAGATTTAGCAGATTCTCATGAATGAATGAAATCCCAAAATTCTCTTTACTGACAGCATGGTGATTTGAGTAGCTGCCTTCTTATGGCTAATTGGGACAGGGGCAAGTATAATGACAAAAGAGGACCAAGGAAGAAAGAACACAGGGCTCGTGGAAAACACCAGGGCCATCACGTATTGTGTCTTGCACTTTGAGTAGCAGAGTGCACGCAGAAGGTGCAAACGCTACGGGTTTCAGAGTTTTGGTTTTTGGGTCTGAATAAGATGGTTCCGCAGCTCTAACATCAAAAAAGTGATCTGTTCATTCACCCATTTGTTTCAGGGTATTGAACTCTTTCTAAACCATAGGTACCATCTCAGACATTAATCACATGAAATGAATAAAACAGGGTTCCTGTCTATGTGTTGCTCACCATCCAGGGGGGTCGGAAAGGCGGTGCATTAAGAAAACAACGGCCTAGGGAAAAGGCATCGTTATGATGTTACTTATTTTTTGGCTTCATAGTCTCATGGGGCAAACACTGAGCCGAGACCAAGCCTCCTTACTCAGTCAGACCATCAGTTTGGGTGGGGTGTCTGTGGAGTCATCTTACAGTTGTGCGGCCAAGAACGTGAGTTTTCAAGCACTGTCTGTGAGTTGAGAACAGGGACCCATCCTATCAGCGAGTAGCCAGCAACTGGAGCAAACCTGCTTTCCCCAAATCGAGTGAAAACATCCCCAAACTTAATCTGGGTCAGTTTTGGTGAATTCGGGAGATTGGAGAAATCACAGCACAGAAGACTCGGCTAGAGGTGGTAGGGACAGATAACAAAGGACGCTGTCCACTAGGGGCGCATGCAAGGAACATGTGGAGCGAAATGAAAGGAACCAAGTCTCCGGAAATCAAACGTGAGCCCCCCACTAGCACCTGACACATCTGACAGCAGCGTGTCAACGAGCTGTGCTGTGTTTTCCGTTGGCTGCTCATGGTCTGTTTTTCTCTCTAGACATCTTTCTTTAAAAGGGAAATCCAGACTCCCAGGGCTGGGCAGGGCGCTGTCGCGGAGGGACGCTGCGGCTGGAAGGCAGCGAGGGCCGGAGGGAGGGCCGCCCCCCCCAACCCGGGCGGGCTCCCTCGCCGCCTCCGTGGGTCTTTTCCCTCCCACCCCCGTGGGCGCCCTCCTTCTTGGCTCAGCGAGAGTGCAGGAAAAGTCACGACAAAAATCCCGTCACGTGCTGGGAAAGGAGACAACGTTTTAGATCTCTGCCTTCTCGCCCATGAAGGGTTTCTTGGAAACTGAGGTGCCATTTTATACGGGAGCTCTGCCTTGGTGAACTTGCTCTGCCGTTCTCCCCAGGTTCCCACACCCCCAGCTTCGACCACCTTAACAAACAAAACCAGCGCCCCCCCCCCCGACCCCGCCATCCCCCACGCATGCGCGATCCAACACAGTTGGCAGCCAGCATGTCTACCCCAGGGCTACCTCTGAGGACTGTCGACTTATCTTGGACAGACTTCAGACAGTTCCCCTCTGATCTTCCACTGGCAACGTTTCTCTCCAATGTTTCCTCACTGCCTCCCTTGGCTCTCGTTAATTAACTGCTCCTCTCTCTGTGACTAAATGTGAGCCCCTGTGTTTGACTGTTGGAAGGATTATGACATTTTGCAAACACACACACACACGACACACGCGGGGGGAGGATATCTTGGATAATACACAGGCAAAGGAGGTTAACTAAGGAAACCCATTTTTTTTTTTAAACCTGTTGAAGCGAATAACTGAAAAAGAAAACAGGGGAAAAGAGACTGATTATTTGGTGACATTTACTTATACCCGACATGATATTTTAAAAGGCAAATACAGAAACTGGAACTTGCTATTTAATTGAGGTTCAGGTATTTCAGAGCTTGCTTATCTCTCCAGCCCGTCTGGTGTTTCCATGGTGTTCCTTTTCCGCTTCTATTAGTCTGGAACGTGGGCAGCAAGTTGATGAACATTTTTAATGAGCAAATCCTTTTCTACACCAAATTTTATAGATAATTAAATCTGAGTTCTAGGGCAGGTTTCAGCGACAGTGAAAGGGGGAGAAAAGAAATGCAAAGGGGAGGGGGCCCAATTATTGGAGCTCTGAGTCAGACTCTGAGTGGGCTCGGCTTTGTTTGTGTAACCTTCTCAGCGGCCACTTTGCACTGAGCTTTCTGATGCATAATGAACCTCAGTGATGGCTTTGCCGTAGGTTTTTTGGTTTAGTTTGTTTGGCTTTGGTTTTTAGGCAAAGAAGTTCTCTAGTCTAAGAAACAGTGCCTGATCTGTATTCACTGCTCCCCCAGTTTACTCTGAGTGATGCTGAAAGAAAAGCCATACCTAAAAAACTTCAGAGTCCACCAGCAAAGAATTCGGCCTTTCAGCATAATTTGTTGAACATCTTCTATGTCATCAACACCATTGTAGATGCCAGAGACACAGCAGTCGACGACGCAGGCAGTTCAGACCCATTCCTTGTGACGTCAAATAGATTCAGTGGGAGAAAATGTAGACAAGAGGCAGTGTAACGCTTATAAGGAGACTGAGACCAGAGAGGGTAAGTGAGTTGGTCGGCGTCACACAGCTGGTCTATCATTGGTGGAGCTGAGCCTAGAGTTCAAGTCTCCTGACTCCCAGGCCAGACACTTTTTAATGCACTCTTCCCCTTCGCCATCTGTGGAATACGTCAAAAACAACAAAGCCAGCATCGCCTTCCGTGTTGCAGCACCTCGCACGGTTCTACTAAGTAACCGTGTCAATGGACCTTGAAACACTATGTGAAGTAGTCGTTCAAGTCCAATCTCATTTTGCATAGCTGTATGTGTTTCTATCCCTTTATCTGTTTGCGTTCATTAATAAATTGAAAAACTGGGGGTTGGTTTGGGTTACGGGTTCTGAAATTCTTGGCGCTGCTGAAGTTTAAACACATATGAGATCTTGTTAATCACAGTTCCCTCTCTTAACTCCCCTCTGAAAGAATGTGTTCAAACAGGTTTTTAAAAGCCAAGATCACTCTCATCATCAATCACCATCATCATCATCAAAAAAATTACTGAGTGATACGTGTGTTAGATACTTCGTATAAAAATGTAAAAAAAAAAAATTAGTGCCTTCAAATGAGACTTAAATGGCACTCCACCAAACTCTGCTCTAGTGCTCAGCTTCGATTCGCATGCCAAGAAGTGTATGTATCTGCAGGTTGGCTCCTTGCGTCTTATTCTTCCTCTGAATTTTTTCTGATTACGATAGTGACATACTGTTGTGTCAAAAACAAAGCTGCATTTTTTCAGAGCTTTTATGTTCGAGTTTATTCTTCATTTAACTTTTAAAACACTACTATAGTTGAATATTAAGACAAAAACAGTAGCAAGTAGTGAGCATATTATGATTACAGTCCTTCACTCATTCACTACTGCAAATAAAACGCCAGTGGTTCACATAACAGAAAATATAGTAAAAAGCAAATTAAAGCTCCATCCTCAGAGAGAACTATTAACAACAGTATAACGCATGCTGTTCTCAATTTCTTATATGTATACTCAGATGGGAACACATGTATGTACCACAATGTTTCAGTCACTTAATGTTGTATTTTGATTGTCTGTGCAAGTCCATACATATAAATCCGTATATATATGGATTTATATATATATATATATAATATTTGAATTGAAAATTTGAATATATATATATATATATATATATACATATACTATTTGTTGTAAGGCTGAACAATATTTTATTTAGCCCATCTATGCTTAATTAATGCTTGGGTTATCAACAGTTACTCCCTATCAAAATGAATGCCACAAAGTTCATTGTTGTAGACATTTATTTGTGAACTATACTCATGAATGCAGAATTCCCTGTTCTGCTTTCAAAGCACATGGTCTGATATACACACATACACATACAAATATAATTTATTATATTAATATAATTAACATATTAATATAATTAATATATTAATATAATTAACATATGCTAGTGCATATAATTTAGTAACAATTCAATGTAATGAACACATTAATGTATATTATATGTATGCATGCATATATTTCTTCCCACAGTCAAAGAAATATCCGGCTTGACTTTGCAGGTAGTTAGCAAACCCAAAGAAACCCCCAAATTATTTATGCATCTTTATCAACAAATCATGCAATTGTAAAATAAATAAAACCACATTCTGTATCACTTGGCTGGGCTATGTTATTTAAAGCTGGGTAAGCGAGGTGGTGGCTCTTGGCAAAATTGATTTAAAATGTAGTGCAGGTTAAAAAAAATTCTTCATAACTTAAGCTGCTATTACTCAAAGTCAATTAAACCAATCTCTCTCAAGGAAAAACCTGAGGACCCAAGTTCCTTTATTAGAAGGATGTTATTAAAATGTCTCTGTGGCTTATTGATTTCTTTAGTTCTGCTCCTTTAAGAATATGGAGATTGCTAACAGGACTGAGACTGATTCCAAAGGCTTGGAAATGCTGGTCAAAATTGTATTTAGAGACAATAGAAGTAGTGTGTCAGGATGCAGGAGTTAGTGAGAAACTTTTTTTGAGAAAGCTTCTCATTCTATCCAGCCATCCCCATTACCTCCACCTGCCATCCTCTCATTAGTCCTCATGAAGGATGAATTTTTAAGTTTCTTGGGGAAGGGAGCTTGGGATTAAAATTCAGGGAGTGTCCCTTGCATCCTCCTTACTGCTGGTACCTTGTCACTGCTTTGCTGTCTTTTGCTTGGGTTTTGGCTTCTTTGCTTTGATCCCTTGGCCTGGAACAATCGGACTTTGATGTTTTGTCTGTGCTCTTCGCTGTGATGTGAACCTGAACTTCAGCACAGTCTTCTCTATGCCCCAACTCTGAACGCTCTTCTGGTCCACTTTGTTGAACACAGACTTCAAAGCCTAAAATGATTGGCAGGAAACCTTAAAGGCAGTTGCTGGAAGACCCTTGTTTAAGAGATGAGGAAGCTAAACCCAGAGAGGTTAAGTGACATGTCTAGAATCATACCACAAATAAGGATTAGAACCAGAATTCCTGTCTCCTGACTCTCAGACCTGTGCCATTTCAGTCCACCTGTCAACCTCTTAGGACTTCCTGCCATTCTCCAGGCTAGGTTGGCCACTGTACCTGCGACAAATCACGGTCCTCACAGAATTGGCCCCAAATTTTGGCCAAGAACTATTGCTGCCTGGATTATCTGACCAAGAATAAGTGATTACTGCTGACTGTCGGATAAAGTGGACACAAGGAACAGGTTTCCAAGGCATTTCCTGAAGTGCCAGCCTCGGTCCTGTGAGTGAAACACTTCCGATCCTCTGACTGAAGATTTGTGTCCCTTTTGGCGCACTCATGCTCTTGCGGGAAGATAAGCCCTGAGCATCATTTTCTGTTCTAATACTTATGTGAATGCTCAGCACCTTTATGTGGCTAATCAGGAGACATGGTATATTTTTATAGGCATTGGTCTAAAATTAACATCTCTAAGGACAGAATTAGGGCTTTCTCTTTATGCTCAATAACATGTATGGGGAGTTAATAATAGTGTGGCATTTATGATCAGATGGATAACAGTTTGAAACCAGCTGTCACCACATGCTAGCTGCATGACCTTGGACTACTCAACATCAGGAAAGCTCTGTTTACTCATCAGTAAAATGGGGATTATGATTCCTGCTCTGAAAGGCTGCTATGGGCATTAAATGAGATGTGAGTTAATTCAGTGCCTAAGAGGGAACCTAGCATGCTTTGAGTCCCCCATAAATTCTACTTCGCTTTCTTTCCCATGTTTCTCTTTCCACATTTGCCACCCAAAGGCCCCTGTACGAGAGAAGGAGTGGGAGAGAGTCGGAAAAGTCCAAAGATATCAGTTTGTTTTTCTTCTTTTGTTTTTAAATCAAGAATTTTTGCTGAAGTTGCTGCATTATAAATGGACTTCTTAAAAGCCACATGTATCAGGAGTCTGATCATTTATTCCTTGATGAGAAAAATTTTGGTCTATTAGCAAGAAGAAAGATTAACTGCACATTAATCAAAAACTTCGTGATGAGGAGGACAGATCGCAGAAAGTGCCAGAGAGGTGCCCCCATCATGGACTGGAAATGTGTTTTTTGTACTGACTGTGGTCTTAGATGACCACAGTGCGGCTTGACGACTCAGTTGACTGGGCTGGTAAATTTTTTAGAGAGAAGTCTGATTCTATTTGACTTCCATTTCTCCCTCTTTCTCCTAGGCAGCTGATGTCTTGCCGGTACTCTGCCTGGAAACAGTAGGAGAAACTGAGTTGCAGATACTTAGCTCTAAATCAGCGATCGCTGCGGTGATGCACGCGCTTAGTCAACGTAGTTTATTTTGTGGTTATTGTCTGTTTTCTAGAAACATCTAGGAGAGGCTGTGCGTGTTTTGGTAATTCTCTGGCAGTTGAACCGGAGCATGAGGAAGGCTCTGTGAGTGTCATTTGGGGGTTCTTACCTTTGTTTCTGGTACGAGGCCAGGGGTAGGTCTTATCAAAATAAAATGACTCTGTGTCCAGTTGGAGATCCTCCTCTAGCTAACATAAATCTCTACTTACGGACATCAGGGAAAGTCTAGTTAGATTCAGCGTATCACTTCCGGCAAAAAAAAAAATCCCATCTCTGAGAGCCGTGAAGAGAAGCCCCCGTTGAAAGCTCAGTAGTCTCAAAAATAGAGCCAGCTTCACAGGGTGTAAATCCTCTGTTGGGGTGGAGAGCTGTTAGCTATTTACGAGTATGCCGTTGCATCAGCATGTGATGGGACAGAGGTATTCAGGAAACAGGGACGCAGGGATGGAGATTGCGTGTGTGTGCGTATGCGCGCATGTGTGTGTGCACATGCATGCACACTTTTTTAATAAGGTCCACCAAGCTCTCAATTATCCGTCGTCAGAATTCTCTTCCCCTTTTTGCCTTTTCCCCGAGGCTCACTGCTAGACTGAGTGCGTGTGGACTAGCTTTAGAGAGGCAGTGGCATATCAGGAAATGGGGAAGGATAAGTTGTGAGTCTCCAAAGAGAGTTGTGTTGCGTTTATAGCCCATTTGGAAATGTAACCACGATTTCGTTTCATCCCAGAGACCCCCATGGAGCAGTAACAGGGGAGAGTAGGATGATTCCCCTAATTTCTTTGATGTCGATTTGAAATTTCTCCTGACAGTTTATGCTGGAAGACGGGGGCTTGAATGTGTCATCCTGGAGAATGTTTGCCTTTGCGCAGAAACGTGGGGCTAAAGACGGCAGATGCTTGGCGATGCCACTGACATTTCCAACTTGTTATGGCCCTGGTACAGGGCCCACTGACTCCGGCGTGCTTCCCACATGGGGAAGGATCGTTTGTCATTTTGATGCCAAGATGGTTCTCACGACTCTAAAGGAAACAGGTTACTTCTTTTTACCTCCCGCTTGGACAAAATAGAGGCATTTCAGGCATTTACTGGCCGCCGTGGGCAAGCCCGAATGGCACAGTGGTATCACTGTTTGCTCTGTGGCAGTGGAAACGAGGATCTCCAAACCTGGTCATGATGGTAAAGTGTCACTTTCTTTCTCGCTCTGTTAGGGCGTGATTTATTCGGCAGAAATGACTTTACAGAGAAACATACAAATAATGCTCATTAAAAGTGCACTTAATTCTGAAACAATTAACATTCAAAGAGCTGGTACACACTTCTACACATCTTTCTTTGTATTTAATAAAAGTATCTACCTGGGTGACCCAGCAACTTGGCAGTGCTGAAAACCCGGACACCTCAGACAGCAGAGATTTCGCGTTAGGAGTTGTAGGCACTGCAGTCAGAAAACCTCTAGGGTGGGTCCCCCTCCCTTCAGGGAATTGCTGCTTTATGTAATACTCAACTTTTGAATATTACCAGAGGATATACTGAAGCCAAGGTTCCTCATCTTTTGCTCCTGGATAAATGAGAATGGCCAGGGACCTGGTTAGAATCAAGTGTCTACTTCTCTGGAAACCTAAAGATACTGGTAAGATCAATCGATCTCCAAATACTTACTGAGAGCCCACTCGGGCCGGAAGGCATTCGGGAAGGCACATTGGTTTTTGGCCTGACTGTCTAAATGGTTCCATAACCTTACATCGTCTGTCAAATGCACGGGAGGTGATCCTTGCAGGGCAAATTCTGTTCACTTCCGGTGCCTATGCAGGTGTTGTCCTGTGCCTTGGACTTCTGGATTTGTAGGGCAGGTGGCCCTGGGGCACATCCCATGGGCAGGCAGGCCGGCCTCTCCTGGGAGGCTGGAATCTGTGCCTGACAAACTGCTCTAGGGGACAAGGATTTGTAATCAATCCAGGAGTCCCAGAAGCTGCCTGTGCTTCTGCTATTACCCCCTTGGTAACCTTCCACCCGCCTGTGATTCACCCGGTCTCCGTCTGACGGGCTCCTTTGCCTTGACCTGGGGAACTGGGCTTCTTGGCTCCCACCTGGAGCTGGATTCCATTTCCAACCCTTGGGCAGGTGGAATTGAGTAGAAGGAAGGCGGCGACTCAGTGGCTTAGCCCGCAGTCCGTCTTGTTGACTCTCCACCTTAGCTGCCACTTTCCTTGTGAATAAAACTCTACCGTGAATCTCAATTCGAGTAACTGGGATGAATCCTTGGTGCCCCCGTGTTTATCGCCTGCCTTTGCCTCGAACCCGATATCCTCCACTAGTAGGATGCCGTCCCGCCACCTGAGTCATTTTATGGATGTGAACTTTTGTGCTTGTGGTTGGCTCCTTTTACCTGTTGCCAGATTTCCCCGATGTCGGCTTTGCCTGCTGCCAACCCGGCTCCTGCTGCTGCGTTTGCTGTCTCCGCCAGCACACCTGTTGCTCACTGCTGACGCTCCCCTGATGCACATTTGCCATCTGCCTGGACTTTCTCCGGTCTGTTCCCTGCTGCTGGGAGTGTGTCCTGCCCTCTGTGTCTGTAACTATGATTAGAACATAGTTTGCTGACAATGAATATGCAAAACTTTCAAAAACCAAGATAGAAGTTTAATTTGTTCTAGTCTCTACCAATCCCTGGCTATGAAATATATTGCTTATGACACATTGGAACACTGAGAATATGTGTCTAAAAAGTTCAAGCTTGTGAGATAATAGCCCTGAACGAATGAAAGAGCATCGAAAGCTAAAAAGTGAGGGTGGGGTTCCAGAAAGGTGAAGTAAATGTTATCAAATAGAAATGATTTTAATATTTCTAAGGATGTACATTGATGGACTTTACCAGGGCCAGATGGCGGCTGTCTTTCCACATGCCAAGGGATCTTTTATTCACTGACAGGAAACCTTGAAAGGGAGATGTGATTTTTCCTGCTGGGGGCTGGGAGGAGGGCTGGAATACCTAGCTGGTCAGGTGTTGGGGGGTGGGGGGGGGTCCACTGCTGAAGCAGCGGCAGAAAGGAAAGTGCACTTTCAGCGAACCTGTGTGTTGGCGGAAAGAAGTGAGAGAGAGGCTTGGGGAGTGGAGAGGAATTGAGCCTGGGTTAAGGGCCTAAAGAAACAGCAATTTGAAAAGGATTAGGAGGAAGGCCAGGAGAGACAAACTAGAAAGGAAATAAGATTAGGTGGTGGCAGTGAGGGCAGGAGGGTGGGGTGCAGGAAGGGGAGAGAGACAACAGAAACCAGGAAGAGCTGATTTTATTGGAGTTCAGTTTCAGGAGGGTGTATAATGGATGAGGTTTCAGAGTTCAAAGAAATACTCAGTGGGTCGATCCAGGAGGGTCTCCAGTTAAGTACATGAAGCAGACCATCACTAGCGTGTGCTTTCCCAAAGTCAAAGGGGTCTGGGTCCAGAGAGGAAAAGATGTCTTTATTCACAGACCTTGAGATCTGGAGGAGAGGTCCTGACAGGTGCCTGGCAGAGTTACCAGGGAGGACCTATAGGGAAGCCAAGACGAGGTCTTAGGAGGGGCTGACGGATGAGAGAGAGAAGCAATGAGAGCACACACCAGGGACAGACTGTTGGCTCCAAACTCATGCCAGAGAAACTGAGAATTGGAAGCCCTTGTTTGTAACTGGCCCTTAATATGTACTGATCTGTGCCTCACGCGTCCCTCCCACAGCGGGACACTTGCATCATCTATCTGTGAATTACCACGGGTGGCAGCAGAGCCAAGCAGAGGGGTCCGGAGAGTGAGCTTGAGTCCTAAGACTTTGGTTTGAGTCCCAGACTCCACCATTTCTGGGCTCTGCAAGCTTGGACACATTATTGAACCTCTTATAGACCTTAGTTTCTTCATCTGTGAAACAGCAACAATGGAGAATCTAGCTCTCTGATTTCCTGTGAGGATTAAATGAGGTAACGGTCCTAGTCCTATCAAAGGTCTCCAGTAACATAAGAAAGGCCGCCGGTGGGGACAGGAGAGTGTGTTTGCCTGCCTTGAGTCCCCTTTGGGTGTGTCAGCAGGTGACAGAAGGAAGCCCAGCAATGACTAACGGGGTTAACAACGACGTGTGGTGACAGATGGTAACTAGACTCACCGTGGCGCTCATTCTGCAGTGCATACCAGCAGGATTATGTTGTACACCTGACACTAAGCAATGCGATATGTCCACTAAACCTCAAACAAATGAACCAACAAAAAAGAACGCCAATGGGGACTGTAACTGGAAGAGTCTCATGTTTGCACCTGTCCTTAGCTGGGGAGTGGGCTTTACATGGCTGTTCATGGAAAGGTGCAAAGGAATCGCTCCTCTCCCCATGAGGGAGCCAACAGTCCAGCTAAGGCTTAGAACTCGTATTATTTTGGCTTTTTTTTTTGGACAGGCAAGCAGTAGAATTGGTCAAGGTCTTCATACATCATTTCAACACTTCTTCAATGTGTTGAATACAACACATTAGGAAAGTGTTTAAAGTCAGATCCATGTTTAATATCAAAGCCAGCAAACACATTCCACTTGAAAATAAACGAGAATGTTCATGTGTTGAATTCTGCAAAGGTAATTTCATGTCAATGATAAGCAAAGTAATAGATGGTGCAGGAAGAATGGTGAGGCTGTAACACACCTGAGGGGCTGAGGCAATTGACTAACGGGACCTGGGCCATTGGAGATATTCAGCCTTGGATATATTTGAGAGTTATGGATCTGTTTCTGAGATGCTCATCTATCATTTAGCTTGTTCCCATCATAATTCTAATTGAGCCTTTTATGGAAGAGGGAGTCAAAGAATTGTTGGGTACCGACCAGTCAGCATTTTGACCAGCTGCTCTTCCTGTCCTAAATGGTTCAATTAGCTTCTACCAGATGAGAAAATTGCTTCCTGGGTATGGATTAAGAACTTGGGAAGGGGTGCTAATCTTCTTAAGTCTTGAATATGTTACCTCGTTTCTCACCCTAATGTATTCAAAAGTATCTATTATCCCTTCAAAGGGTCTGTTTGTAATTGTCTTAAGAACCTTTTTTTGGATTACATACTTAAGCAATTAAAACAATTTCATTAGAGCAAAAAGACTCTTTAAAGTGAATGGTTTCAGGATGGAGCCCATAGACAGTATCTCAGGGTATCTGCTGACGAATTCCTACAGTCAGTCTGTTCCAGTGGTTGTAAATGCCTTGAATACAGTTTCCTGTGGCCGAGTCTAGTTCCTTAACAAAGAGGCTTCTAATGCCCCTTTCAGAGTCGATGGAAGATTTCTGTCTAGGGGAACGATGTAGCATATTCAACCTGTGGCTTCTGGGGATACCATCTGTGTAATGATTGCAATCTTGAGAAGTGCGTGGTGGCCTCCACGTGCTGGCAGAAAGCCTCGTGCTGATGTCTTTAGTGACAGACACCGTGGAGCTGGTGCTGACCGCCATCCGGCCCTCGTGGGTCATTTTCTAATTCTGTGCAGAACGTCGCAGTGTCCTCAGATATCTTCCCATAAACCCCCGAAACTGCCTGTGAATTCCCGAGCTGGCTTGTCACGATTGCAGGGTAAACTCCCAAGTGCCAGGCGATGGGACTTACTATGCCCTTCTGTGACATTTATTTTGAAGTTTTCTGAATATTCTTTTAAGACGGTGCCGCCTTTCATACTCTGAACACTGTTGATATTATGAATGTAAGTGTAGGCTCACAGGCGTGCGTTCTGGTAATGGTAGAAGTCACAGACTTGCACGATATGGACAGTAATACACTTCTGGTATTTTTTTGGGGGGGTTAGGTTTGTTTGTTTGTTTATTTATTTATTTATCTATTTAGAATGGAGGTGCTGGGGATTGACCCCAGGACCTCACGCATGCTAGGCACGCCCTCTACCGCTGAGCCATACCCTCCCTCCTGGACAGTAATATCTTTGCTTCTCTGTGCTTTCAGGCTCTGTAACAGCTTGACATGCCTGGAACTTTCTTCTCTAGCTGCCCTCACAATTCCACCTAAGAAGTGTGTTGAAATGACCCCCCCAAATACAATAAACATATAAAAAACAGGAGGAATCTGCATCAGAATGGGAAACTCAGGAGTATTGCCATGTCCCTGACTGCTACTTTGAACTACGTGTAATACACATGGAGTAAAATGGAAAGAATTCATTGCAGCTTAGTATGCACTCTCTTCTACAATATAGCAGTGAAGTTTTCTGGAAAAGAGTGAAGTCCCTAGTAGAACCCAGACAACTCCTACTTAATGTAGTGGAGCGTGGGGCAGATGGAAGCCTTTTCCTTAGAATTTAAATGTTGTTTTCTTTTAAGGCTGGCACATTGAGTTGTGGCTGGCCCGGGAAGTTGTAAGTTTGTGCAACCGGGCACGCCACGGACAGTGCAGTAGTAGAACAGAATCCTAGCTGGTGCCAGAGGTTATTTCCCCTGCCCTAAGGGGAGCACCAGGAGCGAGGCCTGGGCAGCCACACGAGGTGAGCAGTATGGAGACTGGACAACAGAAAGCTGGGGCGAGCCAAGTGTGGCTGCCGCTCCCCCCCATCTGCTTGGGGACCACGGCAGGAACTTCTCAGGGCTTGGACTCTTCCTCCCCATCCGTCAGTGGGTTGGGTCTAAGTGTCACTGCTTCTGTCTGCCCTCCAGCATGAGGTCTGGAGAGCGGTTCCTCACCAGGAAGATAACATGGAGGTTAGACAGCAATAAGACTCTTCTGCTCCTAAGCAGACGTGAGGTTGGGGGATCCAAATATTCACTCAAAGATGAATAATATCAAGGGGGCAACAAAAAAAAGACTTTTTGACATAAAAGAACAAAGAAAATAAAGTACTTTAGAGTAGAGACACATCATTTAAAAACAATGATTTGAACCGAAGCAGAAGTAAATTTATAACATCTACTTTGTGCATGCTATAAAATTCCAGAATATGTGGACTTTAAGAAGAGATGAAAGATGGAAAGAGAGATAAAGGAGAAAGAGGATAAGAACTGTCTTACGTGCACAAGTAACAAGATGAGGAGATAGTAAAATAGTTCTGTCATAGGAGAACCAAAACATGCATTGGAAGCAGGCAAAATCATAACTGAAGAAAATCAAGTCAGGTATGGCAGGAAATCAAGGAAAGTTTACAAAACCAAGAAGAGACAGAAAAAAAAAATAGCAGATTTGTGACTCAATGGGGAAGTCCAACCCATAGATATTTTATATTCTGGGAAAAGAGAAAACAAAACAAAACCAAGCAACAGTCAAGTTATTTCTCAGTTGCAAAATGGAAGTAATTATTTGAGATTTCAGAAGGAAATTAGTGGATGCAAAGACCTTACTGTGTACCCAGCAAAATTAATTAGAAAAGAACAGCTTCTAGACACACTATTGGGAAATTTATGAATCTCAGAGATCCACAAGTAATTCTCACAATTGTCCTGACAGATACTTGGAAAGGAATTAAAGTCAAGGGGCCTCCGAATTTTCTTTGATAACTCTACAAGCCAGAATAATGATAATGGTGATGCTGATGAGTAACAAAAAGAATAAAAAAGACATCCTGAGCAGTTCAATACATCAGATATTGTTCAATCTGCTCTTTCATGGTAGGTATTTAAAACCTCACAACCAGTTAAAGACTTAAGTGTTTATATTCTCCTCATTGTACAGAATGATGTTTTAAATATACCTAAGAAAGACGATGAAGATGTAAAGACAAGAATACAAAGGAGAGAACAATGAATCATAAGATTTACAAAATATAAGACGATGGCTTAGTTAAGACTAGCCATGTTAATTATGACAATAGATATAATTCAGTTAAATTTCCCTATTTTAAAAATGACTCACATTGGGCAAACAAATTGAATAGAACTAAAAATCAAACCCAATTCTATGCTGTCTACAAGAGTAACTTTCCCTCTACCTCAAGTAACTAAGAAAATCTGAAAGTAACAGAATAGGTAAACATATTTAAAGCAAATACAAACAAATGGAAATAAAGAAACACTATTATTAAAGTAGACTTTAATGCAAAAGAACTTTAAGTGGAATAAAAAGGCTAATTTCATATTGAAATAGGTACTCATGCCTAAAAGCTGATCAGTCATTGTGGGAGACAGAAATAGCCTTCTATCTTTCAAACATTTTAACAGCCAAAAGCAAATAAGGATGTAAAAGATTTAAATGGTTTCAAAACATAGTTCATGTATTTAACTAATACGCTGTTTCCTAAATTACAGATAATACATTTTATTCAGACAAGCAAGGAATATTTAAAAAAAATCAGAGTATATTAGATTAAAACACTCCTCAAATAAATGCAAAGTAGCAAAAGTATGTAAGAATCATTGTTTGACCACAGCACAACAAAAGATATTTAAAAACTCCCTTGTTCCAGCTGTTTGGGAATTAAACAACTGCCACAATTTTTCTAATTAATTGCTAGATTAAAGCAGGACTCAAAACTGTAGTTTCAATGATAAGAAAACATGGATAATGAGAACCACACGTATCTAAACATATTGAAACATAAGGGATCTAGTCAAAGCTGTAATTACAAGCAAAATCAATATGCTTTAATGATTATTTAAGACATTATATTAGACTATCAATCAGATTAATAAATAAAATGAGAAATTTGATCCATAAATGAGAAATAAACATTTGAGAATATTCAAACTTTAGTTATCATGCAATCTATTGGTAAGTTAACAATAGAAGAATACTCTTTTAATATGGTAGGGCTTAGCTATCACACTTAATGGAAGATTCATGAACAATTTCTATAAAATAAGGCAAGGATGTCTGATACCATTGCTATTATTCAGCGTTCTTCAGGAAGTTCTAGACAATGCAACATATGAAGAAAAATGACTCAGATAAATAACTATTATAAAAGAAGAGATACACACATGATGTAAATTTTCTATTTGGGAAATCCAATAAAATCAACATAAAAACTAATAAAATAGAATTCAGTAAAAAAGGTGAAATGCAAATAAAAATTGATAATATATCTACATATTACCAGTAATCAGAATGAAATATAAATGAAGCTCTAGTCACTTTAGAAACACAAAACCTATATAGGTTCTTGAATAACTTAACAAGAAAGAATTTGTATGAAAGAATCCATGTCTATGTAGAGTTAAATCTATTTTTAAAAAAGCACAAAAAGGGGATTTGTGTTATTAGATATTGTTACATATTCTATTATAAAGCTACAGTTATAAAATCTGTTGCAAAAAAATTAGACAAATCAGTCTAGAGATCTCAGAAGCAGACTCACGTTTAAGTGGAAAATTAATATACAACAGAGGGATCCCAAGGTATTAATAGAAAAGAGAGAGATTGTTTGGTAGATGGTGTTGGGAAAAATGTCTTACTATATATATAAGGAAAAATAAAATATATAGAGAAGGAGTCCAGATGGGTAAAATAACTAAATGTGAAGGCAAACCATGAAGCTGATAGAAAATAACACAGAAGAATATCTTAGTACCCTAATTGTGGAAAAGTACAACACTCTAGAATCATGAGGTGGAAAATTGCTGAACTTGATTACATCACACTAAAGATTTTTAGTCAATGTTGGACGCCATTGGGACTAATATCTAGAATATGCAAGAGACTCACATAAACAGATAAGAAGCAGATATGAACCCCAATAGAAAAATGTCCAGGAATATATGTAGAGGCAGTTCATCAAAGAGGTAACCTAAGGGACTAATAAACTTACAAAGAGATGCTCAAAATCATTAGTAATTAGATGAATGCCAATTAAAATAACAATGATATATCCCTGAAGATCTGTCAGATAAAACATTAGCTGATACTGCTAAGTGTTGGTGGGTGGAGGGACTGTAGGAGCGCTCAGGCACTGCTGGCTGGAGTATAGAATAACACAGACAACCTATAGCAGACTGTCAGTACTTACCCAAATTAGGTACAAGTGTGCTGTATGACAAGCAATTCTTCTCCTTATAAAACCATCCGTGGAAATGAATGAAGATGCTCCCTGAAGCATTGTTTGTGGCGGCTGGAAGTTGGAGGCAATTCAGTTACCCTTTACTTGAGAACGGATATGTAAATATCATGCATGCATGCTATGGAAACCCATGCTGGTTAGGAACAGTGAACACGTAGATGTATACTTAGAGCAATATGGCTAAATTTTAAAAACCGTGGGTGGAATGAAAAAAAAGTAAGAAACAATGAAATCGACAGCACACAATGGCGTTTGAGTAAATTAGCAATTCATGCACACAAACACACACACATTTTAGAGAAACAGACAGGAAGACCTGAAAAGATACAAAGACAAATGAAAATTGTTACATTTGAGGTCAAGGGAGGAAATAGGAATGGGGAATCATGGTCAAAAGGAATAAATAAATAAATAAATAAATAAATAAATAAATAAATAAATAAATAAATGGAGTCTTGCAAGGCAGTGTAAAGGAATAAAAAGGAGGTAGGGAAGGAAGTAAAGAAACCAAAAGAGTAAACTTAAGATATAGTAGAATAGTTTTGAAGGACTAAAAAGAAGACTTGACTAAAAGTGGGACACTGCTTATGTGACTAAATGAGGAGATTAGGTGCTGGATGCCTCCTCTTTCAGCTCCCTGGATCTTTCCCCACCCTGCTCCGTATCCTGCAAGTCTGACCTGGACACACTACATCATAGGGCTCTCTTGCCTTCCGGTTTCAGGTCGAGTTGCCTGGCAATAGATCAAAGGCAGGACGTGGGTTATTGGTGGGGAACAGTATTTACTCTAACCTATGCCTCCTTGCTCCAGATCACTGCGAATCAGACGAGCCCTCTAATGTCGGTAGATCTTGACACGACAGCTCTCTCTACACCTTCATGCCTAAGGGTGGTAATAGTTTTTGGCTGTAACTAATCCCAAGATGATGCACTATTCATAGTTGCACATGAACAACCATGAAAATTTTGAGAAAGATTAACAAGGAGTGATTTATACTATCAGATAAATTTAAGTGTATCCAAAGCTACAGTTGTTAAAACAAAGTGACTATAGTACAAGGTTAGGCCAACTATGAGAAAGCCCTGAGATACAGGCCTACGTGTTTGTGTTTTTATTTATGCATGTATAAATAAGAATAAAGGTAAGGTAATATTTCAATAGGTTAGGGAATTGTAGCTAATTATTCTGAAACTAAAAAAATGAAATTCCCATTTCACAGCACACTGAGATAAATTAAAGGCGGATAAAAAACGGAAATCTAAAAAGAAAGAAAGAAAAAGGGGACATTGACTAAAATTTTGTTGAAATCTGGCTGGAAAAATTTATTTAAGCATAAAAATAAAGATAGAAACTATAAAAACAAAAAGTGATGAATTTGTGTATATAAATGTATAAAAATAAACTGCCAATGTGTTAAATTATAGAAATAAAATTAAAAGGCAAATGTCAAATAAAAATATATTTGCAAACTATTAAAAAGATAATAAGCTGCTTGGACAAGCACAGAGGTTTTAGGCATGACCAAGAGCTAGGGCAGGGCTGAATGAAAAGTTTCATATCCTATGTGAGATCACTCTTTCAAGACAAGGAGAGATGGTGGTTTCATCTACCATATAGAACCCAAAATGAGTCAAGGAAAATGAAGAAACAGAGGAGTATCTTCCAAATGAAAGAACAAGATAAAACCTCAGAAACAAACCTTAATGAAATGGAGATAAGTAATTTACCTGATAAAGACTTCAGAGTAGTGGTCCTAAAGATGTCATTGAACTGAGGAGAAGAATAGACGAAGACAGAGAGAACTTCAACAAAGAGATGAAGAAAATAAAAAGAGTACCAAACAGAGGTCACAGAGCTGAAGAATACAATAACCAGACTGAAAAGCACTGGACACTGGACGAATTCAACAGTAGACTAGATGAAGTGGAAAAAAGGATCACTCAACTCCAAGACAAGGCAGCAGAACCCAACCATCAGAGCAGCAGAACCCAACCATCAGAGCAGGAAAAAGAAAAAAGAATAAAGTAATGTGAAGCTAGCTCAAGGGGCTTATGAAACAACATTAAATGACTAACGTTTACAGTACAGGGCTCCCAGAAGGAGAAGAGAGAGAAAGGGGTAGAAATGT